>NW_006921984.1:1713690-1727469 GCF_000298275.1 Orycteropus afer afer | reverse complement strand
CCAGTTCCTTCAGTGCAGCTTTGGCCTCTTCCTTAAATACCATTGGTTCTTGATCATATGCCACTTCCTGAAAGGGATGATAATGCTTTTTGGTACAATGACTCTGTGTATTCTACTCATCTTCTTTCGATGCTTCCTGCATCATTTAATATTTTTCCCATGGAATCTTTCAATATTGCAATTGGAGGCTTATTTTTTTTCCTCAGTTCTTTCAGCTTGAGAAATGCCGACCCTCTTCTTCCCTTTTGGTTTTCTAACTCCACATCTTTTTACATTTCATTATAATAATTGATTTTGTCTTCTCAAGCTGCTCTTTGAAATCTTCCATTCAGCTCTTTTATCTTGTTGATTCTTCCATTTGCTTCAGCGACTCTCCATTCAATGGCAAATTTCTCTGAGGAGGCAGCTCTTCCACAGTCCTATTTCGAGTGCCTTCTGACCTGAGGGACTCATCTTCTGGCCCTGTACTGGACAATGTTTCAGGGCTATTCATAAAGTTTTCCAATAATGTATCAGACAGTGTTTCACTGCTACTCACAAGGTTTTCACTGGCTAATTCTTTGAGAAGTGGATGGCCTTTTCCTTCTCCCAAGTCTGTCTTAGTCCAGAAGCTCTGCTGATGCCTGTCCACCATGGATAATAACTCTGCTAGCATTTGAAACACCAGTGCCATAACCTCCAGCCTCAGAGCAACAGACAAGCCACCACCATAAGACAAACTGACAGACGTTTGTCTCCCTTAGTTGTTCCAAACCATTCTGCTCATTTCCCTGCTGCCTCCAGGCACTCCAACACCCGCCTGCTGGCCCCTGGCTCACTGACGCTTACTGGCACCATCCCAGGCACTCCAACACCCACCTACCAGCAGTTGCCATTAAGTTGGTTTGGACTCACAGAGACCCTGAGTAAACAGAACAAAACACCGCATGGTCCTGCACTGTCCTCACAATTCCTGCTGTGCTTGAGCCCGTTGTTGCAGCCACGGTGTCAGTCCATCTCATTGAGGCTCTTCCCCTTCCTCACTGACCCTCTACTTTACCAAGCTTGATGTCCTTCTCCAGGAAATGGTCTCTTCTGACAGCATGACCCAAATAGTGGGATGATGGCTCACCGTTGGGGGTTAGAGTGAAGGTGAGAGGACACAGTGCTTAGTAAGTACACCAGTGGGGCTAGCCTTCCCGCCAGCTGCACAGATAGACTCCGACCACTTTGCCCATGAAGCCTTCTCAGGAGGTTTCCAGCTCACCAGGGCCTTGGTGGGTACCCAGCACACATTCTGTGGCAATTTCTACCCACATCCACTTTCCCTGGATTAGGGGTTGAGGGGAGAGAAGTTTGCAGCTTCTCCAGTCCCCGTAGTCCCACCACCCCTAGCATGGTGCTGGTTCAAGCTTGGTGTTCAGTCAACAGAGGTTACACTGATGGTGACCAACCAGGCCAAGGAAACAAGTCCAGGAGATGCAGAGAGGCTGAAGCCCAGAACCAACCCCCCGCCCCCAACTCCTTGAAGGTGGTGGTCACAGCAGATCAGGCCACCTGGGAGCCAGGTCAGTCCTTTACCTGACAGAAGGCGGGCCAGGAGATGAGAGGGGCAGGTGAGGGGACCAGGAGGCAAGACAGCCAGAAGGTGACAAGCACCGGGTGCCTTTGATTCAGGATGGCAGCTGGGGTTAGGAAGGTGGATTTGTAGGAAGAGAAAAGAGAAGAGAGATTGAGGTGAGAGATCAGCTCCCCTAGTCCATCAATCTGGTCTGGTCTAGGGTCCAGATGCAGCATCTGGTGGGAAAAAAAGACCAAAGATTGATCTATCTTAAGGGAAAAAACGATTTCTGCGTTTGGGGTGCCCGGGGACATGGCTGCAATGCGGCGATCTGTCCACCAGAGGGCAGGAGAGACTCGCGTATGGGGCGGACAGCCTGGCCACCGGGGCGTGCGGGAAGGTCATTGGGCTTTCCTTGGGGGGCTAGGTGACCAGGAAGATTCACATCTTCCCCACGTCTTCTTTTTCTCCGCCCCAAAAATCCAGTCCTTGGATTACAGAGAGCGTGTGATAATGGGGGCACAGGGCTGCCCTGGCAGAGGGTGGGGTTTAAAAGGTGACCCTGGGCAGTGCCACCAGGGCCAGGCTTGGACAGTCTGCAGCCCAATTCGTGGTTCCACACATCACAGTGGAGGACCCCGCTATAGTTCCTGTCACAAGATCCAATGCCTGAGGGGTGCCGGCTGGTCATTCAGTTGTGGGTGGTGGGCTGGAGGCTTTGAGCCAGAAGTCCTCCATCAGGTTCTGGCTGGAGTGACCCCTAACCTCTCTGGAACTCAGTTTCTTCCTCCGTAGAATGGGGATTGGAAAACCAGTTCTTACCTAGGGCTGTTGTGAACGTGAGATGAAGTAATTAAATCGTAAAGCGATGTACAAGTGTGACTGGACATTGGCTAGCCCTCAGGTGTGACTGGCCTGGGAGAACAGGCCAGCCTCTTCCTCATCGCCTGCCCTCATGGAGCTGAGCCACGCTCTGGCTCGCGGTGGACGCCCCTGAAGGAGGCGTGTCCCTTGGGTCAGCACCGCCCCCTTCCGGGCAGGGCCACAGGGGAGTCCTGCAGGGTCACAGCTCCCCAGGCCCAACCTCTCCTGAGACTGTGGCTGCCCCTGGGAAATGGGGGAAGGGAGATCCGGAGCCCTCCAGGAGGTGGCGCCACCTGCAGGAAGCCTTCCTAAGCTGACTGGGCCCAAGATGGGAGGGGCGGGGTGCAGGCCTGACTAGGCAGCAGGAAGGGGCTGCAACTGGCGCTGGCCCAGCCTGGCTGAGGGCTGCTGGGAGCGGCTACATTTCCCCCTCTGGTAGCTCCCCTTTCTGGCCGGGGAAAGTGTGTGATTGACGCCCCTGCCTGGGTGCACATGTTACTTCCGGCTCCATAGCTGCTCCATAGCTCACGGGGTGGGGGTGGGGGTGGGGGGCTCGGATTCCTTCACTTGCCTGTCTTCTTCCTTGAGAGCAGACACGTGTGGAGGCGTGCGTGGGCTCTGACAGGTCCCGTTTCCTTACTAATAAATAGCCCACCTCTCCTCTTGAGCATTAAAAGACAAAAGCCAGACGAAGCATGAGTAGCCCACTTGTCACCGGCTCCCCGGCCCAGAGCGGGGATAGGGATGCCTTCGCTCTCGCTCTTGGCCGAGTGGGAGGACAGGGCTGAGGAATGGACTCACTGTGCCTCTCCAGTCAGACCCGGCCACAGCTGGGAGGGCAGCCCGCGGCAGTGGTAGGGAATATAGGGACCAGACAAAACAAGGAGGATTGGAGAGGGGTGGCTAGAAGCTGGGGAAGCTGCCAGGGGCTGACCTGCCCCAGGAAGAAGAGGGAGGAAGTTCCCAAATCAAGGAGGCCAGCATGCGTGAGCCCAGGGTCTTTGGCGGCCTTTACGTAAGGACCCTGGCTCCTCTCTGGTGAGGACCAGGCTGGTAATTTGTTGCAAAATGACAGAAGCATAGCCCCGAACAAGCAGACAAACAGGGATTAGCCCAGTGTGTCAGCAAGCTAGGGGCCCTCTACCTGCTGCAACGGGAGGGAACCAGGAAGCCCCACCCAGGGACCTCTCCAGCTCTCGGATGACGCTTGTTTCCTGGGCCTCTGTTATCTCTGCTTAATGTACCGCTGAGAGTGCAGACAAGTCCACTGCCAGCCTAGCCATCACAGATTACAAGTGGGGTCCAGTGCTGGGAGGGCTTTTGTCAGGACATGGTCTTGGGTTTATGTATACCCTGGGGCTGTCACAGGGCCCAGAAACACCTGGTTAATAGCATATATGAGACCCTGGACCAGGCAGCAGAACGCTGGTGCTGGGGTCCGGCCCCCTGGCAGTGGGATGGGGGGCGGATGCATATTCCTTTCTCATCTGCAAAGCAGAAAGGCCCACGCAGCCCTGCCTACATCCACAGTTGTCTCCATTCTGTTATGCTCTGAGCCTGTGGGTGCTCTGCCCTGTGAAGGGTGGTGCACATGTGAGGTTACTAGTGTAGTTATTCTTTACAGGAGGTTTGTGACGTCCCTCCTCTCTGCTCTACTCCCTCTGTCATTTTCTGTGCTGCCTGCTCCTTGCAAACTGGCTGACTCCTCTGAGCGCGGCCCCCTCTGTGGTCCTGATTGGAGCCACCCATCTTGTGTGTTACTGGTTCAAAGACCTGAGGAAGGTAGGATGGATGCCCTTCACATCTGCTCTTTGACATCAGCCTGGGGTATTCTGAAAGCTGCCAGCAGGGAGCAGTAGCACATCACACATCAGTCTTCCTCTTGGGCTTCCGAGGTCCGGCCCAGGGCTCAGCCACAAGGCCACCTGGGTGAGCTGGTGTGCGGCAGGCAGGGTGAGAGTGTCTTAATGACCCATGTGCTGTGCGATGGATTTGCCGAGGCTCTGATGTGGCGGGGCCACCTGAGAGCCAGGCCGGCAACACCTCCTGAGTTCTTTCCAGGTGGGGAGGAGGGATAGGTAACCTGGATGATGCTAACAAACAGTGAGGTCCCCAGTACGGCCCTGGGGGGCTGCCCAGGGAGAGACCACGGAGGTGGCTCAGGTGGGCACTGAGGATGGATGGAGGGGAGGCAGGTGAGTCTCCCTGGCTAGGCGTCCTGCTGAGCTCCAGTGGTGCCAACAGCCAGGGACCACTGGGGCAGGTTCCCCTGGCTTCAAGCCCATGCCCTCTCTTGGTTCTTGGCACAGACCAGGAGGCCTATCCTCTCTGCTACACCAGGATCTCTACAGCTCCTCCCGCTGCACCTGAGCTCTGCTGCTCACCTGAAGCCTCTGCCACCAACTGGCCCAGTCATCTGTGCTCAGCCATCTCTCCCGCCTACCTTCTTCTGGAAACCCCCAGGACCTGGCCTGGGAGCCCTTGAGTTGAGACCGAAGGTAGCCCCTAGGTTCTGGCCAGAGTGATTATCTGGCCCCCAGCCCCTGGGGCCCCTGACAGCAGGGTCTGTCCCATGTTTGTTTGTTTTTTTTTTTTCCCATTCCAGGGAATGCTTGAGGGGTTGGGGTCTTAAGGCAAGGAGGAGACCCCCAGCATCACTGCTCTGTCCCTATCATGGACTGAATTGTGGCCCCTAAAAGACAAGTTGAAATCTTGATCCCTAGCACCTATGACCTTGACCTTGTTTGGCATCTTTGAAGATGTTATCAGTTAAGTTGGCATGAAGTCATACTGGGGTAGGGTCCTAATCCAATGGGAGTGGTGTCCTTATGTAAGGGAAGACACTGAGGGAAGATGGCCCGTGAAGACGGAGACAGAGACTGGGGTGATGCATCTCCTAGTCAAGGGCAGCCAAGGATGGCTGGCAGCCCCCAGAAGCTAAACAGAGGCAAGACAGGACCTTCTCTAGAGCCTTCATTGAGGGCACGGCCCCGCTGGCACCTTGAATGTGGACTCTGAGCCTCCAGGACAGTGAGAGGGTATGTTTCTCTTCTTTCTAGCCTCCCCCTTTCAGGGCCTTGTTATGGAAGTCTGAGGAAATGAAGCCACTCCTCATCTGAGCCAACAGCCAGTCCCATCTGAGCCTTACAAGCCTCTCTGGCTTCCCGTGGGTGGTGGCAGGACCCTCTTCCAGGAAGCAGAAGGTCCACCCTGTGAAGGGTCTCACACTCAGAGATGCTCTGTGGGCGGGGGTCTGGGTCAGACCCCAGAGGGTCTGTTCTCTGCGCTCCTGGACTTGCTAGTGGCACTGCTATTAAATGACTCACTCAGGAGCACCCGTCCACCAGTTCCATACTTACTGAGCCCCTACTATGTCCCAGGCACTCTTTTGTGTGCCCTTAAGTTAATCCTGACTCACAGCAACTCCACATGACAGAGCAGAATTGCCCCCACAGGGTTTCCTAGGCTGTCATCTTTATGACAGTAGATTGCCAGCCCTTTTCTCCCGCAGAGATCCTGAGTTCAAACCGAGTGTTTAACCACTACACCACCAGGGCCCCTTCACACACTTTTCAGGTCCTGGGAATAAAGTAATCAACAAGACAGGCAGAGCCTTTGCAGCCCCCTACTTGGGGGGACAAAGCCTGGGCTGCTTATAGCTGACCATCAGAGAGAGAGAGGCTGTGATGAGCTGAGCTCACTTGCTGACCTCTCTGTTCCAGACACAGCTCCCTCCAGTACCCCCAGCCTTTTCCAGCCTCCTACTGTCTCCCCAGCCTTCTTCTTGTCCAAGTTGCAGAGCTGACTTGTCCCATGTCTCTTTGCCAAGTGTTCTATCGGTTGGCAGGAGCTCATTGAATGAGTTGTGGCATGAAGACTGTTACTGACTCACTGTGTAACACCTTCCGGGTAACAGTTTGTCTCTGGCTGACTCGTAGTGACTCTGTAGGACAGGATAGAACTGCCCTAGAGGGTTTCCAAGGCTGTCAGCTTCACAAAGGCAGATTGCCGGGCCTTTCTCCTGCAGAGCAGCAGCTGGGTTCAAAACACCAACTTGTAGTTAGCAGCGGAGCACTTAAGCACTGTGTCACCAGGGCTCCTTGACCAGAACCATAAATATCTTAATACAAATACTACGTGAACCAGGAATGTGAGCAGCCAGGCAGGGGCCAGGGGAGAAGACGAGGTGGGGAGATTGCAGTGGTGGAGCATCAGGCCACACCATGTAGGTGGCCACGCTTTCTGCTTAAAGGACCAGGTCATCCTCAACCCGTGGGTTTGTAGCTTGTTTCCCAGGGTCTCCAGGGAAATAAGCCCCCTCTCCTCTCATTGGGGCTGAGATTCCTAATAGCCCGACAGATGCCGTGAACCTCTTCCCCTCTGCTTCCCGCCCAGCTGAGGCCGGTGTGGCAGCCCCTTCCAGCCTGGTGAACTTGGCAGCTGAGCTCTCTCCTTCTTTTGTGAAGGGTGTTTTCTGCCTTTTGGCTTCCTCCTCCTCCTGTTCAAAGAAATCTGGTTCCCTTAACCTTTCCTCAAGCAGTCTGCTCTTTAATCCTTAATCGTTGCTACAATTCCTATCCTCAAAATCTCTTCCAGTTCTTACTTCTCAAGGGAAACTTTAAATTGGACACATTAGGAATCTGAGGACTTTACTGGGATGATAAAAGGAGCCCTGTGGTGCAGTAGTTAAGGGCCCAGCTGCTAACCAAGAGGTTGGCTGTTCGAACCCACCAGCCACTCCATGGGAGAAAGATGAGGCAGTCTGCTTCTGCAAAGATATATGGACTTGGAAATCCTGCGGGGCATTTCTAATCTGTCCTAAAGGGTTACTAGGAGTCAGAATCCACCCGATGGCAGTGGGGTTAACAAGAGCTGGGAAGAGCCTTCTTGCTTTCCATGTTTTTGACATTCCAACATGATAATTAACACTTCCATCCTTTATTCTGGGAGCTCTGGTAGCATAGTGCCTAAGGCATTTGACTGCTAACCAGGAAGGTTGGGCAATCTACTTCCATAGTGATACTGCCTCAGAAACCCAAGGAGGGGTCGCTATGAGTTGGGTCCGACTTGACAGCACACAACAACAACAACAACAACAGTCCTTTATTCTGTGCCAGACTCTGTTTTGGCGGCTGCCCGTATATAATTTAACTGACTCTTCCTAATGGCAGGCTTGGGGGGATGGTGTTTTTATCTAAAGAAGAGGAAAATTCAGCTCAGAGAAGTTAGATCATTTGCCCAAGGTTGCATAGCTACTTAATGTTGGATCCAGGTTGGAGTGAGAACAGGGTGATCAGAGGTCTCAGCTAACTTCTGGAAGTGCAGAAATTTGTTTTAAGCCTAATTTTTAACATTTTATTTTTGGTTGTTATTGAGATTATATATAACAGAACATATATCAGTTCTGACCGTTTCTACATGTCCACTTCAGCGACACTGCTTACTTCCTTCAAGTTGCAATGCAGCCATTCTCTCCCCTTCTTTTTCTGAGTCATTCCTCATTATTCGCTTAAACTGACTGCCCCCTAAGGTTTCCATAGAACCTTCCAAGTTGTTGTTGTCAGTTTGCTCCAATATAGGAAACTTTAACCCTAACTTATACTCTGGATAATTCATGCAGATATTTTGCCTTTTACCTTGGACAAAATCCACATTGTTTTAACTATGAAATACCATTTTTATTTTCGTGAGCCTTGGCGTAGAATTGATGATCAGAGCGGACAAGCCATATCTATGCTGTGGCCCCGAGTCCCCCAACACACTGCTATGCACCCTGGGCTTCATATACCAATATGGGAAACTGTTCTGTGGATCATGGGCCCTGTGTGGCTTTGTTTGCTTTTTTCTTTCTCCCTGAGCATCACTTCCTCCTCTTCTAAGATGGGGATGATTTGTTTCTTGGAGTTGTTCTGAAGACAGTGTGAAGTAATAGACATGAAAGGGTCTGCAAAGTGCACAAGCGTGACATTTTGGTTAACACTTACATTCTGACATCAGGAGCTCATTTGACCCACACTGAGCTTCTGATTTACCACGGCCCCAGGTTTATCACACCACATTTCCACAGATTGATTTTACCTAGAGTCTCTATTTAACTCCATCTGGAATTTCCAGAGCCCAATTGAACTCAGTGTTTCCCTGATTCGATCTCTGTGCCTGATGAATAGAATTTCTCTTCAAGTGAGGAGGAGGACATGTTGCAGGGCAAGGGGCTGTCACTGTCCACAAGAGCAGATGCTGAAGTTGTATCTTTCACTCTAGGTGAGTATCAGCATCTTTCAAATACCTGGATGAAGAAAGGGATGCAGGGGTGCTGCTTATGAGAATAAGGGATAATTCCAAGTTGATGCAACTGTCAGTGGTGTCTATGGAGGTCCTGCTATGACTGAGATCCCTGGCCTTGGGAAGCAGGAGCTTAGATGCTGGTGTATATGTGCAGTAGATGTACAGATAAGTAAATTGTACAGTATATTAGAAGGAGAGAAGTGATTTAGATAAAAGAATGAGTAGAGCAAAGGGCATCCATAGTGCTGGGTGAAGGTGGGTTCCAGTAATTCACAAGGTGTTCAGGTGAGCCTCACTGACAAAGAGATTTGCACAAAGACCCCTTCAAGTCTCCAGTTGCAATCAGTCAAATGGATGTCTAAAGGGAGAGCGGTCAAGGCAGAGGGAACAGAGCAAAGGCCTTAAGGTAGTGTTGTGCCTGGCATGTCTGAGGGACATTAAGTGTTCAGTGGGGCTGAAGTGGTGTAGATAAGAACAACAGGAGAAAGTTCTGAGAGATAGTTGAGGGGTGTGTCAAGATCAGTATAGAGCTTCATAGACTTCTTTTCTAAGTGAAATGGGGTCATTTTTGGGTTTGAAGTAGAGAAATGACATAATATGGCATCTTCCCAGCAACCCTCCCCTCTGCCCCAATTTTGGTACAAATTTCATGGCTAAAGCTCACAGGACCTATTGGCCCAACCTTTAACCTATCAGTTCCTAGCCCTAAAGCCAGGGAAGGAGTAAGTTCTACTAGAACCCCCTAGACTGAGAGTAGGGCATGACGGTTTCTGAAAGGAAAATCAGATGACCATATTAACATGTTGTTGGAAGGGAAAATGGATCCCTAGATGTCAGAAGCCATGGCTGCCCACCACTGTCCTCAATTAGCTGCTGGTGGAGATAGAACCTGGGCATAAATAACATTCATATAAAAAGCTCTGAGAGTTTGGAGAAGAATGATATTAATACAAACTCTGAGGCTTCAAGGAAGTTTAATTGGGGGATGACATTTAATATGGGACATAGATTATAGGTAGATATGAGAGAAGGGACATACCACATGCTGGGAATGACTCTGAAATATGTGGTGGGATAGGAGACAGGGCAGCAATCAATTAACAGTGACTAGTTCAATTTGGCTGGATTGTAGAATGTGTGTGACGATGAGTGGAAAGGTGAGTTCATCAGGTCCTCAAATGTCATTTTTGATGGTATGAGGAAATAAGAGCAGTTTTGTCATTCTGTGTTTAAAGGATCATGATATAAACTTGTTAGAATTGTAGAAAGCTATCACTCGTTAAGGAGAAGGATGACTAATAAAATCCAGATAAGTAGGTGGAGTTAGGGCCTAGTTAGGAAAACAATTATTCCATTATTGTCTTCAGCTATGTGAGCCATTGCAGGAGAAAAAACCAAGACTGAAAACATAGAGAAAAAACAGACAATAGAAATAGACCTACAGAAGATACAGATCTTCAAATGGTCAGAAATGGTCTTTTAAATAAATAATTAATCTAATCAGGAAGTTAGATGAGAAGCTGGAGACATTCAGCAGAGCATTAGAAGCTGTAACCAAGAATGAGAGTAATCTAAAATTGAAAGTAAAGCACAGTATCGATTTAATAGCAGATTTGACATACCTAAAGGGAGTAGTGAAATAGAAGGTAGTCAAAAGAGAATATTCAGACTCAACACAAAAGAAAAAATGTAAAATTCAGAAAAGAGGGTAAGAGATAGGAGGGAGATGGTGAAAAGGTCTAACAGATATGTAACAGATGCTCAAGAAAGAGAGGAAAGAAGCCATAGGGAAGAAACAACATTTGGTGAATTGTGCAAAAGTGATGAAAGACAACAAGTCATGGGTTCAAGAAGCACCAAAACCCCTATGCAGCATAAATACAAAGGGACCCTTATCTACACTTATCCTATTAAAATAGAAATGATGAGAGCCAGAAGACAATGCAATGGTATCTTTAAAGTGCTGAAAGGAAATAATTGCCAACCTAGAATCCTCTATCCACTGAAGACGTCCTTCAAAAATTAAGGTGAAATAAGCAATCTCAGTCAAGCAAATCTGTGAGAATTTTTCACTAGGAGACCTACCCTAAAGGAAACGATAAAGGTGTTCTTTGGACAGGAGGACGGGGATCCCAGAGGGAAGCAGAGGGTGCAGGAAGGAATGAAGAACAAGAAGAATATGTGGATGAGTCTAGATGAATATAAAACGATAATGAAAGCTACTTTTTGTCATGTATGTGTTATGTTCCAGGCAGCATGCGTGCATTATTTTATTTATTCTTCAGAACAATCCTATGAATTTGGTACCATTACTACTCCCCTTTGGAATAATGGGAATTATTCCAGCTTCCAGGAGGAGCTGAGGCTCAGAGAGGTAAAGTAGCTTCCCTGAGGTCACCTGAGTCATGAATTTGTCTCTCTGACTCCCGAGTCTATGTTTCACTCACATTGTTGTGCCTTTCGGAGGTGTCAGCTACTGGTCCCCTAAATTTCTGGGAAGAACTAGTGAGATAGGTCTCTGTTGAGTCAGGTGGAGAAGCTGTCATTTCCATGTGTTTCCTTCTCACAGTGGAAGAGCAACCCAAAATAGCGCTAGTCATGGCCTTAGCAGCTGGTTGATTTGCTCCCTCTATTTATGGGGCTAACAAATTCCTTCTGTTTCAAATAACTTTTATTCTTCTCTCCACCCACCCAGTCACTAGCTATACTACAAGACCCAGCAAAAAAGTCTTGCCCCAGTCATGAGGTCTTTCCTGATATTTCAATTTATTCTGATCACTCCACTTTTTACTTACCCGCAGAATATAGACATCAGTACTTTATTAAAAGCATTCTCTGTTCTCATATGATAGTTCCTCTCCCCTGACATTGGATTGTAAGATATCAGAGAACAGAAGCCATAACTTGTTTGGCTTTTTATCTGCCAATGTGCTTGGTGCAGCTGCTGGCACTCAGGTGCTCAGCAGTAAATACTCATTGATTCGTTAATTACAGTTCCTCCTGTCCATTGCTGGCAGTGAAGCCATAAACCAGTGGTTCGGCCAGTGGTTCGGCCATGAGTACTGTGAGAACAATTGTAGAGCATTTCAAGTTGCCTTGAATTCAGCAGAACTGTGGAACTCAGCGGGGGCCCAACCATGGGTATATTTACAGAGAATCAAGACCACTGGATTGCAATGTGAGCAATTAGATCTGGTTAGTTATGTTTGGATTATCAGCTAGCAAAATTCCCAAGCCCCACCAAGAGCAGTTGAATAGAATTTGACTTTCTCATACGATTTCCTGTCAATCTGATTTGTGAATGCCATCACAGTACAAGCACTCCAGATGCAGTCCCTAAGCCCCACCACTTTGGTCCCACCTCTGAGCTCTGGGCTCTCTCTGTTGACTCACCACTGAGTTTTAATCTGCTCTTCTCAGCGCTGACATTCATGGAAGTTTAGACACATCTGTGGGTGGAGAGGACACCCACAAGGGTAACCATGGTGCATATTAATGAGTGTTCCATAATGAGTCCCGGACACCTGTGTGCCACTGGGAGTGCAGAGACAGAGAACAACTGTTTGAGGAAGAAGAAAGAACAAATGGCATTTCTGGCTGGGCAAGATGCAGCAAAGAGTGCTGTGTGGAACTAAAGTGACCCAGATAGATATTGTGCTTCTCTTAGTTTGGTCATTGCCATGAGGGAAGTGATGCAGCAAAGTGACCAGATTAAGAGACAATTCTGGTGTTTGTTGAAGACCTCATCTGAGCTCACCTTTATGCTGAGAAGCAGCTATAAGAGAGAGAAGTATCTTCTGTGTTGGCCTCGGTTGAAGGTGAAGGATGAGAAGGTGAACTAAAGACAATTCTGCACACAAAGGGATTCACATACTTCTTTGTTTCATGTGTGATTCTATTTTGTATCTCATGTAAGCTGGACTTAATTGGGAAGGAAGAGGTTTTCAACTTTTCCACCCTCATGAATAACCAAAAACAATATTTCATGGAATTGAATCCTAATCTTAAACACACACACAAACATATACATACATGTGCAGATAGGCATGCATTAACATACACTCTTTCATTTGAAATCAGTAACAATTTGCCTTAAGTGATTTCTAAAAATTGTAAAACATTGACAAAAAATTCTCACTAGGATTCTGATAGGAATTGTGTTAATCCTGTATATTGATTTGCAGGAGAATTATCATCTTTAGGATATTGAGTCTTCTAGTCCACGAACATGGTATATCTCTCCATTTATTTACATCTTCTCTGATTTATTTCAATAGTGTTGTGTAGTTTTCAGCATACAAACACTGGCATATGTTTTGTTAGATTTGCACCTACATATTTCATTTCTTTTTGAGTGATTGCATGTGGTATTTGGTATTGGCACTGTATGAGTGGGTGTAGAAATGAACTCTGTTTTTATCCCCTTGCTCTCTCCCATTCATGACATGATTATCTTAAATATTTCCTCTACATACATGCAAACCACTTCATACAGTGTTATAATTTTGCTTTAACCATCAAACAAAATTTAGAACATTTAAGTAGAGAAAGTAATCTACTGTATTTACTGTATTTTTGCTTTTCCCAACCTTGTTTTTACCTTTCTGATGTTCCTATACAAAACATGTACAGGACTGTATGTTGAAAAATACAAAATGCTAATGAAATAAATCAAAGAATATCTGACTAAGTGGAGAGACATACTGTGTTAATGGGCTGGAAGACTCAATATAATCAAGATGTCAGTTCTCCCCAAATTGGTATACAGATTTCACACAATTCTTGTGAAGTATCAAGAAGACTTTTTCTTTGGCAGATAATGACAAAATTATTTTAAAATTTATAGAGACAGACAAAGCAGAATAACCTAAACACTATTTTTTTTTATTATTGTGATTTGGGTGAAGATTTACAGAGGAAATTCACTCTCGATACAGCAGTTCACATATACTTTGTCTCATGTCATTGACCACAGTTTACCACAATGCAACAGCTCCCCTCCAACTTCCTCCCCATGGTACCACTTCCCAGTGTCCATCCCTCCATACTCTCCTGCCCCCTAAGCTGTCTCCCTGTGCATAAGCTGCCCT
>NW_006921984.1:1708858-1712309 GCF_000298275.1 Orycteropus afer afer | reverse complement strand
ATGAGAGTCCCAATCTCTCCACAACCTCGCCAGCATTTGTTATTTTCTGTCTTGTTGAACTTAGCTACTAGTGCTGGAGCAAGATGGTATCTCATTGTTGTTTTGATTAACCTAAACACTTTTGAAACAGAAGAACAAAATGAGAGTCACCACTCCATTCAGTGCTAAGGCTACTATGTCGTTAAGTAATTAAGGCAGTGTGGCATTGGCAAAGGAATAGACAATCAGTGGAATAGAAAGGAAAACTCAAATTAAACAAAAACAAAAACCACTGTTATGAGTTGATTCTGACTCATAGAAACTCCCATTGGGTTTCCAAGGCTGTAAATCTTTATGGAAGTAGATTGCCTCATCCTCCTCCCATGGAACAGTTAGTGGCTTTGAACTGCTGACCTCTGGTTAGCAGCCAAATAGCCCTATGCAAGTACGGCCAACTGATCTTTGACAAAGCTATCAAAAATAATACTATGGAAGAAGAGAAAGAAAAATATGGAGCAGACAGGACAAATAATATGGTCTTGGATTTTATTCACAAATGTCATTATTTGTGAATAATTTCAGTTTTATACATCTATTAAAATGCTGAACAGTCAATGAAAGTAGTATCTTTATCATGTTCCTGATTTTAAAAATAAATACTATTTCATGGTAACCATGATGTTTGATAAGGTATTTTATGGATATTCAGAAAATCCCTCCTATTTCTACTTTGATAAGATTTTTAAAGTTCTAAAGCTTTTTTAATCAAAAGATTTTCTGTTTCTTTTGAGTTGATTATGTAGTTTCCTTACCTTCTTTCGTTAATGCAGTTTATTACATCGGTAAATATTCTGGTATTGAACTCTCCTTGCTTTTGTGAATAAATCTTGCATGGTTGTGATGTGTTATGATTTTAACATTATTTGATTCAGTTTATTAAAGTTTTATTTAGCACTTTTACATTTCTTTTCATGAATGAGATTGACCTGAAAGATTCTTCTTCGAATATCCTTGTCTGATTTTGGAATCAAACTTTTGGAAACCTCCTAAGTTGATGAGTTTTCTTCCTTCCCCTCTCTGAAACAATTTGATTAGGTTTGAACTTATTTATTTTTTAATATTTGGTAGAATATGCTTGTAAAACAACCTGGCCCAAGCATCTGTCTCCCTCAATTGAGTTTTAGCTATTGCTTTAAACACTATAATTATGTATTAGTGTATATTCTATTTTTCCTGGGTTGGATTTATAAGTTTTTTAGAAATTGCCCATTTTGTTTATGTTTTCAGTTTTGTGGCTGTAATGTTGTTATTTACTCTTCTTATTTAGTATATACATTTTGTGGTGGTTATTGTTGTTTTTAGGTGCCATTGAGTTGATTTCAATTCATAGCAACCCAATGTGACAGAGGGGTTTTCTAGGCTGTGATGTCTACACCAACAGATTACCACCTGTTCCTCCTGTGGAGCTACTGGGTAGATTCAAACTGCCAACCTCTTGGTTAACAGCCAAGCATTTGCCATTGGCCCACTAGGGCTCTGTATACACATTTATGACTAGAAAATTTCTTTTAGACATAGTTTCCAGAAGTTTTGACTTGTAGTATTTTCATTGTCAAAATAGTTTAATTTCAAAATATTTCAATTCAAAATATTTTCTAATTTGTATTATAATTTTCTGACTCATGGGTTGTTTAAAACTGTGTTTCTTAATTTCCAAATACTTAATATTTTTCTAGTTATCTTTTCAAATTGATTTTTAGCTTAATCACATTTTAGTCATGTTCAATATTATTTCAATATTTTGAAATTTATACAAACTTCTTATAATCATATAAGTGTACATACTTATGATCAGCTTATAGCCAATTTTTATAGTGTTCTATGTGTGCTTGAAAACAGATGTGTTTTGCACTTACTGTTCCATACATGTTCAAGGGCTAAGTTTGCTAATTTTATTGTTCATCTATTCTGCATCTGATTTGTTTGTGTGTTCACTCTAAGTTACTGAGAGAAATGTGTGTGTTTATTTGTATATTTCTCTTTCTGGTTCTGTTGAATTTGATTTCTATGTCATGTGATTGTGTTAGATATTCTGAAAAGACAAAAACCAAACTCATTGCCATTGGGTTAATTCTGACTCATAGTGACACCCCTTAGGTTTCCAGAGCCATAAATCTTGACAGAAGCAGACTGCCTCATCTGTCTTCTGTGGGGCAGCTGGTGGGTTTGAACCACTGATCTTCTGGTTAGCAGCCAAATGCTTTAACCACTACACCACCAGAGCTCCTTTCATTAGATGTATAAAGTTAAAAACTTTTATAATTCCCTGATGAATTGTACTCTTTGTATTATGATACACCAAAACCAAACTCACTGCCTTCAAATCAGATCTGACTCATAGCGACCTCTCTTTGGGTTTCTGAGGCAGTATCACTATGGAGGTAGATTGCCCAATCTTCCTTCCAAGGAGTGGCTGGTGGGTTTAAACTGCCAGCCTTTTGGTTAACAGTCAAGTGCCTTAGGCGCTATGCTGCCAGAGCTCCTCTTTGTCTCTTAATGAGACCCACTTTTTCACTAGAAATCCTATGTATCTTAGAGTATCCGTATCCTGATATTAATTTTACTACAATCTTTTTTTTTTTTTTTTTGGGGGGGGGGCCCCTAATGTTTGTGTGATACGTGTTTTCCATCTTTTTTTATCTTTATGTAACTTTATGTGGAGACAGGTCCTACCCAAGAGTCAGGAAGTCAGGAAAGTCAGGGACAACAAAGCAGCAGGATCCAGGAAAGGGGAGGGAGACGGCCCCACTCAAGAAGCAGGAAGGAGGGAAAGCCAAGGATGACAAAGCGGCAAGCTGTGGGTAATGCAAGGGTGGAGAGGTTTCGAACAGCTAAGGTAGACAAACTTGTCTGTCAGTCTGTCATACTGTGTTGGCTTGTGTGTTGCTGTGATGCTCTAGGCTGTGCCACTAGTGTTTCAAACACCAGAAGGGTTGCATATGGTGCACAGGCTTCAATTCAGCTTACAGACTGAGACAGACTAGGAAGAAGGAAGAGGCCATCCACTTCTCAAAGAACTGGCCAGGGAAAACCTTATGAATAGCAGAGAAACACTGTCTGATACTGGGCAACTTTATGAATAGCCTGGAAACATTGTCTGATACAGTGCAGAAAGATGAGCTCCTTAGGTTGGAAGGCACTCAAAATACAACCAGGAAAGAGCTGCCTCATCAGAGTAGAACCAACCTTAATGAGATGGGATAAAGTAAAGCTTTTGGGACCTTTATTTGTTGATTTTGCATGGCTCAAATTGAGGAGAAACAGCTGCAAACATCCATTAATAATTGGAACATGGAATGTGCAAAGTATGAATCTAGGAAAATTGTTGTGTTGTTATTTGCTGTCGAGTCAGACCCAACTCACAGCGACCCCTCCTTGGGTTTCTGAGGCAGTTTCACTATGGAAGTAGATT
>NW_006921984.1:1703061-1704013 GCF_000298275.1 Orycteropus afer afer | reverse complement strand
CTGTTATTGGTGACTGTTGCCTGGATATGTTAATTCATTAGGGGCTTCAAAATGTGGAGATAATCTGATTCCATCCTTCCTTTTCATTTATCAGCAGGAATAACTCCAAAGAAAAACTTTGACTTCTTAACGATTTGGTTATGCTAAAGTGTGGCAAGGTAAGTCCAATGATAGATTCTTTCCCTTTGTTTATTAGCTTTCCAAATAGTGGTTTGGTTTCCTAGCATTCGACTAAAGAATTTAAAAAGCTACTCTAGACTCATGTATATCTAAGCACATCGGCTGTTTCTTTTTTTAAACCTATTGCAGTTGTTGTCCTCAGTGCTTTAATTGTTCTGTCTTTGACCACTGGCTTATTCTTTAAATTGGCTCCCATGTTCTTTTTAAAAACCTCTTTTTAAAAAAATTGTGGTTAAAGGTATATAACAAAATGTTTGCATGTATACATGTAAAAACATTTTTTACATGTATAATTCAGTGACATTAATTATGTTCATCATGTTGTGGAACAATTACCACTGTCTGTTTCCAAAATTTTCCATCACTTCATACAGAAGCTCAGTATCCTCTAAGCAGTAACACCCCTTCTCCTCTCCCTCCCACCCTTGGTAACTCTAATACACTTCGGTCTTTATACATTTGCTGAATTCTAGATATTTCATAGAAGTGGGATCATATAATAGTTGCCCCTTTGTGACTGACTGATTTCACTCAGCACAATGTTTTTGAGGTTCATCCATGTTGTAGCGTGTGCCAGGACTTCATTTCTCTTCACGGCTGAATAACATCCCACTGTATGGACATACCACATTTGGTTATCTATTAATCAGCTCATGGACATTTAGAGTGCATGGATTTAGATTGGATGGATGTGATGGATATTACTCAGTCAGCCCTGTACTGGTGGACATTTTTCCTAAAGAGAACAGAGCTGCAATGAATATTGGAGTAC
>NW_006921984.1:1681384-1701654 GCF_000298275.1 Orycteropus afer afer | reverse complement strand
TGAATGTACCAAAGTTTGGTTATCCATTCCTCAGTTGTTGGACATCTAGGTTGTTTCCAAGTTTTGGCTATTGTAAATAGTGCTGCGATGAACATCGGTGTGCATATATCTGTTCTTGTTATGGCTCTCACTTCTTTAGGGTATATACCTAGTAATGGGATGGCTGGGTCAAAATGGTATTTGTATTTCCAACTTTTTAAGGAATCGCCATACTGCTTTCCACCATGGTTGTACCATTTTACAGTCCTATCATCGTGTTCTTGTTTTCAATTATACACCTAGGAGTGGAGTTGCTGAGAAACATGTTTAATGTTTTACAGAACCACCAAAGTGTTTTCCATGGTAGCTGTACTAGCAATGGACAAGTGTTGCTGTTGTTGTTGTTTTAAAATTAATAAAGAGTGTTAGGCTTTATAAATGTCTTCTCTGTGTCAATGGAGATGATCACGTGGTTCTTTCCCTTGGTTCTATAAACGTGGTGTGTTACAACGATTGACTTTCCAATGTTGGATCACTTGCATTCTGGGATAAATTCCACTTGACCATGATGAAGAATTCTTTTAATATGCATTTGTATTCTCCCAAGTCCTTTGGACACAAACCTAGTCAGTTTTGATAGGTTCTGGTACAACAAGCTGTCTGGTGCAGCTTAGGGCATATCCTGCTTTGACTTGAAATCAGCTACTTCTTCAATGAGCCCAGGTTTCTTTTTGTGAGTGGTAGTATTTGAATATCCTAATCAGGGTGCTAAGGTGTTCGTTGTTACCAAATTGGTCATTGTTCTTAAGCTTTTTCCTTGCAGGGCTAGAAAATATGTGATTTAAAAAATACATACATTGTATCATGAGTTCATGTAGGTATTTTCTATTCAAATTCAAGACTACAGAATTTTTACCTAAACTTCTCCAGTTTCTGTATTAAAAATCTTCGTGTAAGACACCTACAAAACATCTTACTTGTTTTTCACACAATACATATGAAACAGTTCAGGATTGCCTGGCCTTGTGTGTGTCCTTAGCATATATCTCACTGGGAATTTTCGGTTAAATTATTTAGATAATTCTTCTTTGTATTCATGTCACCAGCTAGATGGTGTAGATCAGTTTAGATCAAGTTCATTAATATAAATTTCCTTTTAGTTTTATGAATTGCTTTAAAGAAAACCTCTTGTAGTTATGTGAAATATGGATGTAGTTTCAATGGGAGACCAAATAATAGGATATACTCAGCAAAGGGTGGTTTCTATTCCTGTTCGGGCACCGTATTAGCTCCCTTTCCTTATAGGAAACCAGCGAAGATGTTTATGTTTTATTTTTCCCATTATTTATTTTTCAAATGAGGCAAGTACGTATATATTCCTAATTCCCCATCTGTTCTTAAATAAGATGTTAGCATGCCATACCTGTTTTCCTCTATCCATTTTTTTCCACTTAACAGTATATCCTGGAGATCACTCCATAGGACCACATCTTTTGGGGGTTAATAATCTGCTATGGCTGCATCAGATATTATTCAGTCAGCCCTCCAGTGAAGGATGTTTGTGTTGTTTTCACAAATTTGCTATTGTACACATGGTTACAATGAATAGACCTGTGCATATATTTCTACCAACGTATCTTTGAGATAGAGCTTTGAGTTAGGATTGCTGAGTTTAAAGGATAAGTGCATATGGAATTTTGCTGATTGTCTACAAATTCACCTCCAGAAGGTATACAGTTGTGTATTCCCACCAGTAGGTATGAGAAGGCCTGTTTCTCCGTAGCATTTCTAACAGAATATGTTGTCCTATCTTGGGAATTTTGTCAATCTTATATGTGAGAAATAGTACCTCAGGGTACTTTTAATTTGCATTTATTTTTTGTGAGCAAGGCCTCATATCTTTTCAAATGGTTAATGAAATTTTCATACTTTCCATTTTTCATTAAGGTATATTACATTATATTACACATAGAGGCAGTCCCCAGGTTATGAACATCTGACTTAAATACAACTCGTAGTTACAATCTAGCCTCCACAAAGCCCATTATATTAAAAATTCAATTTAAATACAATGGTTCATAATAACAAATGGGCACTACTTTGGGATGTGCATCCAAATGTTATCATTATTGGGCTATTATGTTAAAGACATTTTAGTGTATCTGGACGTCTGTTTTTACTTTCTGTACACATAGAAAGGTACATTGTGTACTCTACACTAAGACAAACATTTGCTAACTGACGTTACATATGAACTGTACCTAACTGTTCCAATTTATGTACAAATTCAATTTACAGATAGACTTAGGAATGGAACTCGTTTGTAATCTGGGGACTGCCTGTAGTAAAGTTTATCCTTTTTGTGTGTCATTCTGAGAGTTTGACAAATGCAAATAGTTGTGTAACCACTACCACAATCAAAATATAAAATCATTTCATCCAAAATTCCTGAGTTCCTTGGAAGTCAAATCCTTTTCCCAATCCCTGGAAACCACTGATTTTTTTTTTTTTTTTTTTTGGCCTGTATAGTTTTGCCTTTGAAAATGTCATATAAAAGGAGTAATATAACACCTAGTCTTTTCAGTCTGGCTTCTTTCACTTGACATAATGCATTTGAGATTGTATGTATCAATGGTTCATTCCTTTTCATTGCTGAGCAGTATTCCATGGTGTGGATGTACTACACTTTGCTTATCCATTCCCCTGTTGAAAAGTCTTTAAGGATTCCCGAGTTTTGGAGATTATGAGGGAAGTTATTATAAAGATTCCCACTGGTTTTCTTGTGAATATAGGTTTTCATTTTATTTGTGGGGAGCTCTGGTAGCACAGTGACTAAGGCACCTGACTGCTAACCAGAAGGCTGGCGGTTCAAACCCACCAGCCACTCCTCGGAAGGAAGACGGGGCAATCTACTTCTGTAGTGATACTGCCTCAGAAACCCAAGGAGGGGTCGCTATAAGTCGGGTCCTACTCGACGGCACATAACAACAACAACGACAACAAATACCTAAGAGTGGAATCGCTAAGTTGTATGGTAAGAGTACATTTAATTTAATAAATAAATACCAAACTTGTCCACAGTGGCTAGACTATTCTGCCTTCTCACCAGCAGTGAAGGAGAGTTCTAGTTGTTCTACATCATCCTTGCCAGTACTTGGTATTGTTAGTTTTTGGGGTTTTGTTTCGGCCATTGTAATAGATGTGCAGGCCCACAAAGATGAGTTTCGGCACATCTCCCTCTGATACCAGATAGACTTTTCTTAGTTGTGGTGCAATCCCTGAGTTCCTTTATGTAGTCTTTGCCTTGGTTCTTTGGAAAAACAGCCTGAGAAATTTTTCCCCTTGGGGAATTATCTTTTTTTTTTTTTTTTTGTAAATAATGTCATATGGTTTTCACTTTTTTAAAAAATTTTTTATTGTGATTTGGGTGAAAGTTTACAGAGCAAATTCATTTTCCTTACAGCAGTTCACATACACTTTGTCTCATGACATTGACCACAATTTCCCACAACGCAACAGCTCTCTTTCCACTTTTGAGGAATTTTCTTTGCCCTAGCTTTCTACCCCAAGAGTTTGCTACTTTTGTCCAGGTTGGCTGACATTTCCTGGGTAAGCTGTGAGCAACCTGTGGTTTGACACCTTTTGTCTGGCCCTGGGTCACAGCCTGCCCTATGATTGGTCTGTTTTACCTTACATGGATTGGTCAATATACTTACGCAAATGAAGTGACGATAGTCTACTTTGCAAATGAAATGTCTGGGGCTTCCTGAGAGGAGATTAGTCTGTTTGGGACTCTGTGGGAGATCCGTGACTTGAAATTGATGAGGAGTTTGGTTACATATGCAGCCAACCCCACAGAAAAGGCAGGCAGGAAAAGAAAAGAAGCAGAAAGAAGAGGCAAGAAGGGAGAAGAGAGATGAAGCAGGGAGACAGGAGGCAAGGAAACTGCTAAAAAAAAACCTGTAATATAGGTCAAGGGCTGTACACTGAAGACAGAGAGGGGCTTGGAAGAGGCCCTGTGGCAGAGTTGGTGGTGATGACAGAAAGCAGCTGCTGGGAATGCAGCTAAGAGAGCTGAACGAACTACAACACTGGCTGTGAGCGAGGCCACTTAGCAGTGGAGAGGCTGGAGGCAGGGAGGCTGAAGGCAGAAAGGCCTATCCTGAAGGGGCAGAGAAGAGGCCTGGCCGCAGGAGGCTGAGAGAAGTTCTGCATGACTGAGAGGGCACATACACAGCAGAGAGAAGACACTGCTTAATGATGAAACTGAGAGGAGCTGAGAGCTTTCCTGCACGAAGAAAGAAGGGATGTGCTTTCTACTTTGATGGAGGCTTCCAGACTTTGCCTACATGCTTCCTGATCCAGAGTTGTACCTTGTTACTTCCTTAATAAGCCACTTAACTACAAGTATGGTCTATGAGTTCTGTGTGGCGTTGCAACAAATTATTGAACCCATCAGAATAGTAGAGAGTACTGTGGGAGAGACGGCTGGTGTCAGAAGTGGTCAAAAGATGGGAAAGTGGAGGTGTGTCTGACCTCCACCTCATGGGAATCAGCTGTCGGCTGATCCTGGTCATTATCCCCCTCTGAAGTTAGACAGGCTCTCATGCTGCTATGACCATTCCACCCTAGTCCACCCTGCCCCGAACCTTATAGGGCCTGTGCTTTTTTCAAATCTAACTGCTCACTTCATTCAGGTCCAAGGCTTTTTCCATTGTCCCTGTGTTGTTGTTGTTGTTACATGGCATCGAGTCGATTTTGACTCATAGTGACCCCATGTGACGGAGTAGAACTATCCTATAGGGCTTCCTAGGTTGTCAACTCTATGGGAGCAGATTGCTAAGTCTTTCTCCCACAGAGTTGCTGAGTGGGTTTGAACTGCCAACCTTTTGATTAGCAGCCAAGCCCTTAATAGTTGCATTACCAAGGCTACCTTTTTATTGTCCCTATATGGCTATGCAAATCCATGATTCTGTATTTTTCTTTCAATAACCAAAACCCACTGCCATTGAGTTGATTCTGACTTGTAGCAACACCCATAGGGTTTCCAAGGCAGTAAGTCTTTACAGAAGCCGATGGCCTTATCTTTCTCCCGCACAGTGACTGGTGGGTTTGAACCACTGACCTTTAGATTAGCAGCCCAATGCCTTAACCACAGCATACCAGGACTATCAGAGCTCCTTTTCTTTCAATAACCAGAAATAACCAAACTCACTGCTGTGGAGACCAGCAATATTCTGAGCGCAGCCAGAACGTCAGCACCACCTACCACTCTGGTTTGTAGCTTCCTCTTCGGTTTCTGCCTCCAGGGAATGTCCTTGTTTTCTGGTGAGAGCGACCATGCATTTAGAGGATGTTTGCTCTTGTTTATGCAGTATTTCTGAGTATTCGGTAACAGGAGACCATTCAGCTATCTCATTGGCCACAATGCTGGGAAATGAAGTCAACTCATCCCTTTATAGTGACTATCTATGGTGTCCAGTGTCAGGTTTGAGTACTGTTATTTTATAAGCTTTTATGGCTGCTTCTGAAGACCAAAAGGGACCTGTTTGCAGAAAACAGAGACATCAAAGGCCTTGATATATTTATCTTCGTATTTCTCATGCATAGACATCAAGTACCAAAAATTATTTTAAAAATGGAGAACTCGGGGTATACTCAATGAGTATATCTCTTGTGGTTCTCTCAAGACTGTACTGACTTCTAAACAATAATAAATAAAAAGTCTCAGCTAGTCTAAAAACTGTTCTCAATCAGGCATTTGACCAGAGTGCCTCTGTTCAGGAAAAAAAAAAAAAAATTCATCTGACTTTGTGAGCATTAAGGCTTTCCTTACATCCACACTCAAGTTGGCACAAAGGATAAAACCTGGGTGGCTAGCAAGGCTGTTCCTCCATTTTGGTGGCTCTGTCCTGGACGAAGTCTGCATGTAGACATTTTTATTCCATAGTTATCCCAAAGTGATATGCCATCGACACTCAGTGCCTTCTTCCCACTGGTGTGTACACTTGCAGGAACACACACACACCCAGGCAGGGTATATTAGAATGTACTGCCCTTCTGAGTAAATTATTACAGGAGCTTGCAAGTCCAGCAGGACATTGTTGGATGTGACAGTGTGTTCTGTTTGACCCACAGGGGTCTGTGGTGTCTTGCATGGTCTGTCAGGTGTGGTATGAGGAAATGAGACTCTCACGGAAAACTAGAAACATACAGCACTTATTGCTCACAGCTCCCAGAGACAGGGATACAGAGCAGACCAGGGTGGAAGGCCACAGGGACTTGCATCTGGGGACAAGGTAACAGCACATTGGGATTGTTGAGAGGCAGTCAAGGTGGGGTGTCATGTTTTCCGGGCTCCCTGAGGACTGGGCATTTTGAATAGTTCTGCAGGCTCAGGGCTCACAGAGGTCCCTAGTTGTTAGGTACCTGGTGGCTGAGATGGGTGCATAGTGGCCCAGGAGAATGAGAACATGATAGGAGCTGTGGGCTGTGGTTAGAGAGTGATGTAATCAGCTGTGCAAGAAGAGGAGCAGACTGGCCTCCAGCCAGGGCCTCCAAACTGGGTCAAAGTGGCATAAAGGAAAATGGTGGTCAGCTAGGCCTAGGGGGTGGGCATGAGTGGAACTGTCTGCCCTCCCGCAGCCCACTGCCTTGGGTTCCACCTTCCCAAGCAGAGCATGGCTTTATCCTGGAACTTTCAGTACTGAGGCTCTGCCTAGGCTTACCAACGAATTACCAACCCAGGTAGGAGTTAACCAGGACTTTCCAAGACAGTGATAGTGGGGATTTGAGAGAAAACAGCAAGCAGCTGCCAGATACAATCCCCTATTCTCCCTTCCTCCCCATGATGCTCAGGCTATGGAGATTTAAAGGAAACTTCTGGGTGCCAGCCCCACACTGTCACCCAGGGCAATCCTGGAAGCAGCAAGTACAGGGTTAAAGGAGGGAAAGGAAGGGATGGGGAAAGAGTAAGGCAATGTGGACTTTGCTCTGTAGCTGGCATTGGTAGTGGGTGTGGACAAGCCACGTCTAACATGGAGACAGAGACACTTCTGGGAGCTGTGGGGGCTTCAGAGAGCTGTTTAAACCAATGCAAATGGATGTAGTGTTGACTGTCAGACAGTAAGTGACCACAGGCCCATCCCCATCATCTAACTTTCTAATTAGATAGGCAGGTCGGCCAAACACACACCATGCCTGATACTGCAAACATTTCTAGTGACTCCAGAGAGGAGCTAGCAGAACTACAAACTACTTCCTTCCTTGCCAGGTTCTATAGGGAGATGTTCATTGACTATTGTTGTTAGTTGGCTGCAACTCATGGTGAGCCCATGTGCAACAGAACAAAATGTTCCCTGGTCCAGGTCCATCTTCACAATTGTATGTATGGTAGAGGACATTGTTGAGGGCACTGTTAATTTTGAGTGCCTTCCAATCTAGGAGGGTCATCTTCCAGCACTAAGTCAGACTATACTCTGTTGTGGTTCATAGAGATTTTATGGCTAATTTTTGGAAGCAGATCTGCAGGCCTTTATTCCCAGTCTGTCTTAGTTTGAGAGCTCTGCTGTAACCTGTCCACCATGGGTGATCAACTGGTATTTGAAATACAAGTGGCATAGCTTCCAGATCACAGCAATACGCAGCAACCCATCATGGGCATGGCACAGGACTGAGCAACATGTTGATTAGCTGTGTATATGATCACCATGAACTGAGCTGACTTGACTAACATCAACCAGTAGAGCCAATGGTATTTATTGACAAATTGGATGTGGGATATGAGTAAAAGAGAATAGTTAAGGATGACCTCAAGGTTTAGGCCAGGAAACTGGAGGGATTGTGTTGCTATGAAGGGAGATGAAGACACTATGTAAGGAGCAGATTTCAGCTGGGGGAAGTGGTAGGGATTGGGAGCTCTGTTTTGAATTCGCTAAATTTGCAATTACATGTCTGAGTGGAGATATTGTGTAGAATTTGGAGGTGAGTCTGAGTTTAGGGGAGCCACTGAGGCTGGAGAGGAAGTCATGGGCTTCATCAGTGGGAGTCATCATCTCTCTCTAGAGAAGAGATGAGAAGGGGTCCCAGCACAGAGCCTATGCTGAACTGAAGAGGGAGGGGAGGGGAGATTTTGTTGACTTACATATTTCATTGTGGTTTTTCTGTCTCCCACTTGTGTGTAAGCTCAGTGAACATAGTGACCTTGTCTGTCTTTGCCCCAGTACTGGCTACCCAATAAAAATCTGTTGAATGAATGAAAGCAAAGTGACATAGTGCCTAAGGCATTTGACTGCTAACCAGAAGGCTGGCAGTTCAAACCCACCAAGCACTCCTCAGAAGGAAGACTAGGCAATCTACTTCCGTAGAGATATTGCCTTGGAAACTCAAGGAGGGGTCGCTATGAATTGGAACCGACTAGATGGCAGTGAGTTTGTTTTTTTGTGTTTAAGGAATCTCTTACGGTGAATGGGGGTATTTGCAAGCTAATCTTCTACTTGAGAGCCACTGATCCAAGTCAAATGAGCCCTGTGACCATACAGCAGTGGTGTGGGAGAACTTTGGTATCTACCCTTCCCACCTCCACATTGTCACATTATCAGGAAAGACCAAGCGCTAGAAAAAGCCATCATGTTTGGTAAAGTGGAGGGTCAGTGGAAACTAGGGAAACCTTCCATGAGATGGACTGACACAGTGGCTGCAACCGTGGGCTCAAACATGCTGAAGATTGTGAGGATGGGGCAGGACCAGGCAGTGTTTCGTTATATTGTCATAGGGTCACTATGAGTCAGAGATGACTCCATGCCACCTAACAACAACAACAACACACATTATAGTTTGAAGCTACTGTGCTTGGTGGGGGTGGTGCAGGAGATAAGGGAGGGGCTGCTGAGAGGAGCCAGGAGCCCTGCAGGATGACTGTTGAGGCCACAGCTTCTGAAGGTAGCAGCTTACATGTTCCCCCGTGGAGTGGCTCAGGGGCAAGGGGAGTCTGCTGCTTTCTGGTAGCTTCTTGGGGCACTTGCTTTCCTGCTGTGCGCCTCTGCATGAGTGTGTGTTGAAAGCACAGGAAACGTTGTAATCCTGTTATCCCTGTCCTTTCCAGCCCAGGAGTTGAAAAATCTAATTCCTTGAGAACATCAGTAAATGTAATAGAGGCAGATGTCAAAGAGTGTGCCAGAAAGGCTGGGTGTCTCTGTGACTGGTCAATGGAGCTCAGTGCAAATGAGCCTCTCACAGATGGATGGACCAGAGACAGGCTACATTCTACTTCTTGTCTGCCCACCCCTAATTCCTGCTTTCCTTTTCGAGGGCTAATTGCTTTGTCCCCCAGCAGATCCAGTGCAACCCACTCTTCTGCACTTGCCTCTTTAATTCTGCATCCCCCCCAACCCCCAAAGATCAGTTTCTCTTCTTAGATAGAGCATCATCATATCAAACAAAATTTCCTAAGTCAGTGTTTTGCACTCTTAGTCTTCTTCTCTGCTCTTCCCCATTGCTGGCAAAGTCTTTGCTTCTTGCTGTTATATCTACCTTTGGCCTTCTAGGTATGACAAGCTGGCTGGGGCCCCAAAGGTGTTGGCCAGTTGACCCTCTGTCCATCCACAGTCACCTGTCTCCTGCAATTGCAGCCTGAGTCTGCCTTCTCCTTGCTCCCTCCACTAAGTATTGACAGCGTGCTTTCAGCCTGGTCATGCAAAATGCAACAAGAGCCTGCAGGCTTCGGGACTGATGGCATCCAGATGATTAAGAGTAGTAAAGCAATTGACAGAGAGGGATGAGTGGACGTAAGAATTTGAAGTAGAAAATTAAAAATTACCCACAATTCTGTGCCCTGGAGGTAGCAAGTGTACACAGTTAAGTGTGTTTCCTTCCAGACTGTGCTGTGCATATTTATAGAGAATGACTGTGATCACACTTGATTCCATTTTTGACCCAGTCCATTCGGGGCAGGCCCTCATAGGTGCTCAGGAAAGACTCTCAGTGTGGCTTGTTCCCCCTGGAGGTGTCTTGGACAGGTGACTATTTGTCCAGCTCCAGGCCAGCTCCTGATTACTCAGCTGCATGGAGAAACCTGTATTTGCTCTCAATCCCTCAGTTTCAAGCCCTTGTCCAAGTCCTCCCCACAGTCCCCATCCCTGGGAGTGTCTCTGCTTCTTAGTTTTGTGCTAAGCTCAGCAGCATGGCCCTGGCCCTGGCTTTGAGTAGAGCCTACCTTCCAGGGGACAGAGGCAGCTAACTAGCCCTTCTCCTGGGTGCCCTGCCCTTCTCCTGATCTGGTTGTCCATTTGGGATTGGGGGCGCTTTCTGCTTTTCTGCTGCACAGAGAGGCCAGAGGCTGCTTCCTTCCCTATTTCCAGAGAAATCTGGTAGGCATCTGCAGTCACGCCCATCAATTAGCAGGAAAGCAGCCCCAGGGCCCAAGCAGGTGGACACAGGCTTTTCTTTCCAAAGTCAGAGTGTCTCTTCTACAGCAGGGCCTGAGTTCTTATAGATGCAGGAAAGGGGAATTGGGCCTGCTGGCTCTGTCCTGAGTTAGCCGATTGTGTCAGAGCCCATTAAGCCCTTTCCTTTTTCATCAGCTGGGCCTGTTTGGAAAGTGTCTCTCCCCTCTGTCTCTGCAGGTCCTATTCATCCATGCACACGCAGAGTGCTACCTGGTCAAGCAAAATTTTCTTAAGACCAGAGTTGCGATTTCTTGGTCTTCATAGTACCTCCCTGTTCCTGGCAAAGAAAGACCTCCTTTTCTTTCTTTCCTTTTTTTTTATATATTTTTTTCTTTTTTAATTTTAAAAATATTTTTGCAGTGTTTCCTCCCCTCCCCTCCCACCCCAGGTAACCAACAAAGAAAATTTCCTTCCGTATATAAACCTTTTCTTGACTTTTTACAATAACAAACTAACATAATATTTTTCCTTCTGTGATTGACTTATTTCACTCAGCATAATGTCCTCCAAGTTCATCCATGTTTTGCAGTGTTTTGCAGAGTCTACATTATTCTTTAGTGCTGCTTAGTACTCCATTGTGTGTATGTACCATATTTTGCTTATCCATTCTATGTTGATGGGCACCTAAGTTCCTTGATTTTTCTTTCTTTTTAAAGAGGTATAGCTGCAATATTTATTCATTTGAAAATAATATCTGACCACTAGTTAGTTACCTTCTTTGAAGGCCTCCTTTCTTGATGTTGTTTCCACCTGCAGCCTTCTAGTTTTGGAGAGCTGGGTGTGGCTCCAAAGGTCTCGACCAGCTGACCTCTGTCCACCCACCAGCAGTCTACCCCCAAGGGTCTGTCTGGAGCTGCTTCCTGTGGTGCTCTCTTCTACTCTTGACCCCTTCTCTGAATTCCTACAACAGGTACAGGCCACCCTTCCAGCTAGACAGCCAGGACCCTGCTCTGGGTGTGGGCTTCAGGGGGCTTGCCTTCCACTGGGCTCCTCCCCATAGGGCCTGGCCTATTCTAGACCATGCTCCTGCTCCGTGCACCTGCAAGCCCAAATTCTGCTGGCCAAATGAGGCCCAGTCCCCTTCCAGGTCTGGAGTGTTTCTCTCCCTGGGGCAGGCCCAGCTGCTGCTGTGTGATTCAGGATGGCTCTTTGGGTAGTGCAAGGTAGGGACTTGAATGCATGGATTGGCTCCTCCACACACTCGTGTGCAAAGCTCCCTCAGGGTGTGGAAGATGGCAGGGAAGGGAAGAGAAGGGGGTGGGCAGCAGACTAGAGTCCTGGGCTATGCATACAGGAGGGATGGCCCTGGTTCCTACTAATGTTAACACTCCTTCTTGCTTTGTTCTCTGTAAGTGAGAATAGAAGGTATTTGAGGGCAAAGATTATGCCTTAACTTTTCATATCTTCCTCAGTACCCAGCCCTTTCTTGGCCAACTGGGGACACTTGGGACATCCTTGATGGACTGATTGCTGTCATCTGTCAGATGTGTGGATACAGAGTCAAGAAGCTCAGAAGTGAACTTCAAAACCACTGTGTCTACTCAGTGAGGCTTGTGGCTAAGTGGGCACTACCTGGTTCTTCCCATAGCCCTGTCCTCTGAACACTGTCAACCCAATCTGTCCTCCTTCCCTGTCCCTTGGTTCAGGGAAGGAGAGCATGGGGCCTGTGGGCTGGCGTAACTGGTCACCCCTCTTCTCAGCTCCAGAGGCAGCCTGGGGACAGCCCCTCTCAGAGGGTGGACCTAGTCTACTGTGGTTTCCCTGGTAGAATTTGAGAGAGTTGGTGACCTCAGAAAACCCTGCATGAGGAAAGATGAGAGTGATAACCCAGAGCAGGACTCTTGGAGTGAGTCTTTGACACAGGTCATCTAGAAGGTCTGCATGAGGGGCAAGGAAGGTGCGGTGGGAGAGACATTCCGTTAGGGAATACTGAACAGGTAAGGGAGGAACAGAGTCCCTGGGTGGTACAAACACTTGATGCGCTCAGCTGCTACCTGCAAAGTTGGAGGTTTGAGTCCACCCAAAAGCACCTCAGAAGAAAGGCCTGGTGATCTACTTCTGAACATTACCCATTGAAAACTCTATGGAGTACAGTTCAACCCTGACACTCATAGGGTCACTATGAGTCTAAGCTGACTCACTGGCAACTGGTTAAGGGAAGAACAGGCCTCAACAGCAGTGAAAATGCTTTGGGCCCCATCATACAATACTGTGGCCCAGACTACAGAAACAAAGGGCCCCATGCCTCTGTGGGAAGAAAGGGTGGAGGAGGAGTGTCCTGGAGGTTGCTCTGTGAGGGGCTGGTTTAGCCTAGGAGCTAGAGGCTGCAAGGTCAGGCCCATGGCCTGTTATAGAGCTGCAGGTCCCATTTCTCTGGCTGACATCAGGTAGTGGCATCTGAGCCTGCATGGAGGGATTGGGGATGAGCTTGAAAGAAGAAAATCCTTTCCGGGCCCTGCCTGATGGCCTGGTGTTGGACCCAGAGACACTGTCAGACTGTGTGTACCAGGAGCAGAGGATGGAACTGCTAGAAGTCTAAGAAGGCCAAGCTTTGCAGCCGGGTCCCGGGGCTCCCTGGTGGCCACCATGCCCTTTTTCACTCTCTCTCTCTCTTAATCTAATGCACAAGACTAAATTCTACTTAATTAGGAAGATTATGTGTCTTATAAATTTAATATTTAATATTCAAGCCAAGGCTTTCCCCCTTCAGCATATTCAAAGATGTCCTAGGAGGAATGTTAATGAGTCGTGACGTCATAAATATTTAGAATGAAGAAGCTGGAGGCAGGAGAGACTGAAGAGAGAAACACAGCTCATTTTAAGAACCAAAAAGGAAATCAGTTTTTCTTTAGGATGGGACTTGTTGTGAAGGCTGCTTGGGCATTCTGCCTGGGGCAGAACCATGGTCTCCAGGTTCAGAGCTGTGAGCTGCCCTCTCATGTGGGGGACCCATGGTGCCGGCTAAATCAGACCTGTCCTGGATTTGAGTTCCTGTTGTGCCTTCAGGATGCTGAAGCACACATTTTAATAAATCAATTAACATCCCTAGCCAGGTGTCTCCCCCATTCATGCCTTCTTCTATGGCTATTTGGAAATAGCCTTGGGGTAGGTTCAGTGTCTGGATATTCACCTTAATCTTGAACTTTCATCCAGCTGCCTAACATCATCAAAAGAACATGGGAGGAGGAGCCATGGGGCAGAGAGCAGAAAAGGAGGTTGGGGCTCATTTGCTTTTGAAGGACCCAAAGCTCTGGTGGAGCAGAGGTTAAAGCACTCAGCTGTTAACCAAAAGGTTGGTGGTTCAAACCCACCAGATGCTCTGTAGGAGAAAAACGAGGCAGTCTCCTTCTGTAAAGAATTACAGCCTTGGAAACCCTATGGGACAGTTCTACTCTGTCCTATAGGATTGTTATGAGTTAGAATCAACTCAATGGTAGTGGGTTTTTTGCAGGACCTAAGGACCACTCTCTACACCTTGAAGAAAGCTCACCTGTGATTACACTGCCTATCTATTTTGTCCTCCAGACCTCAATGAAGCACAAAGGATCCTCTTTCCTTAGGGAACTGGATTCTTAAACAGTCTGAATTGGCAGGATTCAAAGAAACCAGGATGGATTTTCCCTCCCATCCCCTAAGGACATCTAAGCAGAGCCCTGGCTGTCACTTCATCTGGCCTACTGCTGTTGTTGTTGTTGCGTGCCATCGAGTCGGACCCGACTCACAGCGACTCCTCCTTGGGTTTCCGAGGCTGTATCACTACGGAAGTAGATTGCCCCATCTTCCTTCCAAGGAGTGGCTGGTGGGTTTGAACTGCCAGCCTTCTGGTTAGCAGTCAAGTGCCTTAGCCACTATGCTACCAGAGCTCCCCTGGCCTACTGCAGGTAAACTCAAACTCATACCCAGTCCAGTGTTCCTTACCCTTTCTGTTCTGCAATGGAGGTGGAGCGGTGGCATCAGAGGAAACACCTTTCTCCTTACAGTGCATAGAATGGGCTCTCTTGGCTGCCCATGCACTGGGAGTGGGGGACATGCAGAGGAGAGAGGCTGCTGAGGGAGCAGGAGAGGTCTAATCGACCTGGGGGCAGACTGGCTGCCTGCAGGGCTCCTGGTGGGACTGTGAGACTCCAGCATCCCCTGCAGGGCCTGCCTAGCTCTGCAGCTGACCCTATGGAGCCCCTTTCACTGGATACCAAGTCAGGGGAGCATCTTCCTCCCCTCCCCATGTGAAAGGGAGGGAGACTCCACAGCCTCTTCTCTCACCTGATGACTTGGTGTTTCTGAAAATCACCGACTTCTCTCTTGCCTGCTGCATGTATAAACTGGGCTTGGGGTTGCAGCTGTGATAGTAGTTAGAGTTAGGGTCTTCTCAATTTCTGGAGGCTTCCTTGAAAATGTAGGGTGTACTTAAACCAGGAAAACCAGTCAATTCCTACTCATAATGACCTCATGTGTGTCAGAGTAGAACTGTGCTCCACAGGGCTGTCAAATACCTGATTGTTTTGTAAGTAGATCACCAGGCCTTTCTTCTGTGTAACCCTGAATGGAATCAAACTTATAACCTTTTGATTAGCAGCCAGGCACTTAACCATTTGCATCACCAGGTCTCCTTTCTATTTACTTTCTCGGATATTTCATTGTAGGAAAACCTAAAAGGTCCCTGATGGGAAAATCCCCCTCCATCTGCAACTTCACCTCAGAGTCCAGAATATCTATGTCACCCTAAAGGTTTAAAAGCATAAATCCTGACCCCTTAGCTGTGGGCCAAGGCATATGTGAGTTTGAAGTGAGTTGTCATGGTAACCTGAAACAAGTTTGGGTTTGGGCTGGCAGATGGCAGGTGAGAGAGGCAAAGATGCTGTGATGAGCAGAGAAGCCAGAGCCCCTGGAGTCTCTTGCCTGCCCTAGCACAGAGCACAGACAAAGGGAAGTGCTCCTGTCTGTCCCCAACATCTACCCATCAGGCAGGGCAGCAAGACTAGGTCTCCCTGGGAGAAGGAGGTGTGAGTTCTGACCTGGGAAACTATTGGGAGGGATGTGGTAACTATGGTAACCAGAGGTGTCATGACATGCAGAATGGGACCAGGTCCACGAAACCAGTGAGTCATACAGGTGGCCTCTTGATCTGAGATCTGAAAAGCAAGGAAGGTGAGAAGGGGGCCAGGGAGGGGCAGCAGGCAAGTATACCCAGGTGGGGCATTGCCACCTGAGAAGAAGAGAGAACTTTCTGGGAGGGTGGGAGGCATGAGATGACCAGCTTCCCACTGATAATACCATCATAATCCACTGTGAGGTCTTCGTATATCATCTCCTTTTTGGCAGGAAACGTCTAAGGTAGAGTCCAGGGAAGCGTCTCCACCCCACCACCTCCTCTGCATCCCACACATCTATCTTAATTCTTATTCACAACTCTACTGTGCTCCCATAGTGCCTTCTGCAAGAGTGAGGTGCCCAGGCACTGGTGGAAGGCTCACCGGGTTATACGTCCCCTGTTATTCATTAGGACCCCATGCAGCTTTGGCAATGTCTTGGTGAAAAGCTCCTGAACAATGTTTCAGAGACTAAAAAACAAGTCAGTGTTTTCTTGTTGTCATGGAGTTGGCTGTGACTCAACAAAAAACTCAATGAAACTTTGCCTGGTCCTGCGCCACCTACATCATTGTTTGCGTGATTGTTGCTATTATGTCAGTCCATCTCATTGAAGATTCCTCTCATTTTTGCTGACCCCCAACTTTACCAAAGGAGCTCTGGTGGTGCAGTGGTTAAGGCATCTGACTGCTAACCAAAAAAGGCAGCAGTTAGAACGTACCAGCTGCTTCACAAGAGAAAGATGAGGCAATCTATTTCTGTAAAGTTTTACAGACTTGGAACCCCTGTGGGGCAGGTCTTCTCTGTCCTATGGAGTTGCTGTGAGTCAGAATCAGTGAGTTCTACTTCATCAAACATGAAGTCCTCTTCTAATGATTGGACTTTCCTGATGATGTATGCAAAGTAATCAAACTGAAGTCTCACTAGAACCCCTATAAGGCCTCTGATCTCTTCCCCTTCATCATCCACAGGGAGTTTGCCTCCTCCTCCATTTTCCTCCTTTTGAGTCTGAAGAATGTAATTGAGCACTGAAGAAACAAATTTGATCCTTGAGTTGCAATATTGAATGATGTTATAGGCAAAAAATTGAATGTTACAGGAAGCATTTCAGGAGGTAGTATATTATCAAGAACAAATGGTACTGAAGGAAGAAGTCCAAGTTGGACTTAAGATACTGGCAAAAAACAAGACTCCAGGAATTGAGAGTGTGCTAACTGAGATGTTCCAACAAATGGATGCAATGCTGGAAGCACTCACTCATCTATGCCAAGATATTTGGAAGACAGCTACTTGACGAATCAATTGAAGGAGATCCATATTCATGTCCATTCCGAAAAGAAAAAAAAAAAAAAGTGATTCTATGGAATGTGGAAATACCATTAAAATATATAAAAATTATATTGTTGTTGTTGTTGTTGTTATATGCCGTCGAGTCGGCCCCGACTCATAGCGACCCCTCCTTGGGTTTCTGAGGCAGTATCACTACGGAAGTAGGATTGCCCAACCTTCCTTCCGAGGAGTGGCTGGTGGGTTTGAACCGCCAGCCTTCTGGTTAGCAGTCAAGTGCCTTACGCACTATGCTACCAGAGCTCCCAAAAATTATATACACATTATATAATTAACAATTATATAATTAATTAATATATATTAATTAATAAATAATTAATTATATAAAAAAATAATATAAATACTAAAAAAAATCTGGTCTCAAGGGCCTGGTCCTATTCTCCATGATGTCATGACACTTCTGGTTACCATAGTTACCACATCCCTCCTTTCTCTCAGGGAGACATGGTCTCACCTGATTATAAAAAAAGTCATTAATATTACATGCAAGTAAAATTTTGCTGAAGATAATTCAAAAACAATTGCAGCAGTAAAACAGAGAACTGCCAGAGATTCAAACAAGATTCAGAAGAGGACAGGGACTGAACAAAGGATATCATTGCTGATATCACATGGATCTTGGTTGAAAGCGGAGAATACCAGAAATATATTTACCTGTGTTTTGTTAACACGCAAAGACATTCTACATCATGGATCATAACAAATCATGGATAACATTGCCAAGAATGGGAATTCCAGACTACTGGATTATGCTCATGTGGAACCTGTGCATAGATCAAGAGGCAGTCATTAGAACAAAGCAAGGGAATACTGCATGGTTCAAAATTAAGAAAAGTGTGCATCAGAGTTGTATGCCTTCACCATATTCATTCAGTCTGTACGCCAAGCAAATAATCTGAGAAGCTGGACTATATTAAGAAGAATGTGGCAACATGCTTGGAGGAAGACTCATTAACAACCTGCAATGTGCAGAGGACACAACCTTGCTTTCTGAAAGTGAGGAGGACTTGAAGCACTTACTGATGAAGTTCAGTATGGATAATACTTTAACATAAAGAAACAAAAATCCTCACAACTAGACCAATAAACAACATCATGATAAATGGAAAAAGATTGAAGTTGTCAAGGATTTTATTTTGTTTAGATCCACAATCAACACCCATGAAGCAGCAATCAAGAAATCTAATAACATATTGCACTGGACAAATCGGCAGCCAAAAACCCACTGCCATTTAGCTGATTCTGACTTATGGCAACCCCCATTGGGTTTCCAAGGTGGTAAATCTATATGGAAGTAGATGGTCCCATCTTCCTTCTGTGGAGCAGCTGGTGGGTTTGAACTGCCAACCTTCTGGTTAGCAGTCAAATGCCTTAGGCACTACTTTAAAGCATTAAAAAGCAAAGACCCTGATTTGAATATCCGATGGCTTCTTGGCTACCACCTGTGGAGTTGTTGTCCCGTGTGGTGATAGGGACTTTAACGTATTGTCATTTTCAACATACAAACTCCTCACACCCACCCACTGAGGTTGGTACCATATTATCCCCACTTGACAAATGGAGAAAATGAGAGGACTAATGTGCGCCTAACTCAAGCCATGGTATTTTCAATTACCTCATATGCATGTGAAAGCTGGACAACGAATAAGGAAGACCAAACAAGAACTGATGCATTTGAATGATGATGCAGGCAAAAAATATTGATTATACCGTGGACTGCCAGAAGAAGAAACAAATCTGTCTTGGATGAAGTATAGCCAGAATGCTCCTTAAAAGCCAGGATGAGGAGACTGCATCTCATGGACTGTGGATACATTATCATGAAGGACCAGTCCCTGGAGGATACCATGCTCGGTAAAGCAGAGGAAGACCCTCAGTGACACAGATCGACACAGTGGCTGCAACAATGGATTCAAATATAGCAACAACTATGAGAATGGTGCAGAACTGGACAATGTTTCATTCTGTTGTACATAGCATCTCTATGAATTGCAACCAACTTGACAGTACCTAACAAAAATGATGTTAGATATCTAAATGAACATATTGAATAATCACTTGGATTGAAAACAAAACAGAACAGAAAAAAACAAACCTGGTTAAATACAGAAGTAGTCAGCATAGAGATAGTACTTGGAACCATGAGTCTAAACGAGGTTACAAGGGAATGAATCTCCAATAGCTAGAGGTCAGTAAGATGGGGAGGAACCAGTAAGAGTCTGAAAAGAAGCCTGTGAAGCAGGTGGTATCCAGAACACAAATTAAGAGTTTCAAAGAGGAGACAGTAGTCAGCTATACAAATACTACTGAGAAGTCAGGATGAGGAGGAATTGCTGACTTTTGGGTTTGGCTCATACTCTACCACTTATACACTGGGTCGTCTTGAGTGAGTTCACTTAACTCTCTGGGCACCATTTTCTCCATTTGTCAAGTGGGGATAATATAGTACCAACCTCAGTGGGTGGTTGTGAGGAGCTTGTATGTTGAAAACGACAATAAGTTAAAGTCCCTGTTACCACACCTGGCAACAACTCCACAGGTGGTAGCTGAGAAGCCATCAGATATTCATATCAGTGTTGTTGTTAGGTGACCTTGAGTCAGTTCCAACTTATGGAGACCCTATATACAACAGAATGAAACAGTGTCCAGTCCTGCACTATCCTCACAATCATGGCTGTGTCTGAGCCCATTGTTGCAGCCATGGTGTTAGTCCAGCTCATTGAAGGTCCTCTCTCTTTTGCTGACCATCTTCTTTACTAAGCATGGTACTCTTCTTCAGAGACTGTCCCTCCTGATAACATGTCCAAAGTATGTGAGACAACGTCTACACTGAATTACAATATTAGTTACATTATTAGTAACTGAGTGGAACCTTTTTTTTTTTTTTCTCCTTCTTTTCCTTAAATTACTACTTAATTATCAAAAAGTTATTGAAATAGGTTCATAAATAATAATTACCACAAAATGTAGCTACAACATCAGAGAATTTGACAAAGTCAGTGACTATGAAAACACTGGCAGCAACAAAAACAACAGTGCATGTTTGTAGTGTGTGCAGATGAAGCCACGTGATTGGAAGCATTTCTGTAATTGAGTAGTAATGACAGCTGTTCCTGGAGCACATTAGAAGGTTCAAAAAGTAAATTAGCACAGAGTTTTAGCCTTGTAGGACTATTGATACAGGTAAGCTGGTCTTATGAAAAATGTTTTTGTTACAACTAACTAGAGGGATACTTTTATAAATATTATAAATTTCTGCTGAAATACTGTACAAAAACTGTATGGACAGTAATTTTCATGTCATCCCTTCTGACAGTCTCACCTAGTGTGGCCAATACCCCCTACACCACCTAGTGATGCCACTGGAAACACCTATGTTCTGGTTCTCCTGGTAGATCCCCTGAGTTTTATCTG
>NW_006921984.1:1675332-1676569 GCF_000298275.1 Orycteropus afer afer | reverse complement strand
TTTTTTTTTTTTTTTGAGAATAGCTATCCCGTTGGGGGTGATGTATGATCTCATCGTTGCATTGTTGTTTTGATTTGTATTTCCCTAATGACTAATGACATTGAGCCTCTTTCATGTGCTCACTGGCCATTTGTGTATCTTCTTATGAAATAGCTTCTTGATTTCTGTCTTTCCTGGATCCTATCATGGTCTAAACCTCTGGGCCCCAGGATGCGCCCTGTGTGCCAAGGGCAAAGAGTGAGAGCAACAGCATGGATTCTCACTTCCGACTGCTGAATTCAAATCCCAGCTCCTCCATCTATTCACTGTGGGAACTTGGGTGAGTTACCTAACCTCTCTGAGCTTGGCTTCTTCATGGGAATAGTGATAACAATAATAATAACAAACAACCATCAGCCGTTGAGTTGATTCTGTGTCATGGCAACCCCACATGTTGCAGAGAAGACCTGTGCTTCATAGGGTGATCTTTCAGAAGTAGATTGACAGGCCTTTCTTCCAAGGAGACTCTGGAGGGTTCAGACCATCCATCTTTCAGTTAGGCAAGCACTTAGCCATTTGTGCCACCCAGAGAATAATCATAATATCCTCCCCACCAAGTAAATCAAACCCATTGCCCACTGAGTTAATTGTGACTCATAGCCCTACAGGATGTAGTAGAACTGCCCCATAGGGTATCCAAGGCTGTAGTCTTTATGGAAGCAGATTACCTCATCTTTCTCCTGTGGAGCAGCTGGTGAGTTTGGACCATCAACCATTTGGTTAGCAGCCTAAACTTTCAGATAGTAGCCTAACCTTTCAGTTAGTGCTTGACCATTGTGCCATAAGAGCTTCTGTTAAAACCATTGCCATCCTTGGGACCATAGTTGCAGGGGACATCAAGCTCAATTGGCATAACATACTATACAAAACATTGTTCCACCTCCTACTTTGGTGAGTAGTAACTGGGATCTTAAAAGCTAGCAAGCTGCCATCTAGATGCAATGATGGGTCTGTTCTCATCCAGAGCAAAGAAGAATGAAGAAAACTAAAATTCATGGAAATAATTAGTACTAGAGACTGGTACACCATCTGATCTGCAGCCTATACAACTATGAGACCAGAAGAACTAGATGGTGTCCAGCTACCACTGTCATCCACTTGGAAGGGGATTTATGTAGGAGATCCTTGACAGAGAGGGAGAACAATGTGGAACAAAACTCAAAATCATTTGGAGAAAAAATAAAAAGGTGGGGACCAG
>NW_006921984.1:1660168-1674456 GCF_000298275.1 Orycteropus afer afer | reverse complement strand
GTTCAAACCCACCAGCCACTCCTCGGAAGGAAGGTTGGGCAATCCTACTTCTGTAGTGATACTGCCTTGGAAACCCAAGGAGGGGTCGCTATGAGTCAGGGCCGACTCGATGGCAAACAACAACAACAACAACATCTTCCTTCCGAGGAGTGGCTGGTGGGTTTGAACCACCAACCTTCTGGTTAGCAGTCAAGTGCCATCTACTATTATCAACTCATAATTAAAAAAACGTGAAAAAGGGACTATTTGCCAGAAGGGAAGATCAATAAAGGATAGTTCTTCCCAAGAAATCAGAATTAGCAACCTTACACACACACACACACACACACACACTCAACCCTTAGTTTTCATTTTGCTGAAGTTTGATGAAAACTTTCCCCTGGATAGGCCTGGTCTATAGACAGGCTTTGGTGACAATGACTTTGGGGCTCGCCAAGGTACGAGCAGTAGAAGGAACATTGGAAGGGCTTAACAGGAAGACAGGAGCTCTGGTAGTGTAGTGCCCAAGGCATTTGACCGCTAACCAGAAGACTGGTGGTTCAAACCCCCCAGCCACTCCCTGGAAGGAAGACTGGGCAATCTACTTCCTTAGAGATACCACCTTGGAAACCCAAGGAGGGGTCACTATGTGTTGGAATTGACTCGATGGCAGTGAGTTTTGAGTTTTTTAACGGGAAGACATCCTTTGGCTGACAGATGGTCTACCCTAACCCCTTCAGCTGGTGGAACTGGGAGTCTTCTTGAAGCAGGTCAGGCTGATGCTTATAATGTCATGCTTCAGCAGTAGAACTCTCGCCTACCATGCAGAAAACTTGGGTTCAATTCCTGGTCAATGAACCTCATGCTCAGCCATCACTCACCTATCAGTGGAGGCTTGGGTGTTGCTAGGATGCTGAACAGATTCCAGTGAAGCTTCCAAACTAAGATAGATGAGGAAGAAAGCCCTGGTGATCTACTTCTGAAAATCACCCAGTGAGAACCACAGCAGTCTGGTCTACAAGCCATCATGGAGATGGTGCAGGATTGGGCAGAACTTGGTTCTGTTGCACCTGGGGTCGCCATGCTCTGGGTGCTGATTCTGTAGCAGCTAACAACAACAGCAACACACTTGAGATGCAGAGAAGAACTGGAGGAAGAATGGCATAACAGAGCACCCTCTGAAGTTCAAATGCATTGCTCACTGGCAGTCCCATGGGGTCCCTTTCCATTCTCCCTCCTCTTTCATGGTCCTTCCACTGTTGGCTGATTCAATAGCCACTGTCATCTCCTGAAGGGTGGGCCTCCATTTTCAGGAGAAACTCTGCCCCAGCACAAGGCCTGGGCCCACCTCCCTAAGGTCCAACACAGCCCAGCTGAGAAGCCCAGCTCCAGAGTGCTGGGAGCTGGCGGGTGTGACCATGCCTGCAGTTGGCCTTTGGCCTGGTGACAGTGCTAACAGTGTTAACAGTTTCCCCAGGAGACACAAGTTTTTGCCGCATTACCCTCAGAGATTTTCTCATCGGTTCAGCTTTTGTATTTGTGTCTAAGCTACTGACTTACATTGTCTTTATCTGCTCTCACCGTGAGTTGTGACCATCTCTCAAGTGGGAAAATGCCTGGCAAAACATCCATTTCCTCCAAACGGAGATTTTGAATTGTCCATGAAATGAAAGCTTGTTTTCTGAAAGAACTTTAATAGATCTGCAGTACAAAGGTTGCAGCTAAGCCACTGGGACTTTTTGTGGCACCAGGACACACATACAGCCATGCTCATGCATGCACACACATGCACACAATGTACACACATGGGCACACATACATACACACGTTTGCATGCACAACGCAGCACACGCTTGCATGTGCACACTTGCATGAACATTCATGCACACGTACTCACACATACATCCATGCACACGTGTAACACTTTCACATGTACATTGTACACAATTTGCACTCATACATGCACACAACTTGCACAGACGTACATGCACACACTTGCATGCATGCACCCCTCACTGAGATGAGGAATGTGAAGTCAGGACAGAAGATGGGAGGCAAAAAAGAGGGAGTTTTAAAGGGACAGCTACTTTTTGGTCACTACTGTTGACATGAACTCTGGGTTAGAATATAGAAACTTGAGTCTAGTTGTGGCTGTGCCTGTATGTTGCTGTGGGACCTTGGGTAAGTCACTTCATTTCTCTGAGCTTCACCTGCAAACTCGATTAGATCTCTAAAGACTCTATACCAGTCAGCGTTCAGGGCAGGAAACAGAAACCACTCTGGGGATCTCAGAGAGAAAGGGAATTTATACAGGGAATTAGATCTCCCTGGAAGAGCCAGAAGAACAAAGTCAAAGGCAACAGGGTGTGGATCCCAGGGTCACACAGCTGTCATCCAGAGGCTGGAACCTGCCCCATCTGGTGGCCTCCTGTGGCTACATCACAACTGCTTCACACCCATGGTGCTGGTGACAGGACAGTGGACCCTGGAGTCCAGTCATCACAACACTCACTTATGCTGGATGTCTCTTGTCAACAACATTACTGCAGAGAGAGGACAGCCCCAGGCCCACCTCCCAATCTGGCACCAATGTAGAACCTAAGCACATGAGGTGACCATGAGTTGGAGTGGACTCAACGGCAACTAACAACAGCAAGCTTAGCTGTGGGCGCAGTTGTGGTTCAGTGGCAGAATTCTCATCTTCCACGAGGGAGACCCAGGTTGTATTCCCAGCCAATGCACCTCACTCACAGCCACCCCGTCTGTCACTGGAGGCTCATGTGTCCTTATGACGTTGAACAAGTTTCAGTGGAGCTTCCAGACTAATGGGCTGAGAAGAAAGGCCTGGCAATCTACTTCTGAAAATAAGCCAGTGGAACCCTGTGGAGCACAACACTGTTGTGCATGGGTTCACCGTGAGTTGGAAGCCAACTCGCCAGTAGCTAAGAGCAACAAAGCTTAGCTTAGCAAAGGTCTGGGAGATGCAGTTTCAGCTTTGCCAACTCCCTAAATGGCTAGACAGTGGACTGGAGATTGAGAATTGAACTGAGTACATTTTCACTCTCAACTTCCATGATTCTGCTGGGAAGGTGAGTCCCGGGGAGTCTCAACAGAAATATCAGCTTTGCAAAGTTCTTATTGGTCTTGCCACCCTTCACCCAGGCTCTGGGTTTGGCCCAGGGCCCCAAAGGGGCAAGGGCACCCTACATTCTGGTGAGTTGGGGTTCTGATGCCCCTTGCGTGTTCTATTCTGACATCCACTCTGAAGAAGCAGGAGACTGATGAGGTATCTGCCAATTGTCTTCTCTGCCTGTGGCTCCCCCCACCCTTTCTCCCACCCTTGTGCAAACTTACAAAGTAGAAGTGGGAGGACAGAGAAGCTCAGGAAGAAGTCATCAGCTTTCCTCAGGAGTCAAGTGGCTCTGCCTGTGCCCCTTACTCAGCTCAGATGGTGGACCTCCTCATTGGGAAGAAGCTGACTGAGTGCCTGGGGCCAGCAGGGCTCCCACCAGGGAGCAGGAAGGGTAGGATAGCTCCATTTCCCCAGCCCACCCTGACACGGCAGCTGGGGGGAATGGTTGGGGCTGACTACTGGAATGGAAAGAAAGAAGAAACTGGATTTTAAATGTTGTTTGATGAGAATCTTCCCTTGTGTCTGTGTGTCATTGTTGTTGTTGTTATGTGCCGTGGAGTCAGACCTGACTAATGGTGACCCTCCTTGGGTTTCTGAGGCAGTATCACTATGGATAGTAGATTGCCCAACCTTCCTTCTGAGGAGTGGCTGGTGGGTTTGAACCGCCAGCCTTCTGGTTAGCAGTCAAGTGCCTTAGGCACTGTGCTACCAGAGCTCTTCCAAACCAGCACTAACTGAAGCCCCTGCACTCCTATCTACAGAACAACAGGGAGGGAAATGGTCAGGAGAGACAGGTTGCTTCTCCTTCAAAAGTTCAAAAGCAGAGCTCTGCGTCAAGAGTGGGAGGAGAAGAGGACCACAGGGGCGTTGTATGGGGACAAGCCTCAGATGGGGATCCGAGGACACTGAGGCCTGTAATCCCTTTCCCCTGGTGGGTCCTATGGACTCTATCCGACAGGGACTTTCTGAGGAACAGCCTAGTTTGTCCAAGAACAAGTGTCCTTTAGAGGTAAGAGGCAACTGAAGATTTGGAGCTCCTGGTTGTGCCATTTCTTGGCCCTAGTTCCCGTGGAGCAATGATGAGACCTGCAGTGGGGGCACAGCTGGTTGTCACTGTGGGACACTTGAGAAGGCATCAAAGCCAACTTCCTTTTCTGAGGAGGCAAAAACCCATAGTTTTTGAGCCACAATTCTTTCTGGATGAGCATCAGGAGGAGCTGTGTATTTCTGGAAAGTTCTCTAATCTGACCAGGCTGGTTTAGGCTTGGCCATCAGCTTATTCTCTGGATTGGCAGTTTCTTCCCTGTGATGGGAGAGTGCAGATCTTCTTGGTGCAACCGGTCTCTGATTCCAGGTGTCAGTGCTCACCTGTCCCCTCTCCTCCCCTCTAGGCTGGGGTCCCGCTCCTCTGGCTCCGGAGCAAGCCCCCTGTACCTCCATACTCCTTCCTCCACCGGTGGCGGGTGGCCTGTGGGTGTCCAGACGCCCCAGTGGCTGTTGGGAAGGAGCCCGGATGTGAGCTGAATAGCACCTCTGATGTTGTTAATTCAACGGGAAGAAAGACGAGAGAGAAAAAAAGCTAAGGGAGAAGATATTGTTTGGTCACAATCTGTGTTTGCAATTTTCCACATCGGTTCTTTTTATGAACACTCCAAAAACAAGACAACAGCCGCGGCTGATTCAATATGCGCCATGCAGGAAAACAATAAGGAAAAAAAAAAAAATAATAAGGGTTTTTAATAAGCACTTGGAAAGGCTGTAATTAAATCTCGGGCTCTGTTTGGAAAACAAGAATCTCATTTAGAGCTTTTGCCCCAGCGCTCCCTAACATCTGCACCCGTGTGTTTTCTGCTGGGCAATTACTGCAGCCTCCACAGCTTGATTAACAAATAAAGGTGTGGGACGGCTTAGGAGAGAGATCCCAGGATGAGGTGGGTGGAACAAGACTTGGCTCTCATCCCACTGGGTGTCTCTGGGACCAGTAGGAGTAGGAAGGAACGGGTGGGCTCTGCACACGCTTGGAAAGAGTCTCAGGGTGGAGGTAGGAGGAGTGGGATCACCTGCTTCTCTGGCTGCTTGCCTTTTCTTCTGGTCTGGTTTTACCAAGGAGCACAGGGGTCCAGGGAACACTTAGGGTGTCCTGGCCTAGGATTCAAGGGCTTGAACATTGGTGACAGGAGGAAGGAGCAGTTTCCTAAGAGAAATAGGAGCAGTTTCCTAAAAGAATGAGAGCACCTACAGACATGTTTCTTTCCAGGAAATTTGCCAAGAGGTAGGGAAGCGTAGGGTCCCTGAGTGGTGCACAGGGTTCCTGAGCTCAACTGGGAGCCTGGAGGTTTGAGTTTACTGAGAGGCCTTTTGGAAGAAATGCCTGAGGATCTGTTTCCAAAAATTTAGTTGTTGAGAACAGTATGGAGTGCAGCTCAACTCTGATACACATGAAGCCTTCAGGAGTTGGGATTGACTCGATGGCATTGGGATTATAGGAAGAGCTTGTCCTCTGTATCTTCTACAGCTTCCAACCACCACAATGACCACAGATACCGGCCTGTCCCATAGAAATGCCTACCCTCCCCCGTGATTGTTGTTGGGTGCTGTCAAGGAGGTTCAAGTTACAGAAGTCAATTGCCAGTTCTTTTTCCTGAAGAGCGACTGGGTCGCTGTCAGTCTTTCAGACAGCAGTTGAGTGCTTATTATTTGCACCACCAGGACTCCTTTTCCCCTTGGCACTACCAGTCAGGCACCATGCTAAGCTCTCTGCCTGGACTCTCTCCCTAGTCTCCTTGATACTGCCATGGTGCAAATGTGGATGTTGTCATCTTTGTTAGCTGGAGGGGAAGCTGAGGTACAGAGGTTAAATAACGTGTCCGAAAATCCATAGCCAGTAAGAGGTAGAGCCAAGCTTGGAACCCAGGCAGTTAGGTTCCAGAGCCCATACTTAGCCCTGCTAGACTTGGTCCCTCTGCTCATTTATCAGACACCTTGATAGTCCTCTTTTCTGCACCTTACCGTTGATGCCCAATCTCAGATGCTTTAGTGGAGTCCCTGCCTGGGTTGGAAGGAGGTTGAGGCTCTGTCAGGTTTGGGTTGGAGGAGGGCCTCGCTCTCCTGGAAGCCCAAGACCCAGGCAAGTGATGTTGGGAGGGGTATGTGGGGTCACCCTGCTCCACAGAGAGGCTGGGGCTTGTCCTGAGAGGAGGTGCTTCAGGGAGGAGCAGAGTCTAATCCTGGGCAAAGCTATGAAGCCTTAAAGCTTTTCCTAAAGGCTTTTCCCCCAAATCTTAAAGCATTATCCAAATGGCATATATTAAGAAGACATGTGGTTTGGTTGGGTGCTTTGTCCAAAAGTGCATCTCCGCTTGACAGAGCCAAGGGCTGAGAGAACCTGTTTGCCTTATTTACTGACAATCTCTTTCTGCAGCTCCCTGAATCAGAGCCTGAGTCCTTTGGAAAAGTTTGGTCTTTCCATCACCATGTGACCTTCAGGAAAGGATTCTCACTCCCTGAGTCTCAAGGACAGATGGATTTCCTTGCTATAGATTGTGTCCAACTCCATGGTGCTACCGTATGGCTTTGAGATCCCCCACTCTTGTCACGGCTGCATCTCAGTTTTTTCCAGAAGCTGGCTCTGTCCTTTCCCTTCTCTGGTTCCTCCCAACAGCACTGAGGATGCAACTCCCTGTGCCAGCTGGAAACCAGTCTGTTTGGTGTGTGCTCATGGCAACTCCTATGCCCATTGGCAGGCTCCTGGAGAAGAGCTGAGATCCTGGAGCAGCCAGCCTCTCCTCTCTCTTGGCAGCACTTCTCTCACTTCCTGAAATGAAGAGAAGGCAAAGCTTTTGATGCTCTGCTCATCACTGATGCTTCCGTTGAGGCAGTTGCTGCTGTGGCTGTTGGGGCAGCTGTTGAGGACTTGTTGCCCATATCAGCTCAATAAAGAGGGAAGCAGTAGAGGGAGAGAGAGAGAGAGAGAAAGAGAGAGAGACAGATAAAAAGTGAGCATCACCTAAGCAGGAAGTCAATTTATATTCTTGGAACCAACTGGTTTAGCAGTATCTCTTGCCATCAGTAAATGAATTCAAATGGTGAAAATCCAGATAACGATGAGAGCAGGTCATTCCTTTAATGCTAGAATGTTCTGCTTGATGTAGTCTTGAAAACATTAAACAGTTAATCATCACCCTTTAATAAAAATTCAAAAGTTTAGAAAGCACGTGAGCATTTTATTAATAACACAAGCTTGCATGCATATCAGACTTTTTCTAGTGGTAAAGGAGGCATGATTTCATTTATCCCTGGTGCCAAAGTTGGAGCTGGCACTTTTCCTTCTTTCTGTAGATTCAGATACAAAGGCCACTGAGATCATGGCAAACTAATGGCTCAATCAGGTTTTTCAGTTTCAAGCCATTGATCCATCATTGAAATTCCTTAGTTCAACAGAAATTTGAATGTAGCCACTTTGGGAGATCATATGTCACCAGGACTGCTTAACATGCATAGGGCGTGATGGGTAAGGTGTTTGATGTGCAACAGATGGCTCTTCTCCTGGGTGGTTGCTAAAGTGCTCAGTGTGCTTGTTGACTTTTTCCATAAGGGTGGTCGAAGCAACTATGGTGGCCCACAGTCTTTTCCCATATGGCTCAGGTGGAAAATTAGTCTATAGTGATGGCTTCTACTCTGTTTGCCAAGCCTGACTTCCAGGTTCTGCCTCTTAGGCTCTTACATATTATCTTCATCAAATATTTGTGAAGGATCCAACCACGACCTGCTAAGATGTGCCTAAACATGGCCCTTGCCTTTGGTGTGTGGGTACTTTGAACAGAAAAAACTTGTGACTTGGACACCAGCCATATCTGCAGAGATGCAGGCCAAGGTTGAAGAGACAGGCTGGGCTTTAGTCTTTGACCATCCCTCTTCCATGCAAGCCTACAAGCAGTGACTTTTCTATGACATCATGGTTAGGGAAGGTGGTTAGTGGTGACGAACTAAAATCAAAAGTGACTCCACTATCTAGTAGTAGAACCTTTTGGGAAGCAAAGCTTTAAAGAAAGGTTAAAAGACATCAAAATAGCACAAGGGGACCCAACATGCCCCTAGGATTATCTTAAGGGGGCTGGATTTCCACACTGCCTTTTTAGGTCTTCCTGAGGAAGTGGAAGCAGTTCTTCCAGCCATTTGAGACCAGATCTTGGAGGCCAGGCCCCCAGTGAGACTTTTACTGAATATGGATCAACAACCTTTTGCTGATGAATAATGCATACAGGTGCATGCCTTTTTGGGAAGGGCCTCAGTAGACCTTGCATTTAGCAGAGGAGAAGAGAGAAACAAATGATAGGAATGTATAGGATGGGGCTGAACCAAATGACCTCTAAATTTCCTCCCACACATGACCTCTAGAGTTCCTTCCATGCTTGTGTGAACAGTTGAGTAGAAAAGAAGAAATGGATAAATATGAAGATAATGTATGTGATGAGATGTGGGAGAGAGTCAGTACCAATTTCCCAGGGGGACATGGCCTCTTCCTCCCACCCAGGCCACCTCTGCCCCACATACACTAGGAATAGGCTCCAGGTGTGATGGAAGGGACAAACCCTGATAACTTAACCCAACCAGTTGCCATTAAGTCTGCTCCAACTCATGTCAGAGCAGAACTGTGATCCATAGGGTTTTCAATGGCTGATTTTTCAGAAGTAGATATCCAGGCCTTTCTTCTGAGGTGCCTCTTGGAGGAGTAGAACCAGTCTCTAGCTCTGGAAGAGACTCTGCCAGACTAAGACAAAATTGACTCCTCCCCCCTTTTGCCTCAATCCATGAAGCTCCTCAGCTGGTGCACCCAGTGACTTGCCTTTCCTTGCATCTACTCCTTGCCAGCCTGTGGGTGAGAGATCACACAAGTTTTGCCCACCCTGGAACCATATGCACCAGGAAGCTGAACCTCCAGCACAAAGCCTAGAGCATGGCCAGCTTTGCAAAGGCTGGCAACAGTGACTTGGAATTCTGTACCACATCGGGGTAATCTTTTGTGGTGCTACATCTCAGAATTCAGTGTGCACAAAATGCCTGGGAAGGAGGCTAAAAATACACATTCCTAGACCCATCCACAGAGATCCCAACATAGTAGGATTGGAGGAGATCCTAGAGATTTTTTTCTTTTAAATAATATTGTGCTTTTGGTGAAAGTTTACATAGCACGTTGGGTTCCCATTTAGCAATTTCTATATATATATATAGCTCGGTGACATTGGTTATATTTTTCACAATTTGTCAACATTCTCATTATTTCCATTCTGGTTGTTCCATTTTCATTAATCTACCTTCCCTATACCCCCTTACTTTCTTACTCTTGCTTTAGGATAAATATTGACTGTTTGGTGTCATATAGCTGATTTGTTAAAGGAGCACAGTTGTCACAGGTACTGTGATAAATAAACTCTTTGTTAGCCAATCTGTTATGTGGCTGAAAGTTGACCTCTGGGAGTGGTTTCAGTTCCAAGTTTAACAGATGTCTCAGGGGCTCCTTTAGTCTCTACTGGTCCAGTAAGTCTGGCTTTTTTTAAACAAATTGAGTTTTGTTCTACATTTTTTCAACATGCTATCTGAAACTGTATTGTGTCTCCGGTCAGAACAGTCAGTAGTGGTAACCAGGCACCATCTCTTTCTTCTTGTCTGGAGACTGTGTTTTTAACATACCCCCCAGCAGTGCTTTGCAAATTGCAGCATCAGATTTCTGTGTGATGTGGTGTCTCTGGCCTTTGGGTCATGGTGGCTCTCCTTTGATGTCCTCCACAGCAGGAGGTCCTCCTTCCTGCCTGGCAGGGGCCTTGTGTCCTGGTATGTGATGTCTTCCTGCTCCTCACAGGGCTCACTTGTACTGGACTGAGCCTGGTTTAAAGGCCCTCGGGGAGCAGAATCAGGGCTTCCTAGCACTCATTTGTCCTGAGTGTTTGGAGAAAGTAACTGCTCAGGTTGGCTCTACTAACCCAAATTTGGGTGCTCCGTCCCCTCTGGGAGTCCCTTTGTGCCCAGGATAGTCATGGTACAGGAGGTTTTCATGCAGCCTCATCCTGAGGTCGAGCCTTTCAACCCAGGAAGAAGTCAAGCCCATGTCCTTCCTTCCTGCCTCTGAGACAAGGACTTATATAAGTAGGTTAGAGTGAAGACTTGAGCCATTGTGGAAACAAACTCTGTGCAGTAGATTCAAAGTGGTCCCCACCCTGTGCCTTTCACATTGATAAGCTGCTGGTTGGGGAGAAGCATGGGTCTGGGCATGGGTCTCCCATCTACTGTTGTGCCCAGTCCTTAAATCCCCAAAAAACCATCAAGGAGCCGATTCCACTGCAAAAGCATGTTGTTGTTGTTGTTGTTTGCTGTCGAGTCGGCCCGACTCATAGCGACCCCTCCTTGGGTTTCCGAGGCAGTATCACTACGGAAGTAGGATTGCCCAACCTTCCTTCCGAGGAGTGGCTGGTGGGTTTGAACCGCCAGCCTTCTGGTTAGCAGTCAAGTGCTTTTAGCCACTATGCTACCAGAGCTCCCTCTCTGCAAAAGCATAGGGGTTGTTTATTCAAGCTCGAGCTCGGACCCTCAACCATCACCGACGCAGTGGTTCAGGATTGAGAGCCTCGAACTCAGGGGTAATGGGGTCTATATAGGGGTCTCAACAGGAACAAGGAAGTTTTAATCAGAAAATTACAGGATTGGTTGACATTTTCCAAGTTGCTAGTTGTTCCTACTTGATTGGCTCTGTCTAGTGGGCCGAAGCCACCAACAATGGTTTCTAACTATTTTAGGTAAGGTATGTCTGTGCTATCTACTGATTGGTTGTTGCTAAGGAGTGTGTTTGAGAGTATCGATGAGGTAGTTAGGAGTGAGGTAGTTAGGACTCTTTGTGGTTTTTCCAGTAACTAAAGCACTAAAGCGTGAAGTACATGCTGAGGCTTTTTGCACAAATAGCTACCTACTCAAAATGGTTACATAGAGGGTGGTGGTTATATAGAAACATAATTTCATGCTGTCACACTACCATGTCTGCTCAAGAGGGCCAAAGGGAATCCATGAGTTCCACAGGCAGGCTGGCTCGTGACAGCATAGTTGTCAGAGGAGAAGAGGCCGAGATGAACCTGAGGCATCACAGCATTGGCAGCAAGTCCTTCTCAATGTTAGACCCTGTCCTGCTTTAGCCAAATCCCAATGCCAAAGGTCCAAAACCAGACACCACAGGGTCAGGATTCTTCAGTGTGCCGTCCTAGGATGTCCATAGAAACAGGGATGCTTTAGGGCTTTATCAGTCTTCAGCAGTGTCCCCAAACCTCTTGGCTGCTGGCCTATGGGTGGGGGTTGGAGAAGATGAAGAACTGTTACTCAGGGACTCTCCTCAAGGGGTGGTGACATCCCTCTCAGACTGTACCTTAAACACCACATCTGCTTAAGGGTAGGCTGTTGTTAGTTGCCATCGCACCATCTCTGACTCATGGTGACCCCGTGTGAATCAAAATGAAGTGTTGCCTGGTCCTGTACCATCTCCATGCTTGTTGGTAAATGTGAGTCTGTTTTTACAGCTACTTTGTAGTTTGAATGCCTTCCAACTCAGGAGGTTCATCTTCTAGCAATGTATCAGGCAATAATCTATTGTGATCCATAGGGTTTTCATTGGTTGATTGTCAGAAGTAGATTGCCAGACCTTCCTAGTCTGTATTAGTCTGGAATCTCTACTGAAACCTATCCAGCATGGGTGCTCCTGCTGGCAGTTGAAATACTGGTGGCATAGCTTCCAGTATCATAGCAATATGCAAGCCACTACAGATGGGTGGTGATGGCTTATGGGGAGTTCAAGTGAAATAACGTGGGGCTTGGTTTTCAATTCATTGTTCACTGTTCCTCTGCTGGCTTGCATTTTATAAGTGGATCCCATTCTCTTAATATCTCAGTTTGCTCCTGTATAAAATGGAAAAAAAAAAAAATCTCTGAAGAATAATATCAATAAGAATAATGATAGTGTCTCCCCCAAGGATGTTTTGAGCACCTTGTTGTTGTTGTTGTTATGTGCCGTCGAGTCGGCCCCGACTCATAGCGACCCCTCCTTGGGTTTCCGAGGCAGTATCACTACGGAAGTAGGATTGCCCAACCTTCCTTCCGAGGAGTGGCTGGTGGGTTTGAACCGCCAGCCGTCTGGTTAGCAGGCAAGTGTCTTAGCCACTATGCTACCAGAGCTCCCTTGAGCACCTAGTACATGCCAACAAATGCCAAAACAACTGCCATTGAGTTGATTCCAAATTGTAGTGACCCTATTGGTCAGAGAATTGCCCCATAGGGTTTCCAAGGTTATAAATCTTTATTGAAACAAACTACCCCATATTTCTCTCAAGGAGTGTCTGATGGGTTCAAATCACTGACATTTTGGTTAGCAGTTGAATGCTTTAACCACGATGCCTCCAGATTTCCGTCTAGTACCTGCCAGGCACTGTTTAAAGACATCAGGGACACAGAAGTGAATGAAAGACAATTCATGCCCTCATAGAACCCACAGTATAAAAGGGGAAACAGAAAATAAAAACATAGAGCTAATACTAACATGTCAGAAGGTGATACATTCTAGAAAGAAAAATGAAGCAAGAGACAGAGGTAGGGAGTAGCAGGGAGGAGGTGCTATTGTATAGGATGTAGTTGGGGACGGCCTCCCAGGTAAGATGCCATTTCCAGAGACCTGAAGGAAGTGAGGGAGCAAGGCATGTAGACATATGGGAGACAGTTTCTAGGCAGATGAATTAACACATGCAGAGTCTCTGAGGCAGGAGAGTGCTCAAGTGACAGCAAGAAGACCAGCGTGGTCACATAACACTAAGAACAATAGGAACAACAGTGATGATAAAACCGCTTACTGAGTGCTTTCTCTGTCCCTGGGACTAAGCCAAGTGGTGCATAGCCATCCTGTTTCTCAGTCTTCAATAATCCAGTGAGGTTTATGCTATTACCATCTCCAGATGACTAGAGAAGTTCCGTAACTTATTCAAGGTTATGCAGCCACTCTGTGGTGGATTTAACACAGACAGCTCCACTTGGGGGCCTGTTCCCTTAGTCACAAAAGGGCAGGGAATGGGAAGGGGTTTAAAATATCTGCTAAACACAACCAGCTTCTTAGAGAGGGGAGGAAGGTATGCTGAGAATCCCTTCTCTTTCTCTCTTTGATCAGTAAACAACATAGGATAACAGTGAGACTTTATAGCCTCTCAGACATAGTGGTCCCGAGTGGACCTGCAGGAAGAAGTGGGGAAAATAAGAGAAAGAACCAGGTGGCTGACTATGGGGCAGAGTCCTATCTAAGGCATGGCAGGTATGGCATGTGCCCTAGGTGCACTTGAAGGGGTTTGCAACTGAGCAATTACCATTAACTTAGAACAGCCCAACACCCCTCCTCAAACACTCCTCAAGTATAGTAGACAAAGAGGTATGGGGGAGAGGGGACTGGGGGCACATGTCCCTGGGCACCAGGGGACACATGGAATGACATTTTGAGGCTCAACAAATATGAAAGGCACCTGACTGCGGCAGCCAAACAAGAAAAGGAAGGCATTTCTGCTGACGTGTGGCCCTTAGCCACCTCTATTCATCTTGGTGGGGAGCAACTTAGAGATTGTGCCTGGGTATTCGATTTGGGTGGGGAGCCCAAATTAGAGATTGCCCCTGGGCCCTCCTTACCTTCTCTACACCCCTGCTACGAAGAGAAAGATTCGGTTTCTCAGTGGTCCCTCCTGGGTTTCTTTCTCTCCTGCTGCTTTGGGCGCTGGCCATTGTGCTGAATGCTGACACCCTGGATGCAAAGGGAAGTCGACTGTGGAGGGAGACGGTGGTTAGGGTAACAGTCAGTGCAGATTGCTGAGCGCTGTGCCCCATGCAGCACATGACTGTGGACAGCTGGTGAGAGCTGAGGAGAAGAAGGTGTGGCAGGGTGGGGTGAGGGCTGGTTAGCCCATTTCTGATTCTAAGATTGGGCTACAAGAAGTAACTGTAAGGAAGTTCCGGTAACATGGCGGACTACGCAGAAAGACTGCACAGACCCTCTTCAACAAAGAAAAGGGAGCCAATTAACACAGACACAGAAGATAATCTTGGACCCCTGAGCCTTGAAGGGAAGGATATAGAAGTGGACTAAACCCCAACTAGCAGAAGAATTTGTGTG
>NW_006921984.1:1640490-1642897 GCF_000298275.1 Orycteropus afer afer | reverse complement strand
TAGTGACCCCTCCTTGGGTTTCCGAGGCAGTATCACTACGGAAGTAGGATTGCCCAACCTTCCTTCCGAGCATTAGCCATTAGAAAGATGCAAATCAAAACAACAATGAGATACCATCTGGGCCCAGCACTAATAGCAAAGTTCAACAAGACAGAAATTTACAAATGCTGGTGAAGATGTGGAGAGATTGGGATGCTCATACACTGCTGGTGGGACTGTAAAATGATACAACCACTATGGAAAGCAGTATGGTAATTCCTTAAAACATTGGAATTAGAAATACCATTTGATCCAGCAATCCCATTAGTAGGTATATATCCCAAAGAAGTGACAGCCAGGACAAGAACAGATATATGCACACCCATGTTCATCACAGCACTATTTATAATAGCAAAAAATGGAAAGAACCTAGGTGCCCGTCAACAGAAGAATGGATAACCAAACTATGGTACATACACACAATCGAGTACTATGCAACACTAAAGAATATTGTGGAATCTACAAAACACAGCATAGTGTAGATGAACTTGAAGGAGAGATTGGGAAAAAATATTTGACAACAACATATTGGACAAGGGATTTATCTCTAAAATTTATGCTTAGTGAAATAAGCCAATCACAGAAGGACAAATATTCTATTAGGCCATTATTGTAAAAAGTCAAGGAAAAGTGTATATATGGAAGGAAACTTTCTTTGAGTGTCACCAGGGGTGGGAAGGGATGGGAGGGAATACTGCTAGATAGGTAGACACAAGTATTGATTTGGGCGAAGGAAGGGCAATGTACCAAATATGAGTGATCAACATGGTGGCATTGAGGAAGAGGAAGACATAGAGAGGTACATGGGAGGTACAGACAACAAAGATGAACCCTTTTGCATATACAGTACTTCATTGTCAGTGATGGTAAACATTGATCTATGGGTGGATAGATGGATGGACAGGCTGAGATCAGGTATGTCTAGGCAGGGGGTAGTGTGCCCAAGACCATGTGTAGGGTTGGCAGACAATGTTTCTACAAGCGTATTTTTATGTGTTGTAAGAACATCCAGGTATATAGCAGAGCTGATAAGGGACAAGGTTGTGGAGACTTCTTGGCCATAGCCTTCTACCCAGTGGGAGTGAGTAGTTGGACCTGTGGGCTCGGGACCATGGTCCCATGGGACATCAAGCTCAATTGGCATAACATACTACACAAAAACATTGTTCTATATCCTTTGATAAGTAGTGACTGGGATCTTAAAAGCTTGCAAATGGCCATCTAGATGCAATGATGGGTCTCTCCTCATCCAGAGAAAAGAATGAAGAAAACCAAAGACACATGGAAACAATTGGTCCAAGGAACTGGTAGATCATGTTATCTTCAGCCTATATGACCATGACACCAGAGGAACTAGATGGTGCCCAGCTACCACTGCCAACCAGTTGGAAGGGGATCAGTGTAGGAGATCCTGGATAGAGTGGGAGATCAATGTGGAACAAAACTCAAAATCAAAAACCATCCAGGTTTACTGATCTGTTATAGCCTACTGAGACCCCTGAGACTATGGCTTCTAGCTACCCTTCAGGTCTGGAATTGAACTCACTTCTGAGGCTTCTAGACAAATAGTAGACAGGCATATGGGCTGAATATTTACATCAGGTAGGTACACTACTTGGAGTGAACTGCATGGGAGAACAGAAGTGCAGTGTATGCACAGGGAGACAGCTGCGGGGTGGGTGATACATGGGAGGGGTGGCCACAGGGAGGAGGTAACTACGGGGAGGACATGGGAAGAGAGCTGTTACATTATGGGAAATTGCAGTCAATGTCCTGGGACAAAATGCTGTATGGAAAATGAATGTGCTCTGTAAACTTTCATTCAAATCACAATAAAACACACACACACACACACACACACAAACCTCCCTGAGATTCCAGAAGAGATTTGTCATTTCTTTCATACTTCCCACTGCACAGTTCTGGGTACACGGTAGATTCACAAAATCTCAGATCCTCTTGGGTCTTTGTGCTCTTCAAAAGCTTCTTGTACTCTTTCCTGGATCTCTCCCTTCCACCAGTCATGTCAGCCTCCAGACACTGCAGGACTAAAATCTCAACTGGTAAGCCAGTTGATTTTTAAAGGACCCGATAGCCATGTATGTGTTGGGCCTTACAGAAGAGAGGTAGAGAAATGTGACTGTATGATGAGGAGCTTAGGGTGGGTCAAAGCAAAGACACCATGTCTGTTTCTTTGTGGGGAGGATAACTGATGCATTTTGTGGGTTAATTCTGAAAATTATGATTCCTTTGGCTTGTCTCACACTGCTGCACCAGATGGCAGCCTGCCAGGGGATTGGTCTTCTATGGATGTGTAGATAGAGGATTTGAGTTATTGGCATTGGCCCATATCTTTTTTTTTTTTTTT
>NW_006921984.1:1639331-1640390 GCF_000298275.1 Orycteropus afer afer | reverse complement strand
GAGACAAAGTATATGTGAACTGCTGTATGGAAAGTGAATTTGCTCTGTAAATCTTCACCCAAATCACAATAAAAAAGAAAAAAAAAAAAAGAAGTAACTGTAATGTTTTCAGTCTTGGGGTCATGTTTGCAAGGGGGCTGTGCCAGGGTGCAGCCCACCACCAGCTCGCCACTACCCAGTAATGATTACTGTTCTCATCACCAGCAAGTTCTTCTTTTCTGTGACCTGAGGGCATGCACATCTGAACTTCTGTGCTTTGATTATTTTGTTCTCCATCAAGGAATACTTAATTCACTTTGGGCTCCCTGAAATCAGATGAAGTATTTCTCTCCTAAAATGCAATCATAAGACAAAATAACAAAACGGTTGCTGTAGAGTCAATTCTGACTCATGGTGACCTCCTATGTGTCCCGGTAGAACTGTGCTCCATAGACTTTTCAATGGCTGATTTCTCAGATCAGATCACAAACGCATTCTTCTGAAGGTGCCTTTGGGTGGACTTGAACCTCCAACCTTTTGGTTAGCAGCTTAACACTTTAACCACATGAACCTCCCAGGGGCTCCAGTACAACTATGTGTGTAGCCTATTTCACAACAGTTACCTATTGCCATCCTTTTGTATAACAATAATAACAAAAACAAAAAAATCTCTCTGAAAATATCCAAAGTAAAATAAGCTTACAAGATTGTAAACAGGGAACCAGAGACGTCAATTGGAAAATGAGGAAAACTACAAACCAAAGAGAGGGAACAAATAGTGTAGTTATAGAACTTCTAAATGATGAGGAAGTCAAGACAACTGTAAGATAGAACAGACTGTTCTCCAAAACAGCATGGTATCAGTACAGTGATAGACAGATAGACCAATGGAACAGAATTGAAAGTTCAGACATAGACCCATCCATCTATGGACAACTGATCTCTGACAAAGGCCCAAAGCCCATTAAATGGGGAAGAGATAGCCTCTTTAACAAATGGTGCTGTCAAAACTGGATATCCACCTGTAGAAAAATGAAACAAGACCCATACCTCACCCCATACACAAAAACAAACTCAAGC
>NW_006921984.1:1637269-1638473 GCF_000298275.1 Orycteropus afer afer | reverse complement strand
CTTGAACCCTGCATGTAGCTGTGTCATTGTTCAGCAGCCTGCCATGCTCTGCCAACCTTGGGACTTTCAATGGACTTGAATTAATGCCCTGTCATGTGGTTTGGTAACATCGGGACCGTGCCTTTTCACTTGTCAACCTTGGGCTTGTCAGTCTCAGCAGCCAGCAGCTGTCTGAGTGAAGAAAAGTTTCAGCTTCAGTGGGCCAGGAGCAGGAGGCAGAGCTGAAGCTCAAGGTTGAGGGGTTTTCATCCAGTCCCTAGACCCTGGCACCTTGAACTCTGACTTAAAGCCTCCAAACTGTAAGAGAATAAACTCCTCTTTCTTCAAGCCATACCATTTGTGGTATATTCCTGTCAGAGTGGCACTAAGTAACCAAAGCATATCCTTTTGGGGTCATATTAATTGGTGCAGGTGCTAAATAAAGTGCTTGGCTGCTAACTGAAAAGTTGGTGGCTCAAACCCACCAGCTATTCCATGGGAGAGATATAGCAGTCTGCTTCCATAAAGATTTACTGCCTTGAGAATCCTATGGGGAAGTTCTCTTCCGTCTATAGTATAAGCTCACACTGTGAGTTGGAATTGACTTGACAGCAGGTGGTTTTGTTTTGGGGTCAGAGAGAAAGGAGCAGACTGGAAGAGGACACTGACCAAACATGACCACCCTCCTCCAGATCTGCCCCACGTGGTGTTCCAGGTGACTGCTGCCAATATCTTCCTCTACCATCTTGCTGAGCGACTTGGCACGTGCTCTTGTAACTTGGACAACAACAGCATCCTCAGTAACAGAACATTTTCTCAGCTCTGGGAGAAACTTGCAGATGTTTGATGACTGTGGGGATATCACAGAAAAAGCATTAAACTTTCCAACATGACTGGGCCCAGTATTAATCATATGTCAGCCAGAAATTGCAGCGAACAGGAGGGAGAGAATGAGTTGGGGGGAGGGCAAGAGTCTGAGAGAGAGCACTCCAGGAGCCAGGTAGGATGGAAGTGCAAAGAGGGGGAGGAAGGGATGACGAGAACATAGCCAAGCGGGAAGAATAGTCAATGAATTGGGGAGGAAAATGAGAGAGATGAAGGGTGTATGGCAAAAACGGAGAAGGGAGAGGATGCAAGAAGGGATGTGCAAATGCTTCGAATAGAATAGAGTTTGGAACAAGGCAACAACAGTCCAAGTTGTTGCGGTTCTGTGCTGTTTCCGAGG
>NW_006921984.1:1633616-1637169 GCF_000298275.1 Orycteropus afer afer | reverse complement strand
ATTTGGAAGCAATCAGCCCTAGGACATGATGGCCCTTGAGACCAAAAGAACTGGATGGTGCCTGGATACCAATGCCAACCATTCAGGAAAGGATCAAATCTGGAGATCCTGGATAGAGTGGGAGGGAAAATGTGGAACAAAATCCAAAAACTCAATAATGACCAGAATTACAGGTCAGATGAAATCTGATGAGGCTCCCAATACTATGGCCCTGAAATACATTCAGCACCTGGAATAAAACTCACCCCCAGGGGCAGGCTCTCAGCCCAATAGTTAACAAGATATACACACAGACCACTCAACTCAGCATGCCGCACCCACACACTCAATGGTAATATATCCCTTAGAGCAATAGACCATGGGACACCAAAGAATCAGCATTCAAACTGAGGAAATACTGAACAAACAGGAGTGAATAATTATGAGGGACACAAGGGGAGGGTTGCAGGGTGGGGAGGGGAGGAGACTGGGTTAGGATTGGACATGGTGAACGGGGAATGAAAGTAAATGTATGTGTGACGTTGAATGTAAAACAAGCTCTTTTAAAAAAAGAACAGATTGTTCTAAACTTGGGAAGAAAATTATAAATCACAGGGTAACCTCAAAATGAGAAACCTCATTGAAATAAAAAAGAGGACAAGCACAAATGTTTAGCAAATACTAAAAAAATAGCAATGAAGGAAATGCTAACACGATTCATAAACAAAATGAGCTCAACAAAGAAAATTCTATGGTACAAAGAAATCAGAAACACCACTAAAAAACACCTAAGAAAATAACAGCAACACATTCATACTTGTTGATAATTACACTGAATGTAAATGGATTAAATGCACCATGCAAGGGTTGGACAGTTGCAGACTGGATAAGAAAACATAACTCATCAATATGCTGTCTGCAAGAGACACACCTTAGAGACAAAGACACAGACTAAAAATCAAAGGTTGGAAAGAGATATATCAAGCAAATATCAATAATAAAAGAGCAACAGTGGCAATATTAATTTCTGATAAAATTGACTTTAAGACAAAAACTACCATAAGAGACAAGGCAGGATACTATATAATGATTAAAGGATCAATTGAACAAGAGGACATAACCATAATAAATATCTATGCACTCAGTAAAAGAGCCCTAAAATACATAAATCTGACTTTAACAGAGTTGAGAAGACAAATAGATGACTCCACAGTCATAGTAGGAGACTTTAGTGCACCATATTAAATGAAAGATAGAACAACTGGAAAGAAACTCCACAGAGACACAGAAGAACTAAATAGTACAATCCACCAACTTGACCTTATAGACATCTATAGAGCACTTCACCCAACAACAGCACTATATACATTCTTTTCCAGTGCACATGGAACATTCTCTAGGATAGACCATATGTTAGGCCACAAAGCAAGTCTTAATACATTTTTTTTTTTAATTGAAATACTGCAAAGCATCTTGTCAGATAACAATGTTATAAAACTAGAAATCAACAATAGGAAGATCAATGGAAGAAGAGTAAACACATGGAAACCGAATAACACCCTCCTTAAAAACAACTGGGTAATAGAAGAAATACAAAATAAAAATTTAAAATTCCTTGAATCAAATGAGAATGAAAACACAACATACCCAAATCTTTGGGACACAGGGAACACAGTGATCAGAGGGCAATTTATAGCAATAAATGCACACATCAAAAAAGGAGAAAGAGCAAAAATGAACATCTTAACACAACATCTCCAATAATTAGAAAAAGAGCAGGAGAAAAAAAAAAAAAAAAAAAAGGCTACAGTCACCAGAGGAAAAGAAATAACAAAGATTCGAGCAGAAATAAATGAAACAGAAAATAGACAATAGGAAAAATCAAGACTGGAAGTTTGTTTTTTGAAAAGATTAATAAAATTGACAAATCACTGGCAAATTTAACAAAGGAAAAGAGGGAGAGAATACCAATAACACAAATAAGAAATGAATTGGGTGATATCACAACAGAGCCAACTGATATAAAAAGGATCACTTCAGGATACTATGAAGAGCTCTAGTAGCATAGTGCCTAAGGCATTTGACTGCTAACCAGAAGGTTGGCAGTTCAAACCCATCAGCCACTCCACAGAAGGAAGACTGGGCAATCTACTTCCATAAAGATTTACTGCCTCAGAAACCCAAAGGGGGTCACTATGAGTTGGAATCCACTCGATGGCAGTGAGTTGGTTTTTTTTTTTTTTTTTAATGAAGAACTGTATGCCAACAAATTTGAAAATCTAGAAGAAATGGACAGATTTCTAGAAACATACACTTACCTAAACTGAGGTGGAAAATTTGAAAAAACTCATAACAAAAGATGAAATTGAACGGGTCATAAAAAAATAACCAACAACAAGAAAAACGTCCTGGCCCAGACAGTTTCACTGGAGAATTCTACCAAATGTTTAGAGAAGAACTGATACAAATCCTACTCAAACTATTCCAGAACATAGAAAAAGATGGAATCCTTCCAAATTCATTTTATGAAGCAAGAATAACCTTGATATCAAAACCAGGCAAAGACTTCACTGGAAAGGAAAACTACAGACCAATATCCCTTATGAATACAGATACAAAAATTTTCAACAAAATCCTAGCCAAAAGACTCCAACAGCATATCAAAATAACAACAACAACAACACATTATAACCAAGGGAGTTCATACCAGGTATGCAAGAATGGTTCAACATTAGAAAAACAATCAATGTAATCCATCACATAAGTAAAATAAAGAAAAAGAACCACATGATCATATCAATCAAAGCAGAGAAGACATTTGATAAAATCTAACACCTATTCCTGATAACAAACTCTCAGAAAAATAGGCATAGAAGAGAAATTCCTCAACATAATAAAGGGCATATATGTGAAACCAATAACCAACATTATTCTCAATGGAGAGAGACTGAAACCATTCCCCTTGTGAATGGGAACCAGACAAGGATGCCCTCTATCGCCCCTTCTATTCAACATTGTATTGGAAGTCCTAGCCAGGACAATAAGGCAAGAAAGGAAAATTAAAGGCATCCAAATTGGTAAGGAAGAAATAAAACTATCCCTATTTGTTGATGCTCTGATCCTATACATAGAAAACTCAAGAGACTCAGCAAGAAAACTACTAGAACTAATTGAGAGATTTAGCATACTAACGGGATGCAAGATCAACATTCAACAATCAGTTGGATTCTCTATACCAGCAAAGATATTGCTGAAAAGGAAATCAATATCATTTACAATGTTGTTGTTGTTGTTGTTGTTGTTGTTAAGTGCCGTGGAGTCATTTACAATACCTACCCAAAACATAAAATACTTAGGAATAAATCTTCCCAGGGACACAAAAGACTTGTACAAAGAAAATTACAAAGCACTATTTCAAGAAACCATGATTCTACAATGTACTTTGATGAGTAGCAACTGGGGTCTTAAAAGCTTTTGGGCAGCTAAGATGCAACTTTTGGTCTCCTCTCTTCTGAAGGAAAGAAGAGTGAAGAAAATCAAAGGCATTTGGAAACAATTAGTCCAAGGATAAGAT
>NW_006921984.1:1615121-1627861 GCF_000298275.1 Orycteropus afer afer | reverse complement strand
AGGAGGGGAGGAAGAAGGATTGACAAGAAGTACATGGAGATGGACTGAGAACAGACAGGCAGAGAAAGACACACGCAGACAAGAAAAAGTGAATATCCCAGGACCGTAAGAATCCAGGGATTGCAGATACTGTGACATCAATAGAAGGCTAAGATTGAAAGACAAAAGGCAAGTTAAGCCATTTTCTGGTCTGTTAAGTCACCCATGGCAGCATAATGTGCTGGGAAGGGATGTGTGCCTGTGATCGTTGTTTACTCAGAAAGCCGGATGACATTAGATGAAATTAACACAATAGGATGGAAAATTGCTAATAAAACAAAAATCCCTGCCGTTAGATTTTCATAGCCTAATTATTCAGCACGTTACTCACTAATGGCATGAGACATTACCATGCTAATGTGCAGCCTGCATATGTCAGAGGAGGAAGGATTGGAGGCACTGGGACTCCCTACAAATAGAGAGATTCCCGATTCCCAGATGGAGACCTGTTGGAGCAAGAGGGACACTGGTGGCCAGGGAAGGAGGTGGCTGTAGACTTTCCCAGGTCTGGACAGGACTCAGCATCCTAGAGTTTATTCTTCTGTGTGAATCAAAGTGCCACGGGCTCTTCCCATGCAAGCTGCTCTCTGCGTCCAACATGTGTCCCTCCCATTTGAGGATCACATTAAGATGATGAAGATTTGAGCACAAATGACAAGAAACAAAAGCTGTCTCTAATTGCGTTCCATCACTGTGGAAACCTGACTCTGTGCACTCTTTCACTTGGCGTCCTCTGCTCACTCTCTGATTCAACTGGTACTGAGTTCATTTCCACCTGTTGTTGCTTTTGTTTGTAAATCTGTTCTCTTCTTTTAAGGATATTCTAGTTGTCCTTGACAAAGTAAAAAGGAAGCTTGTCTGATACTTTCTTAGAAACTCTTCATTCTGCCCATTCATGGACTCAACAGATGCAGGCAGCCATTCGACATTGGTGGAGTGACTGTTCCTGGACCACATGATGACATGCAAAAAATGAAAATGCATAGGCTACCACTTCCCTCCAGGTGCTTATGGTCTCTTGGTGGTAGGGATGTTGGTGTAGGCATGTGTATTACCAAAGGAGAAGGTCAAGTGAAGAGAAGCTGAAACAGTGACTGTTCCACATCCAGGAGGATGGCAGCAGACCTGTAGCTCTGGAGAGCCGTTCTAGCCTCTTCACCCTTACACAGTCCCAGGGCCATAATCTATTTCAGGTTGGATCATCTGAGGCTGAAAGGGCTGTATGAATGTGTATGTTTGTTTTCATGATTCTACCCCTGCTGCACTGGTCTCTCTCCCTTTCCTTTCCTCTGGAAATAGAAACCTATTTTCTAACAAGAAGCTTACTGCATGTCAATTCAGTAGGAGCAGAATACACTGACCATGGTGACTGGTGCAAGGATGGCTACATCCCTAAGCTGAGTCAATTGATGTCCTTCTGGTACTTTTTCTGGAACCACTGGCAGAAGAATTTACTGTCTTTTCATCTCTCTCCATGTCTTTCTCTCTTCTTCCTTCCTCTTTTTTCTCCTACAAAAGTATCTGGAATGGGTTTAATTCACTAAGCCTAGAGTTGCAGTTGACAATTTTATAGCATGTGGGGAAAATTATCCAAGAATGAAGTCAACCCAAAGAAAAGCAAAGTCAAGAGATGGAGAGAGAGAGAGAGACAGAGAGAGAGAGAAAGATGGAAAGTTGGAACAACACCATTCAATCCTTGAACCCAGATATTTTCAAAAGTTCTCCCCGCCCTTTGGGCTTCCTGGTTATACAATCAGCCCATTCTCTTTTTCTTTAAACTTATTTGAGCTGTTTTTGTCACTCACAAATCAAGTAGTCCTTAGTAATACCTTTTGTGTCACTTACTTCCACTTTAGAATGCTTAAGGCATTTTTGGCCACCACAAACAGAGCAAGACTTGATCATTCTTTACAACTAATGTGACTTTTTGCAGCCTGCCATCTGCTTTTGTAGTGGAAGGTGAAGAGATGGGTCAAGCATCTTGCTGAGCAATACTCCATAAAGTGAAACTTGGTACTGAGGTCTTTGATCTTTTCACCTCAAAGGCTCTTTGAGACACACAGTCTTCTCAGCCTCCTTCTGTCTTTCTTTGGACATTTCCACCACTTGTAAATTCAGGCCTATGTTGGGCATGAAGCCAAGGAAGAACTTCATATTAGTGCTAGGTCTTTTAGGAAGAGTTTCAGAGTGAAGATGCAATTGAGGAAGAAGAGCTGTTTTGAGAAATATCAATGCTACTAACAGGGTTTAGTGGACTCACAGAGCCTCTGTCCCTGGGCAGCCAGCATGCTCTCCCACCATTAAGCTCTAAGTTCCCTCTGAATAGGTATCTTGTCCTGAGTCCTGGTTGTTAGAGTGGGCCAGGGGAAGGAACTAAGAATCAGGGGGTGGTAGTCATAGATCTATTGACTGGTATTCTGAGTTTTTCTGGGCACTGGTAACATCGCAATCTTGGAAAGTGGCTGAATGAAGTGCTAACAATGAAATGTGAGTAGAAGTGATGCCCCTCTTCTGGGTGGAAGGTCTAAGAGCCGTTGTATGGTTTTCTGTAGGAGCTCTGGTAGCAGAGTGGCTTAAGCACTTGACTGCTAACCAGAAGGCTGGCGGTTCAAACCCACCAGCCACTCCTTGGAATGAAGGTTGGGCAATCCTACTTCCGTAGTGATACTGCCTCGGAAACCCAAGGAAGGGTCGCTATGCGTCGGGGCCGACTCGACAGCACATAACAACAACAACAACATGGTTTTCTGTGCTCTCTCTGGCAGTGTGACTGCTTCTGTATGGAGAGGTTCCCTCAGCCATGGGTCCCAGAGTGAGGAAAATACAACCCACCTCGGCTAGACAGGAAGTATGAGCAAGAAAGAAACTATTATAGTTTTCAGTCATTAGGCTGTTGTTGTTGTTGTTGTTATGTGCTGTTGAGTTAGACCTGACTCATACTGGCCCCTCCTTGGGTTTCCAAGATGGTATCACTACGGAAGTAGATTACTCAACCTTCCTTCCGAGGAGTGGCTGGTGGGTTTGAACTATCAGCCTTCTGGTTAGCAGTCAAGTGCCTTAGGCACGTCTTATTTTTAACCATAGCAAACAGAGATGAGCCTATTTGTAAATAAGAGCAAAGGATTTTTTTAAGTGTAGAAGTCATGATTTTTAGTTTTAGTCAAAATAAACCAAATCTGGTTAATTTAAGGAGAAAAGGAATTTATTAAAAAGAATATTGGATAGTTCAAAGAATCTCCCAGATAGCTGGGGGTCTAGGATTGTATGCTACACATCTGGGAACAATTTTCCAAATCATGCCACAAAACTAAACAAGTGGAGATAGCACTTGTTTACTGCCTCTTGCTGCCGCTGACCCTGAGGATTGCCCTAAGATGCTATCAACACTGGACGCTGTCAGCAGAACCAGTGTCATTGTGGCCTTGGGAAAGTGGAAGTAGCTTCTGTACTCTCTCAGCCCCTGCCTCTTCATATGCCATGCTTCCAATATAAAGTCCAGGTATGTTAATACAGAGCTTCCCAATAGAATGACAAGGTCTGCTGCATTGAGTGACCAACTCATGCAACTGGGAGGACACTAGACAGTGAGACAACTGGGTTGGAGTCCTGCCTCTCGGTGCTGTGAACCTGAACAAGCCCCTTCATTATGAGCTTGTAGGGTGACATGAAGATGAAAGGAGATCAGTGCTTTCAGAGCTGTAAAACATTAAAAAATGTATGTTATTGTGCATATGTTATTTGCATGTCCAGGTATAGTCATCATAATTCATACAGAATCAAGTACAGATTACCAGTTATTGAGTCAGCTCCGACTCATGGCAACCCCATGTGTGTCAGAGTAGAGCTGTCAAGGTCCCTCTGGGTGAACTTGAACCTCCAACCTTTTGGTTAGCAGCCAAGCATGGTCACAATTTACACCACCAGGGATTCAATATTTTGAGCAAATTAAGAGTTTAACCTTACCTAAATTAAAGATCTTGGCTTTTCAATACCTGTCTGTCTCCCCCACTAAAACACAACTAGGCTTTTTGTCTGCTTTGATTAATTATGTAGACCCAGCAACCAGAACAGTGCCTAGAGGACTGGTCCTCAATAAATATTAGTTCAATAAATGAATGTCTCAATCCTGTCATCTGAGACCACAATCTTCCTAGCCTAGACACTTATTTCCACATTCACCCAAGGAGTTTCTTCTGACCTAGTTCTACTTTTCTTCAGCTTCAGTGAAGGCTCTTCAAGTAAGTGCCCAACTTTCCAAGCAAATAGCATCCTTCATTGTTTCTTCAGGTCATATGATCAGGGCCTGCTGGGTACTTTGGAAAGAGGGGGGTATTGGTTTCCACAATATTTTTTTAAGCCGTGACCTAATTGTTTCTTTCAGCCATGTATTTTTTTTTTTCCAGTTTTTGTTCTTATTGTTCCATTGCTCAGTTGGGTCCTAGTAAAACTAATCTACTGAATCACTCTCTACACTTATTGATAATAATCAGTACATAAAAGAACTGTCATTTGACTTATCCCAATGTTGACACACAATGGTCATATCTTGACCATCAATAATATAAAATAAAGACTATTGTACCTGAGAAGGACTTTCAAGGCCATATAAGCTTGCTTTTCTTGGGCAGTGGTCTTTGCATTTTCCAGAGATGTTATTTCCTCTGCCTGCATGCATATCCCCTGATCTTCCAGTGTCTGGCTCCTTCTTGTCAATGGAAACCTCAGTCTAAAAGTCACCTCCTTATATAGGTCTTCCCTGAGTACTCAGACTAAAGTAGCCACCCAGTAACTCTTTATCATAAGGCTGCATTATAATTGTTGACCTATTACCACTATGTTATATCCATAGTTATTAATTTAGTCATCATTTATCTCACTGCCCCAACTAGGACTTAAGCTCCATGAAAGCAAGACCTTGTCTTCTTCAGTACTTAGAACACCATCTGTTGTTGTTGTTATTACGTGCTGTGGAGTTGGACTCATAACGACCCCTCCTTGGGTTTCTGAGGCAATATCACTACAAAAGTAGATTGCCCCATCTTCCTTCTGAGGAGTGGCTGGTGGGTTTGAACCCCCAGCCTTCTGGTTATCAGTCAAGTATCTTAGCCACTATGCTACCAGAGCTCCTAGAACAGCATTAGCACATAGTATTGTTAGTTTCTGTCAAGTTGGTTCTGAATCACAGTAACCTCATGTACAACAGAATGAAATGTTGCCCAGCCTTCCCCCATCTTCACAGTCGTTCATATAGTACAGTCCATTGTGGAAGCTACTGTGTATTTTGAGTGTCTCCCAACCTTTGTTGCTGTAGGTGCTATCAAATTGGCTTGACTCATAACAATGCTAAGTATGTTGTTGTTGTTGTTATGTGCTGTCGAGTCACCCTGACTCATAGCGACTCCTCCTTGGGTTTCCGAGGTGGTATCACTACGGAAGTAGATTGTCCAACCTTCCTTCCGAGGAGTGGCTGGTGGGTTTGAACCACCAGACTTCTGGTTAGCAGTCAAGTGCCTTAGGCACTATGCTACCAAAGCAGGACAAAATATCACCCAGTCCTGTGCCACCCTACAAACTCACAAACCTGAAGGGGCTTGCTCAGGCTAACAGCACTGAGAGTCAGGACTCCAATCCAGGCAGTCTCACAGTCTAGTGCTTTTCCAGTTGTACAAGCTGGTTACTTAATGTAGCACATCTTGTCATTCATTACATGAACTTATCTCGACCTTATAATGCCTAAGGCATTTGACTGCTAACCAGAAGCCTGGAGGTTCAAACCCACCAGCCATTGCTTGGGAAGATTGGGCAATCTACTTCCTCAAATACCACCTCAGAAACCCAAGGAGGGGTCGCTATGAGTTGTATCGACTCAATGGCAGTGAGTTTGGCCTTTTTTTTTTTTTTTTGGTTTTCTGAAGAATAGATTTGATGCATTGGACACTAATGAATGAAGACCAGACAGGTCTGATGTGACATCAATGAATCAATGAACTTATACACGAAGAAAGCAAATCATTAAAAAAACAAACAAACAAACAAAAAAAAAAAACAGGAAATAAGGAAAAGACCAAAATAATGTCAGACGGATTCTGAAACTTGCTCTTGAATGGAGAGTAGTTAAGGTGAATGGAAAAAAATGATGAAGTAAAAGACTGACATAGACGATTCAAAGGACTGCTTGAGAAGACAAAGTAAAGTATAATGAAATGCACAAAGACTTGTAGTTACAAAACCGAAAGAGAAGAATATGTTCAGCATTTCTTATACTGAAAGAACTGAAGAAAAATTCAAACCTTGAGTTATGAGACTGAAGGATTCTCTGGGCAAAATATTGAATGACACAGGAAGCATCAAAAGACAATGAAAGGAACACACAAGGTTGCTGGACCCAAACATTGATTGACCTTCAGTCATATTAGGAGGTAGCATAACAACTGCGATGTTTCAAGAAATAGATGCAATACCAGAAGTGCTCGGTCATTTAGGCCAAGAAATTTAGAAGACAGCTACCTGAGCAAGTGACTGTGAGAGATCTATATTTGTGTCCATTCTAAAGAAAGATGATCCAACAGAATGAGAAAATCATCTAACACTATCATTAATATCACATGCAAGTAAAATTTTGCTGAAGGCAATTTAAAAAGAGTTGCAGCAATACATGGACAGGGAACTGCCAGAAATTTAAGTTGGATTCAGATAGGTAGTGGGATGATGGATACTGTTGCTAATGTCAGATGGATCTTGGTGGAGAGCACAGAAGACAAGAAAGATGTTTACCTGTATTTTACTAACTTTGCAAAGTCATTGGACTCTGTGGATCACAACAAGCTATGGATAACATTGTGAAGAATGGAAATTCTGGAACAATTAATTGTGCTCATGTAGAATCTGTACCTAGACTGAGAGGCAGTTGTTCAAACAGAACAAGAGGATACTGCATGGTTGAAAATTAGGAAAGGTGTGTGTCAGGGTTGTATCATTTCACCACACTTATTCAATTTATATGCTCAGCAAACAATCCAAGAAGCTGGACTACATGAAGAAGTACGTGGCATCGGGATTGGAGGAAGACTCATTAACCACTTGCGAAATGCAGATGACACAACCATACTTGCTGAAAGTGAAGATAAATTGAAGCACTTACTGATGAAGAGCAAAGACTACAGCTTTTAATATGGATGATACCTCAACTTAAAGAAAACAAAAATTATCACAACTGGACCAATAAGCAACATCATGATCCACAGAAAATACTGACATAGTTCCTGGAGAAGGTCATCATGCTTGGTAAAATAGAGGGCCAGCAAAAAAAGAGGAAGACCTTCAATGAGATAGATTGATACAGTGGCTGCAATGATGGGCTCAAACGTAGCAAACATAGCAACAATTGTGAGGATAGCACAGGACCAGACAGTGTTAAGCTGAGTCAGAACTGACTTGACGGAAACTAAAAACAACCTGGTTTCTTAGTCATAAGGGTAAGCAGATTGAAAGTCCCCGCTATGTGTCCGTCAATCAAAGGAACTCTAGTGATGTATTGGTTAAAGCATTAAACTGCTAACGAAAAAGACTGGTGGTTCAAATTCATGAGCCATGAGAAAGATGAGGAAGTCTGCATCTGTAAAGATTCACAGTTTGGAAACCCTATGGGGCAGGTCTGTTCTGAGTACGAGTCAGGATCGACTCAATGGCAGTGGGTTAGGTTTTTCTTTGGTTATGTGTCAATCACTGTGCTACTTGCTTTGTCCATCTTAGTCAATCAATCCTATGACATCCTTGCAAGGGGAGGAGAGTTCATCTTTTATAAATAAGGAAACAGAGCCTTGGGGATGTTAAGTAATTTGCCAGATATCTTGTCATGGAGGGAGAGCTGAGACCTGAAGCCAGTCTGGCCTAAGTCTCAAGCTCTTTATTCTGTCTCAGCTGCGTGTCCCCCTTCAGATAATATTTATGCTTTATTAGTATTTCTGTGCAGTAAAACTAAGCAGTGAATAATAGGGACATTTCATGCACTGTGGCAGGCTGACAGAAGGCATGGGACAGGGAGGTTTCTCAGCTTTCCTTTGCCCTTCAAGTCACAATATAGAGGTGACATCTGCCTTTTTCTCACAAGTGAGGCTCACCTGCTCTAGAATTCTGGAAGGCACATGTTACTCTGTAAGGAGCCTATGAAGGTGTGTGATATGAATGGAACCTCTGCCAGGCTCCACTCAACTTTGTCCTTTGGCGGATGAAGAAAGTTGGGATGCAGGTAAATTCCAAAATGTCTAGAAAATCAATATCCATCAATGATTTCTAAATTTTCAAGCATACAATATATAGACCAGATGATAGGAGGGATCCTGCAGACGTTGGCTTCCTCAGCTCTATGTACCACCCAGACCACATGTTCTTTCTGGCTTGACCCATTCCTCTGTCCTCTTGAACATGTATGCTTGACTCCCTGGCAGATTCCTGTTAGGGGCCATTAAGTTGCTTCTGACTATAGTGACCCCATGCACAGCAGAATGAAACAGTGCCTGGGCCTGCACTAACCTCACAATCGTTGCTCTGTTTGAGCCCATTGTTGCAGTCACTATGTCAATCCATCTCATTGAGAGTCTCCTGCTTTTTTGCTGACCCTCTACTTTACCAACATCCTTCTTCAGGGACAGGTCCCTCCTGATAATGTGTTCAAAGTACGTGAGACAAGTCTTGCCATTCTAGCTTCTAATAAGCATTCGAGGTATACTTCAAAGACAGACTTATTCATCCTGGCAATTCAACAGTCTTCGCTAACATCATAATTCAAAAGCATCAATTCTTCTTTGGTCTTTATTCATTATCCAGTTTTTGCATGCATGCAAGGTGATTGAAAATGCTGCCTTGGGTCAGATGCACCTTAGTCCTCAAGGTGACATATTTGCTTTTAATGCTTTAAAGAGGTCTTTTTTAGCAGATGTGCACAATGCCGTATATTATTTTATTTCTTGACTGCATTTGCCATGGGCATTAATTGTGGATCCAAGTAAAAAGAACTCCTTGACAATTTCAATATTTTCTCCATTTATCATAATGTGGCTTATTTGTCCAGTTGTGAAGATTTTTGTTTTCTTTATGTTGAGGTATAATCCATACTGAAGGCCATAGTCTTTGATCTTCATCAGTAAGTGCTTCAAGTCATCTTCACTTTCAGGAAGGCAAGGTTGTGTTGTCTGCGTATTGCAGGTTGTTAATGAGTCTTCCTCCACTTGTGATGCCTTATTCTTATTCATATAATCTAACTTCTCCTATTATATGTTCAGTAGACAGTTTAATGGTGAGAAGATATAACCCTGATGCACACCTTCCCTGATTTTCAACCATACAGTATTCCTTTGTTCTATTCAAATAAATGTCTCTTGGTTGTACAGGTTCTGCATGAACATAATTAAGTGTTCTGGAATTCCCATTTTTTTGCAATGTTATCCATAATTTGTTATGATCCACACAGTCAAGTATATTCACATAATCAGTAAAACACAAGTAAATATATTTCTGGTATTCTGTGCCTTCAGCCAAGATCCATTTGACATCAGCAATGATATCCCTCATTTCATGTCTTCTGAACCAGCTTCAATTTCTGGCAATTCCCTATTATGTTGCTGCAACTGTTTTTGAATGATCTTTGGCATAATTTTGCTTTTGTGTGATATTAATGATATTATTCCATAATTTCTTCATTCTGTTGGATCATCCTTCTTTGGAATGGGATCAAATGTGGATATTTACCAGTTGTTTGGCCAGATAGCTGTCTTCTCAATTTCTTGGCATGGATGAGTGAGCACTTCCAGCATTACATTCTTTGTTGAAACATCTCAATTGTATCCTGTCAATTCCTGGAGTATTGTTTTTCACCGTCGCCTTCAGTACAACTTGGACTTCTTCCTTCAATGCCATTGATTCTTGATCATATACTACCTCCTGAAATGGCTAAATGCCAACCAATTCTTTTTTAGTACAGTGATTCTGTGTATTCCTTTCATCTTCTTTTGATTCTTCCTGTGTCATTCAATGTTTTGACTCTAGAATCCTTCAATCTTGCAACCCAAGGCCTGAATTTATTTCTTCAGTTCTTTCAGTTTGAAAAGTGTGCTCTTTTTGGTTTTGTAATTGCAACTTTACACATTTTATTATATAATGCTTTACTTTGTCTTCTGGAGCCACATTTTGACATCTTCTGTTCAGCTCTTTTACTTCATTATTTTTCCCATTTGTTTTAGCTACTCTACGTTCAACAGCAAGTTTCAGAATCTCTTCTGACATCATTTTGGTCTTTTGCTTCCTTCCTGTCTTTTTAATGATCTTTTGCTTTCTTCTTGTATGAAGTCCTTGATGTCATCCCACAACTCATCTGGTCTTCAGTCATTGGTGTTCAATGCATCAAATCTATTCTTCAGAGCATCTCTAAATTCTTGTGCGATATGCTCAAGGTCATGTTTGGCTCTCATGGACTTGTTTTCATTTTCTTCAGCTTCAACTGAAACTTGCATATGAGCAATTGATGGTCTATTCTGCAGTCAACCACTGGTGTTGTTCTGACTGGTAATATTGAGCTTCATCATTATCTCTTTCCACAGATATAGTCGATTTGATTCTTTTGTGTTTCATCTGGTGTGGTCCATATATGTGGTCACCATTTATGTTCTTGAAAAAGAGTAATTCCAATAACTAAGTCCTCGATTGTGCAAAATTCTATCATGTGATCTCCAGTGTCGTTCTATCACCAAGGCTGTAGTTTCCAGCTACAGATCCTTCTTCTTGGTCTCCAACTTCTACATTATAATCACCAGTAGTTTTCAATGCGTCTTGATTGCACAATTGATCAACTTCAGATTTGTAAAACTTGGTAAAAATCTTCAATTTTTTTTTTAAAATCTTTGGCATTAGTAGTTGGTGCATAAATTTGAATAATACTGGATCTTTGTTGTTGATGTATGTATATTATTCTATTACTGACAATATTGTACTTTAGGATAGATCTTGAAATGTTTTTGATGATGAATGCCACACCATTCCTCTTCAATTTGTCACTCTGGACATAGTAGACTAGATTCAAAATGTCCTATACCAGTCCATTTCAGCTCACTAATGCCTAAAATATTGATCTTTATCCATTCCTTTTCATTTTTGATGACTTTCACTTTTCCTAGATTCATTCTTTGTACTTTCCACATGTACCGGGCATGGCTGTAGCTCCCCAAAACAGCTCCCAGACCCCATCTTGTTAAGCCAAGTGCTGAATAATGCAAGGTCATTCCCACCCCTCCCTTTCCACCCTCACAGGCTACATTCCTTAGTTAATAGCAACATCTTATCATGGGCACAGGAGCTCTGGTGGTGTAGTGCCTGAGGCATTTGACTGCTAACCAGAAGGCTGGCAGTTCAAACCCACCAACCACTCCTTGGAAGGACGGTTGGACAATCTATTTCCATAGTGATACTACCTCAAAAGCCCAAGGAGGGATCGCTATGAGTCAGATCTGACTCCATGGCAGTGCGTATTTTTTTTTTTTATCATGGGCACATACCGCCAGACCTTGCCCCAGACCCCCTACCAGAGTCCAGCACCACTGAGCCTGATATCAGCAGACACATAGCCCCTAGTGATAATTTCTCAAACAGAGGTATAAATATCTCTGGGAATAGAAGGGGGTTTAGTGGATTTAGAAACTGACCAGTCAGCCACTGCTGCACATGACATCACTTTTGTCTTACCACCACCTTCCCTCCCCCAGCTGTTTGGAATAAAACTCTTTCTTATCTCTGAGCACACTTCCAGTGCAGTATTTCAGTCTCTCTAACCTTTACCATTATGAGCCTTTTGCAGCTTTCAGTTATAACCTAGACACCAAGTTCTGATTTTTAATGGATGTTTGCAGTGATTTCTTCTCATTTTGAGTTATGTCACAGCAGCAAATGAGGGTCCTGATAACTTTACTCCATCTACATCATTAAGGTCGACTCTACTCTGAGGGACACCTCTTTCCTAGTTGTATTTTGAGTGCCTGCCAACCTAAGGGGCTCATCTTCTGTCACTGTATTAGACAGTGCTCTTCTGCTATTCATAAGGTTTTCACTGGCCAGTATTTTTAGTAGTAGTTCATCGGGTCCTCCTTCCTAGTCTGTCTTAGTCTGGAAGCTCTCTTGAAACCCGTCCACCATGGGTGACTCTGCTGATATTTGAAATACCGGTGGCATAGCTTCCAGCATCATAGCAACCAACACACAATCTACCAGCGTATGACAGACCGACAGATGTGTCATGGACCTGTTTCCTAACCCTGGGCAAACTCAACCTTTCTCCTCCTCTTCCTTCTGACCAGGCCATGTTCTCCCACCTCAGGGAGCACTGTGATCTTTTTGTGCTGCTCTCATGGTTGTAAGTTATGAAATTCAGAATGTTCTCAGAAGGGCTGGCCCAAATGCACAGGGCTGGTTTTAGAGGGCAGAGAGAGCTACCAGGCTTGGGGAAAGGTGTTAGCAGGTAAGAACAGCTTCTCAGGTGATGGTGACCAGGAAGATGCTGGTGGAAACAAATCTGAAATTGCCCAGGAGGCTCACACTCTGCCCCCGACCCCACCACCTCTGATCAAGGATTTGATGGGATGTTGTTAGGAAGTATGGTCTTTCTGCTTCCTTCCTTCCTGTATTATATCTCTGTATTAGTTTCCATGGCTGCCATA
>NW_006921984.1:1599827-1614311 GCF_000298275.1 Orycteropus afer afer | reverse complement strand
TGATGTACCTGGTTGTGCATATGTCTGTAGAACATCAATATATCTCTTATGAGGACACAGTTCAACCCATAACACTCACATACTTTGTTTTCATTTGCAAAAATTAAGCACTTATTATAAAATCACTAAGATTTGCAATTGACTTGACAGCAACAGGTTTGGTTTGTTTTGTGCCAAGTCTCTGATATCCTGGAACTTGCATGTAGGTAACAGTTGACATTCAGGAAGTGCCTTCTAAGGGAAAGAAGTGGCCCTGAGTCCCCTACATCCTGACACACAATTGTGGTCTTCCCCACCGTGCTCATTACACCTCGTTATATTCTTGGACTGAGACTTCCTCTTGGGGCTCAAGTCTAGTTCACTAGATTTCTCTTTCAGAGACAGGGAAGAACAAAGGCAAAGGCAATAGGGATGCAAAGAGAAGATACACCTGTTCAAGACAGAAACCCTCAAAGCAGCTCTTGTAGCAAACCAAACATTAAAAGTAATTTCGGCTGAGCTGAGATCTCCCTGAACTCAAAAGCACAGGTGTAGAGAGATGAGAGGGGAAGAATTATCTAGGAGATACAGTAATAAGCTAATTCAGTGTGCATGACAACTTAGGGACTGAGAATTCATAAATATATTCATGTTTCCTTCCCAGTAAGATTGATTAAATAGCCAAACACAAAGTTAGAGGAAAAGCGAGATTGAAGGCGCAAGGGAGAAAAAGATGGGGCGAGCCACAGAAGTTCTGGGAATGCATATCAACCATGGACAAAGAATACTTTATCAACTCTGGACAAAACACACTTCATCAAGCCTGTAAACAGCACTGCCTGAGACATTAGAATCTGGAAATCTCATAAATTAACCTGCCAAGAAACTTTGCAAAAGGTCACATCTAACATTAATCAGGCTCTAGGAAGTCGTGTGCAGTTTCATGGTTACAGGGAGGAAGGAAGACTGCTCTCTTTGCATTGCATTTTCAAAATCACTTCCAAACTGTTCAGCAGGAGAGGAAAACAACAACTGTTTCCAGCTGATTTAGGGACGGAGAATGGATTCCCTGATAGCCTGGGCATCCGTTGCCTGTGATGTTGAGGCAGATGAATGGGAGCAGTGCTGTCTGGGCCTCCTGGTCAGATACTTCAGGAGATGTCCTTCTGCCTGCTTCCAACAGCGCAGGGGTCTCATTTTGAAAACTGCCCACCCATAGGTGAGAAGGGTGTGTGTGGAAGCCATGTAGTACAAGAGCAGCACAGAAGAGGGTACAAGTCCACAGGAAGTTGAAGGTGGAAGAAAAAGAACAGTTATCCCAGGGGTGACAGGTTTTTAAAACAAGTTTGCTTTCTTTTAAGCTGTGGAATCTTGAGCAAGGGTCTAAGTCTTTGACTCATTTGGCAGGACCATCTAGCTATTGGAACAGCCATTCCTGACTGTGCTAATTCTCGTCTTTAGTCCCTGGGTGGTACAAACAGTTAAAGCACTCGGCTGCCAACTGAAGGCTGAAGGTTCAAGTCCACCCAAAGGCACTTTGGGTGAAAGGCTTGGCTTTCTTCTTTCAGGAAAAATCAGCCATTGAAAATCCTGTGGAGCACAGTTCTACTCTGACCCATGTGGGGTCACCATCAGTTGGCATTGACTTGAGAGCAATTGGTTTTTTATAGAACAGATAGAGAATGTGTTTACTCCTCTGGCTGGGAAAGATATGGCACAAATCCAGGTCATTAATTTTCTTTGTTTTCCTTCAGAATATCAATTTTCATGAACTGATTTTATCTGGATGTTTCTCTGTTTATTATTGGCTACTCCAAACTCTAGGAGCTCTGGTGGCATAGTGCCTAAGGCACTTGACTGCTAACCAGAAGGCTGGTGGTTCAAACCCACCAGCCACTCCTCAGAAGGAAGGTTGGGCAATCTACTTTCATAGTGATACCGCCTCAGAAACCCAAAGAGGGGTTGCTATGAATAAATTGGGTCCGACTCCACGACACATAACAACAACAGCTCCAAACTCTATTCTGTCCCTGTCAACTACCTTTCCTAATTGGCAATTCTAATTTCCCCAAGACAGAGCCACATTGATATGTGCATTTATACAACAAATATTGTAAGCACTTGCTGTGTGTCAGGCTTTGAGGATGTCAGGGTCCCTGCAAGATTCACTTTCCTCTTCTCTGCAACCAAAGCCCTGGCTCTGTCTGGCTTTGCCCCACTTCCCATGCAGCCAATGGTGTCCAGTTGTGAGTGAGAATCATTTGATGTGGCTTCCAGGAAATCTTGTTAAAGGAAGATGAGCTACTGGGAGAAGTGTCCATTTTCCCTTCCTACTCCTTTCCTTTGGATGGCTGGAGCTCCACCAGCTATCTTGTGACCTTGAGGAGAAAAGTCAAGAGCTCAGACCAGCAGAGGAGAAAAATATACTGCTTATATTTGGCCTTAATTCACATGAGAGAAGAAAACTCTCATTTCTTTACCAAAAAAAAAAAAAAAAATCAAACCCACTGCCATTGATTCAATTGTGACTCATAGTGACCCCCATTGAGTTTCTGAGGTGGTAAATTTTTATAGAAGTAGATTGCTCGGTCTTGTTTCCATGGAGTGGCTGGTGGGTTTGAGCCACCAACCTTCTGGTTAGTAGTCAGATACCTTAGGCACTGTGCTACCAGAGCTCCTTTCTCATTTCTTTAAGTCACTGTTAAGAGTTGTTAGTTGCCATTGAGTTGATTCCAACTAATGGCAACCCCCTGTGTACAGAGTAGAACTTCCCCATAGAGTTTTTGAGGCTGTGATCATTGGGTAGCAGATGGCCAGGCCTGCCTTACAAGGTGCCTCTGGGTGGGTTTGAACCATCAATGTTTCAGCTAGTAGTTGAGTGCTTAACTATTTGCACTATCCATAATGGCAACAAACCATTAAAGCAAACCAATTGGCATCGAGGTGATTCTGATTCACAGTGATCCTGGAGGACAAAGGAAATCTCGCCCCCATAAGATTTCCAAGGCTGGTGGTGCAACGGATAAAAGTACTCAGCTCTGACCAAAAGGTCAGTGGTTCAAACCATCAGTTGCTCTATGGGAGAAAGATGTGGCAGCCTGCTTCTATACAGATTTACAGCCTTGGAAACCTTATGGGGCAGTTCTACTCTGTCCAATAGGGTTGCTATGAGTCAGAATTGACTCCATGGCATGGGGTTTGGTTTTTTGGAGTCTTTATGGAAGCAGGCTGGTTCAACTTTTTCCCAAGGAGCAGCTGGTAGTTTGGAATTGCTGACTATTTTTGTTAACAGCCAAACACTTAATCATTGCAGCACCTACAATGAAAATACCAAACCAAAACCCACTACCATTGAGTCAAGAACTGCCCCCATAGAGTTTCTAAGGCTGTACATTTTTGTGGAAGAAGACTGCCTCATCTTTTTTCTGCAGAATGGCTGGTCAGTTTGAATTGCCAACCTTTTGGTTCCAAAAAACCCAACCAAACTCAGTGCCGTGGAGTTGATTCTGACTCATAGCGACCCCTCCTTAGGTTTCTTGGGTTTCTATATGGAAGTAGACTGGCCAATCTTCCTTCTGAAGAGTGGCTGGTGGGTTTGAACTGCCAGCAGTCAAATGCCTGAGGTACTATGCCATCAGAGCTCCTAGGTTAGCAGCCCAATATTTTAATCAGCACCACCAGAGCTTCCTCCTCACAATGATAATAAAACCAAGCCATATTCACTGCCATTGGGTCGATTCCAACTGATAGTGATCCCCATTGGGTTTTCAAGACTGTAAATCTTTATGGAAGCAGACTGCCCAATCTTTCTTCTGCAGCGTGGGTGATGGGTTTAAACCACTGACTTTCTGGTTAACAGCTAAATGCCTTCACCACCACACAACCATTGTATAAGTTCTTACTGTGCTAAATGCTTTACTTATTTCACCATCTCATTTGAGCCACACAAATCATCATATGTTGTTGTTGTTGGGTGCCATTGAGTTGGTTCTGATTCACAGGGACCCTGTGTACAACAGAACGAAGCACGGCCTGGTCCTGCACCATCCCCACAATTGTTGCGATGCTTGAACCCATCATTGTGGCTGCTTGTTGAAGGGCTTCCACTTTTTTGCTGACCCTTTACTTTACCAAGCATGATATCCTTATCCTGGGACTGGTGCCTTCTGACAACATGACAGAATTATCATATGAGGTGGCTTTATTATATCCATTCAAAAGATAAGAAAAAAGTCAAAGTTCATGAAGACTATGTCCAAAGTTATAGAGCAATCAGTTCAGACTGACTCCCAAGTCTTTGGTCCCAACTTTTATGTCATGCTCTCACTTACTCCCTCTGGATCTCAATTTCCTCATCTATACAATGGGTAATAGAACTGGATGGCTTTTGAGCTCCCTTTTCTGTGCTGAAACTCTGGCATATCCAGTCTTTGTATTCAGTCTTGATCCCTTAGCATCTCTCTCCTCTGCATATTTCCATATGGTGCCCTTGTCACAGGGGTTAATGGAGCCATGGTCTGCTCCCTGGGCCTGGAGGAGAGCAGCTTCATTGAACAGCCCCCAAGGAGTGCGGTTGGCCTTCAGAGGATGCTCTGGGACCACTTGCCTTAGCTTGCTCCTGCCAGCTGGAGAACCTTCCCTCAGCCATGAGCTGAGGAGAGGAGTCACCAAGGAGGCCTGTTCTCCATGTGGGCAGATGCTCTGTCTGTTCTAATGATCAAGGAGGGACTTGGTAGGAGCAGCCACCCAGAGCCCTCTCAGTTGATAAACCTTCCTGGGCGCTGAGGAGCAGTGGGCTGTGTGCTCCTTACTATGTAAACACTTTCACAGGCAGAGCTGCTCCACTGCTCTCGGGGCCCATTTCTTGAGCTGCGTGGCAGTGACTGTCATCCTTGGAACGATTGACAGGGCCACTGGGAACGCTAAGCAGATCTTGATTTCTTTCTTAGTGTTGGCATGTTTACCTAATGAGCAGAAGGAATAGGCCTGGAGAGGCACCTACGCTGGGGCCACAGGTGGGCTGGGTATGGGAACTCTTGTTGCTGGTATGCTGGTGAGGTTATCTTCAACCTCTTTCTCTCCATCACTTCCTCTTGGCCCAAGACCTGAGTTTCCCTTCATGGCATTGGACAGGCAGGAAATGTCCTGGGGCTTGCCTGGGACTTGTCAGGGTGGTTGTTACAGTTAGGAAGACCTTACTGTGATCCAGGTCAGTGTCCTGACTTGTCACTCTGGCTCACCTAGGAGGGACTGCTGGGGATGGGTGGGCCAAACCTTCTGAAGGTGAAGTGTGTGAAACTGGTTGGGCTAATAGATGCAAACATGAAGGCAACTCCATGTTATTACCTCATAACACTTTCCCTTGATTTGAATAGTGGGGTTTGGGGTTCTGTAAGGGCATCACTGAGCTCACAAAGGGAGAAGGTGCCCTCTCAGCAAAGGGTGTTGAAGGGACTCAGGCCAGAATATTTTCATATTTCATATTTGTCATTGTGACTGAGGAATGTAAACATGTCTGTACATTTGGGCCCTAGGAAGGCAGAGGAGGCAGAATCTGTGGTCCTAATCACCAGGGATCTCTGAACATGATGGTCACTGAATCTTATTCCTGCCTCCTCCTGGCTGACAATGCTTTTGTTCTCATTACAAGGTCCAGTGGTAAAAATGGTTAAAAGCTCAGTACTAACTGAAAAGTTAGTGGTTCAAGCCCACCCAGCCACTCCATAAGATATCAAAAAAACCAAACTCACTGCCATTGAGCCAATTGGACTCATAGCAACCCCTCCTTGGGTTTCCAAGGAGGTATCTCTATGGAAGTAGATTTCCCAATCTTCCTTCTGAAGAGTGGCTGGTGGGTTTGAACTGTTAGCCTTCTGGTTAGCAGTCAGATGCCTTAGGTACTATGCCACCAGAGCTCAGCCCATAGGATAACACCTGGCAATCTTCTTCCTTAAAGATTATAACCAAGAAAACTTTATGGGCCAGTTCTACTCTGTCACATGGAGTTGGTGTGAATCGAAATTGACTCCATGGCACCCAACAACAGCACATGGCCCAGTAATGGCTCTTGAGTCCTCTCTCATGGTGGGCCTGTGACTCCCATCTCTTCAGCATCTTTCTTTCCAGGGTGGCTCTCAGTAAGGGCTTGCAGCATGGTATGGATGGGCGGCCATGTTGTTATTGTTAGCTGCCATCAAGTTGGGTCTGACTCAAGGTGACCCCATGTATAACAGACAAAATGTTGCCTGGTCCCACACTGGCTTCATGGTCTTTGAGCCTATTGAAAACCTTATGGAAGGATAGAGCTCCCAGCAAACATCCGTGAGCAGCTGGAGGAACCTGCTCATGGCAGGAGGGCCATGGTTTCCCTGTAGCACTTCTTTTGCAGAGATGAGCAGCCCATCACTCTGCTATGTGCACTCCCAGGGTGGAAGAATTCCTGGTGTTGAGGCATATCAGATGACAGAATCCTGCCCTCCAAGGGAAGTAGCTGAGGCCCCAGCTTTGGAGTCATTCAAAAGGGGACTAGAGAAATCCCAGGAGATGAGTTTGGAGAAGAGCCTCCTCCACCAGCCTCCCTGGAGATAGGGCACTGGGCTGTTTCCACCTTGAATTTCTGCAACTCCTCAGCTTGGTCTCTGGGGGAAAGAAGCCACAGATGGCAGCATTCCCTGAACTGTGCCAGGGGATGCTCTTCCTGAGATGTTGGCATCTTGATTCATCACTTTTCAAGCATTTGGCCCTTTGACCACCCAGCTTCCCGCTCATCTTGCAGCCCCAGGACTGTAGGATGTAGGGCTGCATGTTGCCCTACCTGGGGGAGGGTGGTTTCTTTTCTACTAGCTGGTGCTGGACGCACATGGGAAGTGATGCATTTTAGTCTAGACTTCAGGCCCAGCTTGCATGTCGTTTAGATCAGATATTCAAATGGATGGGGGGTGGGTTATAATGGGGACTTTGTAAGTATCTATGCAGGACAACTGGTGAATTGTGGAGGTGGTCATGGCTCAGGTCCAATGAGCCTGCTGTGGAGAAGGGTTGGGGGGCAGGGGACAAATTTCTAGGACTGACAACAGATAAGGTGGTGAGTCCTTCTACCTACGGCTCCTCGGCAGCCGTAAGGGCATATTTTGAGCATCCAGTTGAGTTTCAAAGACCTAGTACTAAAAAAAAAAAGCAAAATAGCCAATTAATATTTTTGATGTTGATTATATGTAGAGATAATATTTTGTATATATTGGTTTAAGGAAAATATATTACTATAATTAACTTCACTGGTTTCTTTTTTTACTTTTCCAATGTAACTGTTTTGTTGTTGTGTGCTAACAAGTTGACTCTGACTCACAGCAACCTTCCAGAACAGAGTAGAATGGTCACACAGGGTTTTCTTGGCTGTAATCTTTACATCATGAGTCATGATGCCATGAGTGGTGAAGTAGAGGGTCAGTGGAAAATGGGAAGACCCTCAACAAGATGGACTGACACAGTGGCTGCAAGAGTGGGCGATGACCATGAGCATGGTGCAGCACTGGGCAATGTTTTGTTCTGTTGTACATGAGGTCACTGTGAGTTGGAGCGGACAACAGCAGTCTTTACAGGAGGGGTCCCCCTGGTGCAATGGTTAAGTACTCTGCTACTAACTAGGAAGGTCAGCGGTTCAAACCCACCAGCTACCAAGTGGAAGAAAAGACCTGGCAATCTGCTCCCCAAAAGATTACAGCCTAGCAAACCTTATGGGGCAGTTGTGCTCTGTCCTATAGGAGCGCCATGAGTTGGGATTGACTGGCTGGACACAACAGCAGTCTTTACATGAGCACATTGCCAGCTCTTTCTTTCCATGGAGCCGCTCATGGTTTGAACCGCTGAGTAGTTTGACTGGTTTGCAGCCGAGTGCTTAAACATTGCACCACCAGAGTTCCTTAATGTAACTGTTAGACATTTTAAAGGAGCCCTGGTGGCACAGGATTAAAGCACTCTGCTGCTAACAAAAATTCAGTGGTTCAAACCCACCAGCTGCTCCACAGGAGAAAGATGAAGCTGTCTGCTTTGGAAAAGATTTACAGACTTGGAAACCCTATGGGACAGTTCTAAAAAACCAAAAACCAAACTCACTGCCACGGAGTCAGATCCAAGCCATACTGACCCCTCCGTGGGTTTCCAAAGTGGTATCACTATGGAAGTCAATTGCCAACTTTCCTTCCAAGGAGTGTGGCTGGTGGGTTTGAACAGCCACCCTTCTGGTTAGCAGTCAAATGCCTTAGGCACTATGCCACCAGAGCTCCTACTCTGTCCTATAGGGTTGCTATGAGTTGGAATCGATACAATGGAAGTGGATTTTGTTTCAGACATTTTTAAATGATACATGCTGCTTGCTTTTATGGTTCATGTTTCATTTTCCGTTACATACATGGCTTGTGGCCTAGTGCCTAAGGGATTTGACTGCTAACCAGAAGGCTGGAGGTTCAAACCCACCAGCCATTCCTCAGAAAGAAGATTGGGCAATCTGCTTCCATAGAGATATTGCCTCGGAAACCCAAGGAGGGGTCACTATGAGTCGGGATTGACTCAACGACCGTGAGTTTGGTTTTTTGGTCTTTTTTTTGGTTTACATGGCTTGCATGTGGACAGCTCTGCTCTGTGCTTCCAGTTGCCAGCCAGAGGGCAGATTGTCAGCCATATCTCAGCCACAGCTCAGCAAAGAGGTTGTCTCACCCACACTCAGCCCTATCTGCCCCTGTGACCCACATACTTGTTCTGAGGATGAGCCAGAAGGCTCCCTTGCCATCAAGGAATTACATCATCAGAAAAGAGGGGCACCTTCAGACTCTGTGGGTGTCAGTGAGCCTTTGTGGGGATGGCAAGAGCCCCACATCTCTGTGCTTGCATCCTTCCTAGCTTCATTCTACGTTTGCTGTGCTATTTAAGTTCTGGACTCCACTTTCCTCATCTGTAGAATGGGGATAATGATGCCGACACTACTGAGTGTGGGGAATAACTGAGCTCTTGCACATAAACACTTAAAGCACAATCACCCAGTTGCTGTCCAGTCATTTCCAACTTGTGGTGACCCTGTGAGTGTCAGAGTAGAACTGTGTCCATTGGGTTTTCAATTTTCAGTGGCTTAAAGCACAATCAGCCTGCTGCCGTCCAGTCATTTCCAACTTGCAGTGCTCCTGTGCGTGTCAGAGTAGAACTGTGCCTATCGGGTTCTCAGACCTTTCACAAATGCATCACCAGGACTTTCTTCTGAGACACCTCTGGGTGGACTCAGAGGCTGAGTCCAGTTAGCAGCTGAGCACGTTAACTGTTTGCACACTCCAGTCCCACCAAAAGTGTTGGTTTTCTCCCTTTTTTCCCCATTTTCCAAGGATGGCTTTTATTTTTACCTCTTGCAACATAATGTTCTAGTGACTAAAACACACACCAGAGAAAACATCAGAAGAGATAGTCCCAGCTGTGTGTTCATTTTCTGATTTTGTTGGTAAGGTTGGACAAGCCCTGCCTCAGTTGCTCTTTCTGGAAGACAGACCCCACATATACTGCCCCAGAGAGGTGGGTACTCTAATGCCAGCGACTTGCTGTGCTCAGTGGGAGGAAGAGAGAGAGGAAGACTCTGGGGCAGTTTCTGGCCGATTTCTTCTCTTCCTTCCTTTTCGTGGAACTCAGTGGGCTCCGCCTCTTGCTCAGACCTGAGTCTGCAACAAGGGGTATGCTTTTCCTGGTATCAGGAAAGCCCAAACTATACCTTGGCTTACTGGTACTCCAGGTGGAGCCATATCCCAGTGTCTGTCCTTGGAGAATGGAGTGCTTTTAGCGGTTACCTTGGCTGTCATTTGGTCTATTTGTGGGATCAGGAGGACCCCCAGATTGAGCCAAACTTTCTTAAAGATGTCTAGGCTATGCCCCTGGGAACCTCATTGTGTGGGAGAGTGAAGCTATGCCTGTAAAACATGGTAGACTTGGTAGACTGCACAGCTCTTCAAATCATCAAAAACACACTCAGATCCCAAGCTTGCACTTGCTAGTTACATGATCATGGATGAGCCATCTAATATCTCTGGGCCTGCTTCTTATTTTTGTGAAGGAAATAATACCTAGCTTACATGGAAGCTGTGAGACATAAAGTGTGCATTACTGGCAGTGATGAAAGTGGCAGCTATGAAAATGGAGCTGTGTCTTTGTGTTCTGGCACCATGACGGAGGACTTTCTCCCCCCTCTGTTGCCAAGAACATGGTCTACCTGAAGAATATGGCAGTGACAGGCCACAGAAGGACAAGTGATGTGCTCACTGGTCTCTGGCCTCTTCCCTTCTCCAGTTCGTGCCTAGCCCTCCACTCTGTCCATTCGATCGGCTGATCCATAAACACAAGCCTTGAGAAACAGAATCCTTTTCTTTTCAGAAGTCTGTAGGTAAAAATCAGCAAGTATAAGAACACTTTGAGACTAATTTCAGTTCCTGCATGGTTTTGAGCAAATAAATGACTCATTCTATGCCCTTAGCCAATCTACGTACCCTCTTGGGTTTTCTGCTTCCTCTTTAATGAAATGGGATGAGTAATCCCTGGCTCTCCTTCATTTTACAAGCATGTAACAAGGATGAATCAAGTAATGTCTGCAGAATCCATTGAGGTCCTTGGAGAGATAGTTGCTATATAAATGCAAAGTATGATGTCCATTTCTATTACATAGTGTTTTGCAAATAAATATGCAAGCCTACAGCACATCCATGTCTACGCCTGTCTTGCCAACTCTATGCCATGTACATTTTAGTGAAATAATCACCTCCATGCATTATTCCTTGAAAGGATAATTCCAAATCTGTAAAATGTGAGGTTATTGTTGTTAGTTTTTATATTTGGAACGCCCGTGAACACATCTGTTTTGCCTCATTTCAGCTGTTGGGATTTCTGACAGATGTGCTGTTGATGATGTATGCAGGGGGGGATGTTCTTAAGATCATCAAGGGCATGATCAAGACCAAGGAGAGTTTAATGGTCATTGTCCTTCCCCATCCCCATCGCCTGACCCTCTTCATTGAATTGTTCAGAAAAGAAACCCTGCCATTCGTTGCAAATGGTCTACTTGTTCAGTCCTAGAAACTTCAATCAGGTTGCTCCTGAGCAAGAAGATGTAGGAACTGATTGTGGAACACACTTGAATTTGTATGGCACTTAAGATATTTGAGATTGGCAGTTATTGCGGTAAAATGGGCTCACCAGAAACCCCAAAGATCAAGAGTAAAGAAAGCTGTGTGTGAGGTCATAATTTCCTGGTCATGTTTCCCAAACTTGAGAGTTTAGGCTGATGTGGATTGCAACTTTCAGTGTTGATTTTTTTTTTTCTTCTTCCTTTTAAAAAATAAAAGCATACAGATTCTTGGTCCATGGCAAACAGTGAGTATTGCTCCTGCCTTGAAGGGGAAACAGTCCTGCATTTAAGAAGACTTCTGGGTCATGTACTTAAGTGGAGACGGTAGGGGTTCCTCTGGGCTTGTGTCTCATGATAATGACGTTGCTCATATCCATCACATAGCAACTCAAACATTGCATAGTCTCCAAACAGCTTTGTGAGATTTTATTCACGTTCAGAACATCCCCAGGGGCTGGTAAGTTAGTACTTGGAATCTTCTATCTTTATAGAAGTATGAAAGAAATTCTAGTTCAGTGCCCCCTGAAATTCATGGACCTCCCAGGTCCTGTTGCCCTACCCACTGTCGGATTATTCTGACTACATATTGGCACATATCAGGTTACCTCCTAGCCATTTCCTCTCCTCTGTCCTAGGTTCTTCCTTCAGCTTCCCTACCTTCTCACTCAACATGGTTCTCTGGAGAGACCTTATTCTTGCCCATATTTTTTTACTATCTTTTTTGCTAGCCCAGATCTTTTTCTGTTGCTCCAGACCCACACTTCTAATTGCCTATTGTATACCTGCATTTGTGTATCCTATAGACAATTTACAGCTAAACATCTAAAATCAGAGTCACCATTTTTCCTTCACATTGGCTCTACACCTACTCCTCACTTATTTGTTATCACATTATCTGACATTTTGCATTTACAGCAATAGTAAGTAAACTGCTATCTGACTATTTTGTGCATTAATAACATATGTCTGGCAGTGATGAATGTCAAGACACAAGGCAAGAGTTACACTGGCTGTGATGGTTAAGGTTATGTGTCAACTTGGCTGGGCTGTGGTTCTCAGTGGTTTGGCAGTTACGTAATGATGTAATTTAGCAGTTATATAATGATGTAGTCTTCTTCCATTTTGTGACCTCATGTGGTCATCCTTTGTATTCACACAATAACTTGGTCTTTGGAATCTAACCATGTTGATAAGTGAGGTGTGGGTGTACTTCCAAGTCTTTGCCTTGGTTTGTGGCACCTGGAAAGCATCCTATACTACTCCCCTCATTCGATTCAGTTGTGAAACCATGTTGATTTCTCTAAAATCCCCTTTGTCACCCTCTTCACTACTGCTCTAGTGTAAGCTCTCAAAATTTTTACTTGGACTCTTCTAGAAACCACCACCCTTCTTAGGTCTCATTGCCTCCTCTTCTCCTCAGTGCATTCTATTGTCAGATTGGTCTTCTAAGAGGAACAGCTGATCATGTACTTCAATGAATCCTCAATATCTTACCACACAGTTCCCTCACTGTCATGGCCTTTGTTTCCTGTCTCTCTAACTTGACCATGAGATTCCTGCAGGCAGAGATCCTAAAGGCAGAGATCCACCCACCTAAGTCAAATTTCAGTAGTGAGTGAGCACTTACATGCTCATAACCAATGGACTTAGTACAAAATGCCATCACAAGTCCACTCTCCATGATGCTCATGTCATCCCTGAATTGGCCACCTCACCTTGATTTCTATGGCAAAAGAAGGATTCTGTTTGATATGCATGCAAACCATTTAGCTCATGCTCTCTGGTAGCACAGTGGCTAAGACACTTGCCTGCTAACCAGGTGGCTGGTGGTTCAAACCCACCAGCCACTCCTCAGAAGGAAGGTTGGGCAATCCTACTTCCATAGTGATACTGCCTCGGAAACCCAAGGAGGGGTCGCTATGAGTCGGGTTTGACTCGACGGCACATAACAACAACAACAACATACAAGAGCAGTTTAGTATGCACACAATAGCTCAAGGGAAATCCTATGTACAGTCTTGGAGCTCTTTCCCCGGTAAGTTTTCTCCTCTCTGAGTCTCTTCCTCTCAAATTTCAGTTACCTCAACTGCCATGAAATCTGATCTCTTTCTCCTTCATCCAGTGAGGCTACTGTTCTCTGCTTGGGCTCCTCCCATCTGTGCTGCAATCTAGAAAGTCTAGATTGCCTGAAAAGCCAAAGTAATTAATAGAAGGACTCATCACACTTGCTTCTCTTCTATCAGGCATTATAGTCTTGTGTTACCTGCTGTTTAATGTCTCCAAAAACAAACAAACAAACAAACAAACTCACTGCTGTCGAGTCAGATCTAACTCATAGTGACTGTTCCTTGGGTTTCCAAGGGAGTATCTCTATGGAAGTAGATTGCCCAATCTTCCTTCTGAGGAGTAGCTGGTAGGTTTGAACCACCAGCCTTCTGGTTAGCAGTCAAATGCTTTAGGCACTACACCACCAGAGCTCCCTGTTTAATATCTAAAAGCAGCTATTTATTTTGTCCAATTTTCTAATTATTTGTAGTGGGAGAATAAGTCAGCTCCCAATAACTACACTAGAGCCTAAAGTGGAAGCAAATAGTATCCATTTGATGACATCTTTCAATGTTTTTCTTCCATTAGACAGAAATACAACTGAGTTTTGCAAATTAACTTGTACTCTGCAATCTTATCGAATTCATTTATTAATTTTGGTTATTCCTTTGCAGATTCTGTAGCATTTTTCTACATAGACAATCATGTTGTTTGTGAATAGAGATAGTTTTAACTTTTCCTTTCCAACATTTATTCCTTTTGTTTCTTTCTCATGTCTTATTAAACTGGCTAGTACCTCCAGTGCACAGTTATTAGGTGAATTAAAATCTTTTGTAAACGTCCCAAAGCACACTTGAGGAATTTTATTAAAATTGTACGGAGCCTGACTTAAGCCCTGAAAAATTGAGATCCTTACATCTTGTGTTTTACCATTCAGGAAAATACGATATATCTCCACTTTTGAAAGTCGTCTTTCATGTTTTCAGTAATGGTTTTATATTGTCACATAGTTTTGCAAATTTATTAGCTTTTGACATGGGAAATATATGAAGTGTATGTTTTTTAACTTTGCACAAATCCCTGTTTGCTTATATTGTGCACTTAAGAAATGTATTGTTATGTTTTATTTGCCTATTTTTAACAACATATTTTATGGTATTGTCATAAGAGATGTGTGTGTGTGCTCCAGAAGAGTAAGTTGTTGTTGTTGTTGTTATGTGCCGTCGAGTCGGCCCCAACTCATAGCGACCCCTCCTTGGGTTTCCGAGGCAGTATCACTGCGGAAGTAGGATTGCCCAACCTTCCTTCCG
>NW_006921984.1:1598391-1599672 GCF_000298275.1 Orycteropus afer afer | reverse complement strand
CTTAGCCACTATGCTACCAGAGCTCCCAGAAGAGAAAGTATAAGGTGAGAAATAGCTGTTCTTTGAAACTATGGAAATCTTCATGAATACAAACTGTAAGGGTATGCTGTCTATTTTGGGAGGACTTCTTTTGGGCTCATGACTTTTGTGTCCCAAGAAATCTTTGCCTATCCCAAACCTCCAAAAACTTATCCTTTTATACAAATTCTCAAAACAATTATGTTTCTTCTAGATGTTTTATGTTTAGGTCTATGTTCAACTTCAAGTACATTTTTGTGTATGGTGTAAAGGAAGGAAGGGTCAAGGATCTTTATTTCTCATGTGGACATCCAATTGTCCCAGGTCCATGTATCCTTTCCCTTATAATAAAAAAGCAAACAAAAGAAATCAACAACCTCATCACCACTGCCAATTGTCCACATCTATTTATGGACATGCTGTTTTGTTCCACTGATCTATATATCCATCCTTACACTAAGAAACACTATACTACAGTGATTATTGTGGTCTTATAGGAAGTCTTAGGAGCTCTGGTGGTGTAGTGGATAAGGCTTTTGGCTGCTAACCAGAAGGTCAGTGGTTCAAACCCACCAGCTGTTCTGTGGAAGGAAGATGGGGTGGTCTACTTCTGTAAAGATTTATAGCCTCGGAAATCCAATGGGGGTCACTGAGAGTTGGAATAGACTTGATGGTGGTAAGTTGTTTTTTTTTTTTTGGTACAAATCCTGGGATCAGTCAGTGTAAGTCCTCCAAGTTTATTTTGCTTCAAACTTGTTTTGGCTATTTTAGATTCTTTGCACTTCCATGTGAATTTTAGAGTCAACTTGTCAATATCCACAAAATAAGCTTGCTGGGACTTTGATTGAGACTGTATTGAGTCATCAGTCAGTTTGAAGGAGAGTGATAACTGGCAACATTGAGTGTTCTAGAGCTCACGGAGAATGTCACCCTTTATTTGGGTTTTATTTATTTCAGCAATGTTTTGTAATTTTCAATGTGGGACCCTAGACAACTTTTGCTACATTTATTCCTGATATTTTGTTTTTGTTTTCTGTGCTACTCTAAATGCTATGCTTTGTAAATTTCTTTTCCCAATTGCTTGCTGACAATCAATAAGCATATGATTGATTGTGTATTGTAGGCTTGTATTTTGAACCTGGTTAGATTTTCTAATTTGTTCTATTTCATAAATCTTTTAATCCATGGTCATACAATATGTCTACAGTTCTCAAAGCAGTGTTTGCAGCTGTCAATGTACAGATTTTACACATGGTTTGTTAA
>NW_006921984.1:1588628-1596171 GCF_000298275.1 Orycteropus afer afer | reverse complement strand
AGACTGGAGGGCTCAGAGGTTGGAGGAAGGGAGATAAAAAAGAAGCCTGTTTCAGTGGCTCAGATGAGCGATGACAATGGTTTGAATATGGGAATTGGTCTTGAGGGATTGAACAGTAGACTGATTCAAGAAAGTTTTCAGGTGTGGGCCAGATAGGATCCATGGAGCAAGAAGGGGAAACTGAGGTGAAGATGATTAGGGGAAAGGGAAGAGGCCAAAGTCAGGAAGAAAGCCTGGGAACCAAGCACTTGAGGAGGGCCCAAGGTTTGGCTTTTGGGAAGATATAGTAATTAAGTTCCTCTGATGTCAAGGAACAGAAACTGACTCTAGGTAGTAAAGTTTAAAAGAATAATTAATGGAAGGATATAGAATATAGAGTAGACTTTCCTCAAACCAGAAAAAAAAAAAAAAAAGAACTGAAGAACCAAGAAGAAAAACTTGGAAGTTCTAAAACTTTTCTTGAGGGAATTTGTGCATTTTTATTCTATGACATTGCCTTTGGTTCCTCATAACTTCTAGGTTCTATCCACTCAGTAAAAATTTTGAATCCACAGAAGAAAATCTGGCCCAGGAGGAGAAATTGTTGTGAATAGGGGAGCCATATGGATTGGTTGGTGTCCACTCTGGGTGAGAGGTGAGGAAGAGGGAGAGCTTAGATTTGGGCAAGTTGTGCTGTGGATGGGTGATGGTACATTCAGATGGAACATCCTTCAGTGGGCTCAGGGCCAGAGAGGTGTCAGTGTTTGAGTTCTCTATAGAGAGTTACAGCTTTTAGAGTAGGAAAGTTTTGGAAAGAGGGAAAGAGAATAGGGTGAGAAGATACTACAAGGATGGAAAATCCTTTGCTATCATCTAGCTAGTAATTTTATTTAATTTTCATTTATTTATTTTTATTGAAGCACAACATACACATGGGAAAGTACACATATAAGTCTATAGCTTTATTAATTTTTACTTATGTCTACATCTTTGTATGATGGAAGGAATGATGGGACAAAAAACTTGAACTTCAAGAAAAAACAAGAAGACTTCAAAGGGCAGCCCAAGAAGACAGAGTAAAGTATTATAATGAACTCTGCAAAGACCTGGAGTTAGAAAACCAAAGATGAATAACATGCTCAGCATTTCTCAAGCTGAAAGAACTGAAGAAAAACATTAAACATTAAGCCTTGAGCTGCAATATTGAAGGATTCAGTGGGCAAAATATTGAATGATGCAGGAAACATCAAAGGAAGATGGAAGGATACACAGAGTCACTGCACCAAAAAGAACTGGTCAATGTTCAACTATTTCAGGAGGTAGCATATGATCAAGAACTAAAGGTATTGAAGGAAGAAGTTCAAGCTTCACTGAAGGAACTGGCAAAAAACAAGGGTCCAGGAATTGACAGAATACTCATTGAGATGTTTCAACAAATGGGCAGTGCTGGAGGCACTTACTTGTTTATGACAAGAAATCTGGCCAACTGACTGAAAGAGATTGATATTTTTGCTCATTTCAAAGAAAAGTAGCTCAACAGAATGTGGAAATTATCCAACAATATCATTAATATCACACATAGGTAGAATTTTGCTGAAGATAATTAAAAAACAGTTGCCACAGTATATGGACAGGGAACTTCCAGAAACTCAAGAAGGATTCAGAATAGGATGTGAAACAAGGGATATCATTGCTAATGTCAGATGGATCTTGGCTGAAAGGAAAGAATATCAGAAAGATGTTTGCTTGTGTTTTATTGACTATGCAAAAGTATTCGACTGTGTGGATCATAACAAATTATGGATATCATTGTGAAGAATGAAAATTCCAGAACACTTACTTGTGCTCATGAGGAACCTGTATATAGACCAAGAGGCTATTGTTCTAACAGAGCAAGGGGATACTGCATGGTTTAAAATTAAGAAGGTAGTGCAACAGGGTTGTATCCTTTCACCATACATATTCATTCTGTATGCTGAGCAAATGATCTGAGAAACTGGACTATATGAAGAAGAATGCGACATCAGGATTGGAGAAAGACTCATTAACAACCTGTGATATATAGATGACACCACCTTCCTTGCTGAAGGTGAAGATGACTTGAAGCACTTACTGGTGAATATCAAAGACTACAGTCTTCAGTATGGATTATGCCTCAACATAAAGAAAACAAAAATCCTCACAACTGGATCAATAAGCAGTATTATGAAAAATAGAGAAAAGATTGAAATTGTCAGGGATTTCATTTGACTTGGATCTACAATCAACACTCATGGAAGTAGCAGTCAAGAAATCAGGGATTGTATTGCACTGGGCCAATCTGCTGCAAAAGACCTCTTTAAAGTGTTAAGGAGCAAAGGCATCACTTTGAAGGCAAAAGTGCACCTAACCCAAGCCATGGTATTTTCTATCACCTCATATGCATGTGAATGCTGGACAATGAACAAAACTCACTGCCATCCAGTTGATCCCGACTCATAGTGACTCATCCTTGGGCTTCTGAGGCTGTATCTCTATGGGAGTAGATTGCCCAATCTTCCTTCTGAGGAGTGGCTGGTGTGTTTGAATCACTAGCCTTCTGCTTAGCAGTCAAATGAATAAGTGAGATCAAAGAGGAGTTGATGCCTTTGAATTATGGTGTTGGTGAAGAATATTGAAAATACCATGAACTGCCAGAAGAATGAACAAATCTGTCCTGGAAGAAGTGCATTCAGAATGGTCCTTGGAAGCAAGAACTTTGTTTCACCTACTTTGGTCATGTTGTCCGAAGGAACCATTCCCCAAAGAAGGATATCATGCTTGGTAAAGTAGAGGATCAGTGAAAAAGGAAAAGATTCTCAATGAGATGGATTGACACAGTGGCTCCAATGATAGGCTCAGGTATAGCAAGGATTGTGAGGCTGGTGCAGGACCAGACAGTGTTTTGTTCTGTTGTACATAGGGTGGCTTTGAGTCAGAGCTGACTCAGTGGCACCTAACAACAATAACAACAACACCTTTGTAGGAGTCCCAGATGGCACAAATGGTTGAGCACTCACTACTAGCTGAAAAGTTGGTGGTTCCGACTCACCCAGAAGTGCCAAAGAAGATAGACCCTTGATCTGCTCCTGAAAGGTCACAGCCTTGAACACCCTATGGGACCATTCTACTTGGCATGGATTTGACTCAATGGCAACCCACAGTACCGTCTTTGTAACAATCTCCTAGAACAATATACAGAACATTCCCATTCAGAAGGCTCTCCCATGTTCCTTCTGGGTCAATAACTTCACCATCCATACCAAAAAAACTAAAAACCAAATTCACTGCCATTGAGTCAATTCTAACTCATAGTGACCCCCTACTGGGTTTCTGAGGTGGTAAATCTTTATAGAAGTAGATTGCCCAGTCTTCCTGCCATGGAGTGGCTGGTGGGTTTGAACTGCCAACCTTCTGGTTAGCAGTCAAATGACTTAGGCACTATGTCATCAGAGCTCCCCATCCATACCAGTGGTAATTATTATTCTGACTTCTACCACCATAGATTTATTTTGCCTGCTAAATCTTATTATTCAATATGTGTCCTTTTGAATGCCTTATTTTGCTCAACATTATGTCTGTGAGATTTTTCTATGTTATTGTATAAATTAGAACTTTTTTTTCTTTCTGTGTAGTATTCCATTAACTATCTATCATTTATCTATCTATCTATCTATCTATCTATCTATCTATCTATATACATGTCACAATTTGTCCATTATGCTGTTGATGGACATTTGGATTTTTCAGTTTTTTGGCTATTATTAATACAACTGCTATGACCTTTCTTTTTCAGGTAGTCCCCAACTTATGATGGGGTTCCTTTCTGATAACTCCATCATTAGTTGGTTCTGATATAAGGCAAATACTTCTTTATTTTTTAGTTTTCATTATTTTTGCCTTTAAAAAAAATCAATGCCTTTATGAATCCTATCTTTATTTGTCTTTTGGGGCTGGAAATACTAAATATAAACTTACAGATATTATTTTAACATTGTATGTAGTACACATTACTAATGACAAAAACAAAAACAAGCTGTTGAAGTGTGGTTCATGGTAACTCTAATATGTTCTAAGTTGGGGCCTATATTAAAAAATATATAAAAAATACAGAAATTGGACTTTCCAGTAAGATGGTGGAATAGGCAGACAAGCTACATAGGCCCTCTTCAACAACAACAAGCAAAGAGAAACCAATTGATAGAGATACTGAAGATAACCCTGAGCTCTTAAAGGAAGTATACAGAAGTGGATTAGGCACCAACTTGTGGAAAAACCTCAATGAAAACAGTGAGTATGGGGACAGTCAGAGCAGTGGACTGTCAGCTACTCTGAGAGGACCAACAGTCTGAATATTTCCAAGTGGTGTTGGGACCTGAGAATTGACCTAAAGATCAACCCTGGTCACCAAGGGATGCAGGGATGACTGTGCTGGTGGCCTATGACTAAGAAGGGAAACAGCAAGGAGGGAGACAACCTGAGCTGTGGACTTTTGCTGTCCAAAGGGTGCAGCCATTTTGATTGTTTACAAGCAGTGGCCATTTTGGATATTTAAAGTGATCGAGGGCACAGCCATTTTGAAAGTTTACAACCAGCGATCATATTGGATTTTAAAGTGACAGTATTCTCATTTGGAATCTAGGGACCTAAGAATAGGCTCCATTTGCCAAGGACAGCAGGGACACATGGGAGGCTGACAACAGGAAAGGATACAGGTGGTAAATGTATAAGTGTTGCCAACTAACAAATAGAGGAGCGCAGTACCTTGCTTACTTAGATAACATCTGAAGAAATCAAAGAAAACAAAAATTGTGGGCAAGTCACTCCACCATACAATCACCAATTAAATATAAATACAAAAACGTAATAATACCTCAGAGATAACAGAGCATCACAGTGCACACAAAGAAGCAAGATAAACCAGGAGTAACAAGGGACCAGGATACAGACCCAAAACACATCCCTGAGAAAGAAGCAGCATTGGAACTCTCTGATAAGGAATTCAAAAGAATTATATTTTGGTACCTTCAACAGATTGAGAGACAGATCAAGGAAAACACTGACAAAATGGAGGAAAACACAGAGAAAACCCTAGAACAATTTTGAAAGACAGTACAAGAACAAAATGACAAAATAAATGAAAAATTAGAAATAATACAAAATCTACAGATGAAAATCTAGAAGATTAATACTAAATTTTCAGAAATAGAAAACACATTGAACAGGCAAAGGAGTGGAATTGAATCAATGGGAGACAGAATTAGTGATATTGAAGGCAAATACCTCAATACTTCTTTGGAAAGTGATCAATCAGAAAAAAATATCAAAACAAAATGAAGAAAGCCTAAGGTTCATGTGGAATACCATCAAAAGGAATAACCTACATGAAATTAGAATTCCAGAGCAGGAAGAGACAAATAAAACCACAGAGAAAATTGTTGAAGACTTGTTGGAAGAGAATTTCTCTGGCATGAGAGGGATGAGAATATATCCATTCAAGAAGTCCAATGAACCCCAAACAGGATAGTCCCCAAAAGAAAATCACTCAGACATATCATCATCAAACTCACCAAAACCAAAGACAAAGAAGGAATCCTGAAAGCAGCATGGGAAAAATCAAAAGTTACCTACAAGAGGCAACTAATAAGACTAACCTCAGATTTCTCAGCAGAAACCATGCAGGTGAGAAGACAGTGGGGGTGGTATATATAAAACCCTGAAAGAGAAAAATTTCCAGCCAAGGATTATATATCCAGTAAAATTGTCCCTCAAATATGATGGTGAAATTAGGACATTTCCAGATAAGCAGAAATTAAGGGGAATTTGTTAAAACCAGACCAATCTTACAACTGATGCTAAAGGGAGTCCTTTGGACAGAGAACCAACAATAGTGAACAGGAATCAACCATTAACACATATGATGACATAACCCCAAAACCAACCCAGTTATGGAAGTATCCAAAGTAAATAAGTCTACAAGATTGTAAACAGGGAACCAGAGACATCAGTTGGCAAATGAGGACAACTACAAACCAAAAAGAGGGCAAAAATTGTGTAGTTACAAAATTTTAAAATGGTACAGAAGTCAAGACAACTGCAAGATAGAACAGACTGTTCTAAACTTGGGAAGAAAATTATAAATCACAGGGTAACCTCAAAGAAAAATGATAAATCTTCACATCAAAGTAAAAAGAGGACCAGCAAAAGTATTTATCAAATACTAAAACAATAGCAACAAAGGAAGTGATAACATGATTCATAAACAAAATGAGCTCAGCACAGAAAATCATACATTATGCTGAGCGAAATAAGTCAATCACAGGACAAATATAGTATCAGTTCATTATTGTCAAAAGTCAAGGAAAGGTTTATATATGGAAGGAAATTTTCTTTGCTGGTTACCAGGGTGGGAGGAGAAGGGAGGGAACATTGGGGGGGGGGGGGGGGGGGGGGGGAAATGTGTTGACCCATGTCACTTTAGTTTTGTGTATTTCACTATACATAAATTATATTTCAGTAAAATGTATTTTAAAAAACACAGAAATGATAAGAATTTTTATTTGGGTGTTGGCGTGTTGTCAATTGCAGTAATAACTCCAATTGTAGAAGGTTCTGGGCCTTCTGGGTTGTCCCTAGGAATGCGGATGCTGTTTCTACTCAGAAAATTAGTAGAACCATCTGGTCTTTTTCTTCTTTCCTTCATCTATTTTGCAGTAATATCTCCTTGCTTCTCAAATCTGCCTATTGACTTTAGTTCATGTTTTTAAGCAACTGAAGCTCCTGATTTAGTTAAGAAAAAACTCCAGCTAATCCTTTCACTGTACAATTTTTTTGACAACTTCTCTCCTTCCTTTTCCTCATTCTTTCTTTCTTCTTCAGTGTTTCTTTGCTCTTCCAAATCCTTGAAGTCCTGACCTATTAATTTCTCTGCTTTTGATCTATGAGCTGTTAGTTGTTCCACATCGGCAATATCAAGTCCTGAATTCAGCTCTTGCCACATGGACAATTTTTCTACTGCTCTCCTCCATTATAGTATCCTAATCAAATGCTTAGAGGTTGTTCACATAATACAGCATTTTTTTTTTTTTTTTCTGTATCTCTTACTTGCATTTTTCCCTAACTTCTTCCCAGGAAGATGCTATGTTCCAGATACACTGACCTTCGTAAGAGTGGTTTGTTTTAACTTGTATATGTCATAAGTTGGGGACTACCTGCTCTTGCTTTTCAATGATACATGTACTGTTTTCTCTCTGATATATACCTGGAAGTAGAATTGTTGGGTTCAAGGATTCATTTGCTAAATTTTAGTAGATAGTTCTGGGTTTTCAATGTCATTGTACCATTTTATACCAATCATCCCAGCAAGGTAAGAGAGTTCTAGTTGTTCCACCTCCTTACTAACTTGTTGATGCTGTCAGTTTTAAATTTTAGCCATTTCATTAGATGCATAGTGGTATCTCATGTGGTTTTTGTTGGTGTTCTCCATATGAAGGCTGATATTAAACACACTTTTATCTGCTTTTTGGCCATTATATATATATATATA
>NW_006921984.1:1578412-1587468 GCF_000298275.1 Orycteropus afer afer | reverse complement strand
TGCCAGCTTCTATAAGTGTGTGAGCCATTTTCCTAAGATAAATTTCTCTTTCTCTCTCTCTATAAGCTTTACTGGTTTTGTTTCTCTAGAGAACCCAGTCTAACACATTATGCCTGTACCCTTGCTTTGAAGATGAATAAAGCAGCCTCCAAAGAGGGAAAATAACTCAAGGTTACACAGCAAGTGGTGAGGCCAAGAGCCCCAGCTCTCCTGGCTCCATCCTCTTGGCATTGGGAACCATGTGGAACTGCTTTGCCCATTAACAGAGGCTGCAGAAGAAGCAACACCCCCTTTCCCGTCACTGTGGCTTTTTCCCCACAGTGAATGACAATCAGCTTGGAGTGGATTTGCTCCACACGTATTGAGAGCCTTGATAAGAGTTCTGCTCTTTGACCTACTTGCTCTTTCTCTAGGAATCTAGAACATAGACATAATTTTATGTACACAGATGTTCACAGCAATGTTATTTTTAATGATGAAAACAGCTTAAGTATCAGCAATAATGGAGTGATTAAATAGTGCTACATCTCTAACATTGACTAGTATAACTGCATACAACTTTTGAAAACTACTTAGTGACTTTGAAAATGAACACAATATATTTTTTAAATTAAATTCCATTTTATTGAGGTATTTATATTTAATAGCACATAATTTTAAGCATACAATTTGATGAGTTGAGACAAATGTATAACCTTGTAACCACAATGATGATACAGAACATCTTCACGACCCCTAAATTCCTCCCTGCTCCTCACACCACCCTCTTTTCCCACTTGGGGCCCAGGGCACCATTGATTATCTTTCTGCTACTGTAGGTGAGATTTCCTTCTAGAATTTCATACAAGTGGCACAATATAGTACATTGTCTTTCCTCTGTAACAGATTTTTTTTTTTCCAGCTTAATGGTTTGGAGATTCCTCTATATAGTGGTCTATATCAGTCATTCCTTTTCATTGCTGCATAGTATTCCATTGACTAAATATACCAAAGTTGTTTATCCATGTGGGTTGCTACTAGTTTTGGGTTAACATAATTCAAGCAGCTGTAAACATTCATGCACAGGTGTTATCATGGACTTATGTTTTCACTTCTTTGGGGTGAACACCTAGGAGTCGGGTTATCAGATTGTCTCGTAGACATTTATTTAACTTCATAGGAAACTGCCAAGTTGCTTTCCAAAGAGGCTGCACCATTTTATACTCCCAATGGAAAGCTATGAGGGTTCCTGCTACCCACATCCTCACTGGTACCTGGAATTGTCAGTTTTTGTTTCCTTAATTAGTGCTTTTTTTCATTTTCAATTTTGGCCGTTTTAATAGGCCATTTACATAACATCTCCTTATGTCTTTTTTTTAAAACAAATTTATTGCTATAGCGTTTATATACCATGAGTTGCCGCTGTTTAATGTGTACTGTTCAATGGTTTTTAGAATATTTATACAGTTGTGCAACTGTCTCCCCTTGTACTTATTAGTGGTCACTCCCTCCCCTACCCCTATGCAATATAATATTAAGTGAGAGAAAAGTCAAACCAGAACAGAAAGTATTACTGCAATTTTATAAGAAGTATACATACCTGGACAAAAGACTGTTAAACATTAAACACAAATTTTAATCTCGTTTATGTTGTTGTTATTTGCCATCGAGTCAGACCCAACTCACAGCGACCCCTCCCTGGGTTACTGAAGCGATATCACTACGGAAGTAGATTGCCCAACCTTCCTTCTGAGGAGCGGCTGGTGGGTTTGAACCGCCAGCCTTCTGGTTAGCAGTCAAATGCCTTAGGCACTATAATACCAGAGCTCCTATCATTTATAAGTAGTGTTATTTTTCTCCTCTGACTTGTTTGGAATTTCAAAATTCCCCACAGTGAGCATGAGTAACCTCTGTAACTTTTTTTTTTCAATGATTATTTATATGTAAAAAGAAAAATAAGACATTTTTCAGCAACATCACTTGAGAGGCTGCCCATTCCAGCACCTCCCTCTGTCTCTCCATTCTGATTTGCTTTGGGGAGAAAGCTTGTAAAACCGCGCTTGTGTGAGTTTCCGCCCTGAGATGGGGTACAAACTTGCTGCCTGCGATGTTTACGCGCACTGCCTGGGGGCGTCCTGTAAACTACCTACGAGTTGGTTTCTCTCTTGACAGTCTGTTGAATGCTCAGAAAATGTGCTCTGGAAAGCAAACCCTCTGGGAGCCGACTGGAGGGGTAAGCACGGTCTAGTGATACATCAATAGAAGAGAGGCTGCTACTTGCCTGGGACCTCATTCTCCCGTTCTCAAAGTGTGTCAGTTGCTGTGGATGTGTGTGCATGTATGTATGCGCAGTTGAATGAATATGTAACATGTATTTTTACACTGTAAATTACTGTGCTTTAGGCCACTAAGTATATACTCCCTCTCCAAACAAACCAACCCACTGCCTTGAAGTCAATTCTGACTCAGAGTGACCCTGTAGGACAGAGCAGAATTGCCCCACAGGATTTCCAGGGCTGTAATCTTTATAGAAGCAGATTGCCACCTCTTTCTCCCGTGGAACCACTGGTGGGTTTGAACCACCGACCTTTCGATTAGCAGCTGATCACTTAACCGCTGTGTCACGAGGGCCCCTAACGGTCCCTCTAGTTCTGGCTTAATGTACGGTGTGATTTCAAGTTGCTGCTGTGCCTGAGCTCATTTTGACACGTGGTGGCCCTGTGGGTGCACAATGGAACCGCTCCCCGGGTTTTCAAGGCTGTGTCGTTCCCCAAGCAGATCGCCAGTCCTGTCTTCCGGGGTAATTCTGGGTGGGTTTGAGCCTGCAAACTTTCAGCTAATAGTTGAGCACTTAACTGTTTGCATCACCAGGGACTTCACAGTGTGATTTAGGTTAAGTCAGAGTTCCACTCTTCTAATTGCATTTACCCCTCAATCAGGGAGAGAACAATAAACCTCATCTCAATACAGGTCTCTGGAGGGGAATTGGATTGCCAGGCTTTTCTTCCTTGTCTGTTTTAGACTGGACGCTCCGCTGAAACCTGTTCAGCATCATAGCAGCATGCAGACCTCCACTGAAGGACAGGTGGTAGCTCTGCTTGGGGTGCATGGGTCTGGAATTGAACCTGGCTCTCCTGCATGGATGGCGAGAATTCTACTGCTGAGCCCCTAGTACTGCTGCCACCAGCACGACTGGGGCTCAGATATTCAGGTAGATTTCAAAAGGGCCAACCACTTCCTCAAGAGCATTTTAGGAACCTCCAGGAACCAAGACTCCAGATGGTCCTTTATCCCCAGTAGATTCCACAGGCTTACTGGGGAGTTCTCTGTTTGGGAGTAGACCCCAATCAGAAAGAGCATGGCTGAGGCCACACCCTGGATGTCCTGGTGCTTCTGTCCCCAGGCCAGCATTTCCTTGAGCATCCAGCAATGCCAAGAAAACGTTGTGGGGCTCCCCATTTCTTGTCCCTGCCTTGAGACACCCAGTCTCTCCTTGAGCTTCCACAGAACTCATGTGTCTGCTTCCTCTTCTGCACCCTCATCTGCCTCATCCAGATGTTCCCCATTCCTCATCTGTACGTCTGTGTGTTGCATTCCAATGACAAAATACTTTTGTACTATCAAGACAGTTTTATTCATGCAAAAGTCCTCTCCCCATGGAAAGAATTGTGAAGAAAATTGCACAATACAGGAGGGGCTTGACCTTTGTTCCTTCACAAAGCAGAGTTCCTTAGGCTGCTGTATGTAGCCTTTAGCTGGTGGAAGAACAGGCGAGACATGTCCTTTCTCTACCACACATCCTCCCACCCAGAATTCAGCTGGATCGAGGGACAAACCCTGATGGGCACTGAGCTGAGACAGGGCAGGGTCCCAGCCAGCCTGCAGCCCATGGATCAGTAGGCAGAGGAGAAAGTGTTCTTGGTCTCATTATGTGGCAAAGGCCATTGGTGGCAAAGGGAGCTTCTGGAGGGATGGGGGTAAGGGAGGGAAGAGAATTGAGAAAAGGGACAGCTATTATGTGTGATTTTCAAGGTTACCTGTTGAGATAGGACTTTGGCTCCCTTATGGACTAGAAAAGGAATTCCCCTCCAATAGCTTTGTAATAAAGAAGAAAGACCCTTTTGTTAGCAATGCCTTGTATTTATCACACGTCTTTCTCCAGGGAAACTGCAACTGCTTCAGAGATTTTGTCTTTATAAAACCTGATGTGTAGGTATGAGGACCTTCTGGCAAACTCAGCCCTCTGTCCCTAATCCAATCACTTTTCCTACACTCCTCTGCCTTCCTTCTGGGCATGAGATTTAACATTGTGTCTGGGATTATCTTGCTGCAGGTACCATATGCCTGGAAGCGGTAAACCCACTTCCACTCACACCTTGGAATAGGTCTTCTTCTTCCATGCCCCTTAGTTTTACTCAGGCCTCTTGGTGACAAAAAGCAGAACTCCAGCAGTTGGTGTCCATTTGGTTTAGACTCATGGTGACCTTATTTATAACGTAAGGCAGTGTTACCTGGTCTGTACTGTCTTCAAGATCATTGATATGTTTGGGTCCATTGTTGTGGTCATTGTGTCAATCCAGCTCAATGAAAGTTTCTCCTGTTTTCTTGGCCTTCTACCAAACACTCTTCTGTCAATTTTTTGTAGTATTGTGGCTTGCATGTTGGTGTGAGACTGGAGGCTATGCCACCAGTGCTTCAAATACCAGGAGGGTCACTCATCATGGACAGGTTTCAGCAGAGCTTCCAGGCTAAGACAGACTGGGAAGAAGGAAGGGGCCATCAACTTCTCAAAGAATTGGCCAGTGAAAACCTTATGACTAGCAGTGAAACTCTGTCTAACATATTACTGGAATATTTTGTGAATATCCCTGAAACATTGTCTGATGTGGTGCAGGAAGATGAGCCCCTCAGGTTGGAAGGCACTCAAAATCCAACTGGGGAAGAGCTGCCTCCTCAAAGTAGAGTCAACCTTAATGACATGGATGGAATAAAGCTTTCAGGACCTTCATTTGCTGAATGGGAAGGACTCAAAATGGAAGAAACAGCTGCAAACATCCATTAATAATTAGAACGTGGTCTTTTATGGTTAGGGATGATAATTGGGGCTGTGAAGTCAAATGTGCATAAACTGTTGAATGTAAAACAAATCTGCTTTGTAAATGTGCACCCAAAGAACAATTAAAAAACAAAACAAAACAAAAAACTGGAACTTGAAACATACAAAGTATGAATCTAGGAAAATTGGAAGCTATCAAAAATGAAATGGAATGCATAAAGACCCATATTATAGCTGAAATGGACTGGTATTGGTCATTTTGAATCAGACAACCATGTAGTCTACTATGCCTGGAATGAAAAATTGAAGAGGAATGGCGTGGCATTCATCATCACAAATAATGTTTCCAGATCTATCCTGAAGTACAATGTTGTCAGTGATAGGATAATATCCATACACCTACAAGGAAGACTAGTTAATACTGCTATTATTCACATTTACTCACCAACCACCAAAGCTAATGATAAGGAAATTGAAGATTTTTACCAATTTCTCCAGTCTGAAATTGACCAAACATGCAATCAGGATGTATTGATGATAATTGGTGATTGGAATGTGAAAGTTGGAAACAAAGAAGAATCATTGATAGTTGAAAAACATGGCCTTGGTGATGAAATGATGCTGGAGATCTCATGATAGAATTTTGCAAGACCAATGACTTACTCATTGCAAATACCTTTTTTCAACAACATAAACGGTGGCTGTACACATGGTCCTCACCAGATGGGATACATAGGAATCAGATTGACTACATCTGTGAAAGAGGTGATGGAGAAGCTCAATATCTTCAGCCAAAACGAGGCCAGGAGCTGACTGTGGAACAGACCACCAACTGCTCATATGCAAGTTCAAGTTGAAGCTGAAGAAAAGTAAAACAAGTCCATGGGAGCCAAAATGCGACCTTGATCATATCCCATCTGAATTTACAGATTATGTATAGAATAGATTTGATGTGTTGAATACCAATGACCAAAAACCAGATGAGTTGTGGGATGACATGAAGAATATCACATATGAAAAAGCAAAAGGTCATTAAAAAGACAGAAAAGGAAGAAAAGACCAAAATGGATGTCAGAAGAGTCTCTGACCCTTGTTCTTGAAGAGAGAGTAGCTAAAGCAAATGGAAGACTTGACAAAATAAAAGAACCGAACAGAAGGGTTCAAAGAGCAGCTTGAGAAAACAGTCAATTAATGTAATGAAATGTGCAAAGACCTGGAGTTACAAAACCAAAAGGGAAGAACATGCTTAGCAGTTCTCAAGTTAAAAGAACTGAGTAAAAAATTCAAGCCTTGAGATGCAATATTGAAGGATTTTATGGGCAAAATATTGAATGATGTAGGAAGCATCAAAAGAAGATGGAAGGACTGTCATCCACTTGCAAGGGGATCTATGTAGGAGACCCTTGATAGAGAGGGAGAACAATGTGGAACAAAACTCAAAATCATTTGGAGAAAAAAAAAAGTGAGGACCAGATTTGCTGGTCCAATAGAGCCTGGTGGAACCACTGAGACTATGGCCCCTAGCTGCCCTTCAGGTCTGGAGTTGAACACACACCTGTAGTTTCCAGCCAAACAAAATACAGGCATATGAGTTGAACATTTACCTCAGGTAGATACACTCCTTGGAGAGAACAATCATGGGAGAAAGATAGGCTGCTTATGCACAGGGAGACAGCTCAGGGAGCAGGAGTCTATGGAGGGATGGATACTGGGAAGAGGTAACTATGGAGAGGAAGTGGGAGGGGAGCTGTTGCATTGTGGTAAACTGTGGTCAATGACATGAGACAATGTATCTGTGAACTGCTGTATGGAAAGTGAATTTGCTCTGTAAATCTTCACCCAAATCACAATAAATAAATAAATAAAAATAATAATAAAAAGAAGATGGAAGGAATAAACAAAGTCACCACTGTACCAAAAAGAATTGGTTGATGTTGATCCATTTCAGGAGGTGGCATATGATCAAGAACCAATGGTATTGAAGGAAGGATTCAAAGCTGCACTGAAGGAATCGGTGAAAAACAAGGTTCTAGGAATTGACAGAGTACTTACTGAGATGTTTCAACAAATGAATGCCGCACTGGAGATACCCATCTATGCTAAGTAATTTGTAAGACAGCTACCTGGCCAACTGACTGGAGGAGATACACATTTGTAGCCTTTCCAAAGAAAGATGATTCAACAGAATGCAGAAATTATCAAACAATATCATTAATATCACATGCAAGTAAAATTTTGCTGAAGATAATTCAAAAGTTGTTCCAGCAGCGTGTTAACAGGGAACTTCCAGGAAATGCAAGCTAGATTCAGAAGAGGATGTGGAACAAGGGATATAATGCTGATGTCAGATAGATCTTGGCTGAAAGCAAAGAATACCAGAAAGATGTTTTCTTGTATGTTTTATTCAACTGTGTGGATCATAAGAAATTATGGACAGCATTGAGAAGGATGGGGATTCCAGAACACTTAATTATGCTCATAAGGAACCTGTACAGAGACCAGGAGGCTGTAGTTCAAACAGAACAAGGGAATACTGCATCATTTAAAATCAGGAAGGGTGTGTATCAGGGTTGTATCATTTCATCAAACTTATTCAATTGTATGCTGAGCAAATAATCCAAGAAACTGGACTATATGAAGAAGAATGCAGCATCAGGATTGGAGGAAAACTCATTAACAACCTGCTATATGCAGGTGACACAACTTTGTTTGCTGAAAGTGAAGATGACTTGAAGGACATACTGATGAAGATTAAAGACTATACAGTCTGCAGTATGGATTATACCTCAATATAAAGAAAATGAAAATCCTTACAAGTGGACCCACGAGCAGCATCATGATAAATGGAGAAAAGATTGAAGTTGTCACAGATTTCATATTATTTGGATCCACCATCAACACCCATGGATGCAGCAGTCAAGAAATCAGACGTCATATTACACTGGGAAAATCTGCTGCAAAAGACCTCTTTAAAGTGTTGAACAGCAATAATGTCATGTTGAGGACTAGAGGGCACCTAACCAAAGCCATGGTATTTTCAATCACCTCATATGCATGAGAACAGTGCACAATGAATAAGGAAGGCCAAAGAAGAGTTGATGCTTTGGAATTGTGTATTGGCAAAGAACACCGAAAATACAATAGACTTCCAGAAGAACAAATACATCTGTCCTGGAAGAAGAGCAGTCAGAATGCTCCTTGGAAGTGAGAACTGCCAGACTTGGTCTCACCTACTTTTGTTGTTAGAAAGAATCATTCTCTGGAGAAGGACATTACACTTGGTAAAGTGGAGAGTCAGGAAAATGGGGAAGACCCTCAACAAGACGGATTGCCACAGTGGCCACAACAACGTGCTCAAGTATAACAAGGATCCTGAGGAGGGCTCTCGAGCAAGCAGCACTTCATTCTGTTGTACACAGGGTCTCTGTGAGTGGGAGCTGACTGGACGGCACTTAGCAATGACAACTATCCAACATGATGTCCTTTTCTAGTGATCAGTCTTTTGTATTGATCAGGCAGGCAATGTATTTAGTATAGTTATCCTCTCCTAAACTCCCGTAAGATTGGTTGAGCTGGGGTCTGGTGTCCACCCTGGTTCAGTCATCTATAGCAGAGGGAATGGGCTGGTAGTGGGAAGCATTGTGCCTTTGGGACTCTGCTTAGGTTGCTCCCTTTGATTGGGACGGCATTCACCTTGACTTCCAGGGCATCATCAGTCCCTGCGTCTTTTCTGTCAGCTGCCTTCCTTGCTTCCTTAGTCCATACCTGTTCTGCACAACCACTGAATACCTTCCCTCCTGCATTGTTTTGTAACAGTTAGCTTAGCTGTATGTCCTAATAGAATTTCAGTGCCTTGAGGGGAAGGATTTTTGTCTCGCTCTTTTGTTTGTAACTCAAATGCTACCATAAAAACAAGCAAACAAAAATACCCAAACCCATGGCCATTGAGTCATTCTGACTCATAGCAACCCTATGTTGTTGTTGTTGTTGTTAAGTGCCATCGAGTCGTTTCCGACTCATA
>NW_006921984.1:1545577-1575282 GCF_000298275.1 Orycteropus afer afer | reverse complement strand
GTGGGAGTAAAGTGTGCTTGCAGCTTTGTCTTTTCACTTTAGGAGAACTAAGGGAGCTCACTGAGGCTAGGGGTGCAATGTTCCGATGTCTGTGGTTCCAGGGTTCTTGGCCCTTTCCCACAAAGCCGGAGGGCTGCTGAAGCTTGGGTGTTGCTGAACCAGCCCTTGTGTCATGCGCCACTTCTCATTTCATTTTCATGATAGATTCATGATTGCATTAGTTATGGCAATGTTGATTCATGATCATGTGCCTCACTTGTGATTTATGTCAGTTGGGATCATTGTGCATTTTAATTTGCAGCAATAATTTTAAATATGGCAAACTCAGCTGATAACAGTAGTTGGAGGGGTTTGGGGTGGGAAAACAGAATCACGTAAGGACTTTTCCAAGTATCTCACCCCTCCTCTACTACACCCATTGCTACCTTGTTCATAGCTGAGTCTGACCCTTCTCTTTCTGCCAGGGGACAATTATCACTTCCATTCCTCTGCTCATTGCTTTTGTCTCCTTGCATCAGGCTCTGGTGGAAATGGTGTGAAGCAGGGAAGGGGGAGGAGAAGGGGTGGGTAAGCTTGTTCTCTCTCTGTGTACCTCACATTTTCCAATGCTTCCAAATGCCTCATTATCCCATGCTTAAGAAGAGGGAGAGCATCTTTTTGAGTTGCTAAGTCTCCCATGATCCTCCTTAGCAACAAGCGAATATCATTGCTAGAGTGTGGCAGCTGCAGAGCCCATATCGAGGTGTTTGGACATAAACACCTTCTAATCCACTATTAAGTCCTTCAGTTTGTGTTCTCATAACATTAACCATAATGAACTCTTCACATACAGATGTCAGTTTAATGTGCTGCTTCCCCAAGAAGGGCCTTGTAATTTAGCATTAATTAATGATGACTTATTGCAAATTATGTTTCTGACTTACAGATGCTCCTGGGTGGCATGCACATCTTTCAGATGAAGCCATAACACTATTCCTTAACATTCACACAGCATTTCACACGTTCAGAACGCCTGGTAATTGAGTTAGCTGTATTGCCACTCTTTCTCATGCTGATCCGGGCATGCAGGTTTGTGGAGGTGTCCCTCATCATAGGTAAACTTGACACACTGAGTTTTAAACTTGCCAAATTGATGAAATGGAGGGATTGCATTTTCCTTATCTCGGAATCTAGAATGGAAGGTATTTGGGGCTGCAGCTCATCAAGGGTTTGATGGGAACAGCTACTGGGGAAACACCATTCTTCAGGTTAGTTCCATGAGACATTTTAAATAAAGGATGGAGGGGTAAAGCCTAGGAGTTACTGTGGCATCAGATCTTTAGATGTGAGAAGATACAAGAGAAGATGGCAACCAATGGTGACAGGGATCTTTAAGTTATAGACAAGTTCACAAGGGAAAAATAAAACATAAATTGGGACTATTAGAAATATGCTAATAAGAGTCCCTGGGTGGTGCAAAGGGATAATGTGCTCAACTATTTACCAAAAGGTTGGCAGTTCGAAGCCAACCAGAGATGTCTTGGAAGATAGACCTGGTGATCTACATCCAAAGAATCAATCATTGAAAACCCTGTAGAGCATGTTAGAGCTCTAGTCTGACACACAGGGAGTCTCCATGAGTTGTAATCAACCCAACAGAAACTTCGTAGTTGTTGTTGGGTGCCAAGTCAGTGAGTCTATGGACGACAGCAGCAAACACTGTCCAGTCCTACACCAACCTCACGATGTCTGAGGTCATTGTTGTGGATGCTGTGTCAGCCTCTCTTGTTGAGATTCTTCTTCATTCTCACTGGTGCTCTACTTTACCAAGCACGACATCCTCCGCCCTCCTGAGGACATGTCCAAAGTAAGTGAGATGAAGTCTCTCTGTCCTCACTTCTCAGGTGCATTCATTCGTGTTGTACTTCTCCAAAGACAAATTTGTTTGTTCTTCAGGAAGCTCATGGTTTATTCAGTATTCTTTGCCAACAGCATAGTTGACAGGTATCAGTTCTTTGGTCTTCCTTATTCATTTTCCAGCTTTTCCATACATATGTGGTTATTGATAATATCATGGTTTGGGTCAGGTGCACCTTAGTCTTCCAAGTGACATCTTTGCTTTTGAACACTTTGAAGAGATCTTTTACAGCAGATTTGCCTAAAGTGATAAGTCGTTTGATTTCTTGACTGCTGCTTCCATTGGCATTGATTGTGGATCCAAGTAAAATGAAATCCTTAATAACTTCAGCCTTTTCTCCATTTATCATGATATTGCTTACTGGTTCAGTTGTGAGTATTTTAATTTTCTTTATATTGAGTTGTATGAAGGCTGTAATCTTTGATCTCCATCAGTAAGTGCTTCAGATCTTCTTTGTTTTCAGCAAGCAAGGTGTGTCATCTGTATATTACAAGTTATTAATGAGCTCCCTTTAGCCCTGAGGCCTCATTGTTCTTCATATAGTCCAGCTACTCAGATTATTTGCTCTGCATACAGATTGAATAAGTAGGGTGAAAGAATACAATCCTGACACACCTTTTCTGATTTTAAACCACGCAGTATCTCCTTACTCTGTTTGAATGACTGTCTCCTGGTCTGTGCACAGGTTCCTCATGAGTATAGTTAGGTGTTCTAAAATTCTCATTCTTCACAGTGTTATCCATAATTTGTATGATCCACACAGTCAAGTGCCTTTGAATGGTCAATAAAACACAAGTAAACATCTTTCTAGTATTCTGTTTTCAGTCAAGATCCACCTGACATCAGAAATGACATCCCTCATTACATGGCCTCTTCTAAACATGGCTTGACTTTCTATTTATTCTCTATCTATGTATTACTACAAACTGTTTTGAATAATTTTCAGAAAAAAATTTACTTGCATGCAATATTAATGATATTGTTCAATAATTTCTGCATTCTGTTGGATTACCTTTCTTTGGGATGGGCACAAATAAGGATATCTTTCAGTTGGTTGGCCAGGTAGCTGTGTTCTGAATTTGTTGGCATAGATGAGTGAGCACTTCCAGTGCTGCATCCATTTGTGGGAATATTTCAATTGGTATTCCATCAACCCCTAGAACTTTGTTTTTCACCAATGCTGTCAGTGCAGCTTGGACTTCTTGCCTCAATACCATTGATTCTTGATCATATGCTACCTACTGAAATGGTTGAATGTCGATGATTCTTTTTGGTACAGTGACTCTGTAAATTCCTGCCATCTTCTTTTGATACTTCTGTGTCATTCAATATTTTGTCCATAAACTAAACAAAACCAAACTCACTGCCATTGAACTGATTCAACTCATAGCGACCTCTCCTTGGCTTTCTAAGGCGGTTTCTCTATGGAAGTAGATTAGAATCCTTTAATATTGCAATTTGAGCCCTGAGTTTTTTCTTCAGTCCTTTCATCTTGAGAAATGCCCAGAATGTTCTTCTTTTTTTGTTTTTCTAACTCCAATTCTTTGCACATTTCATTATAATATTTTACTTTGTCTTCTTGAGCTGCCCATTGAAATCTTCTGTCAGCTTTTTTATTTCATCATTTCTTCTTTTTGCTTTAATTATTCTACATTCAAGAATAAGTTTCAGAGTCTCTTCTGACATTCATTTTGGCCTTTTCTTCCTTTCCTGTCTTTTAACTGACTGTTGCTTTTTTCATGTATGATGTCCTTGATGTTATCTCACAACTGATTTGAACTTTGGTCATAATGTTCAATGTATCAAATCTATTCTTAAGATGATCTCTACATTCAGGTGGTATATACTTAAGGTCATGTTTTGGCTCTCATGAGCATGTTTTAATTTGATTCAGCTTCTACTTGGTCTGTTCCACAGTTGGCCCTTGGCCTTGTTCTGACAAATGATATTGAGCTTCTCCATCATCTCTTTCCACAGATGTAGTTGATTTGATTCTGGTGTATTCCATTCATGAGGTCCACGTGTATAGGCATTGTTTATGTTTAAGGTATTTGCAGTGAATTAGTCGTTGGTCTTACAAAAGTCTATCAGGTTATCTCTGCTGTCATTTCTATCATCAATGCCATATTTTCTACCTGCTGAGCCTTCTTTGTTTGCAATTTTCATACTGCAATCACTGGTAATTATCAATGCTTCTTGATTGCATGTTTGGTCAATTTTGGACTGCAGAACTTAGTGAAAAATCTTTACTTTCTTCATCTTTGCCATTATGGTTGATGTGTAAATCTGAGTAATCATTGTATTAACTGGTCTTCCTTGTAGGCATATGGATATTATTCTAGCAATGACAGCACTGTACTTCAGGATAGATCTTGAAATATTCTTTATATGATGAATGTTATGCCATTCCCCTTCAATTTGTCATGCCAGGTATAGCAAACAATATGACTGTTTCATTCTAAATGGCCAATGCCAGTCCATTTCAAATCACTAATGCCTGGTAAGGGAGCTCTGGTAGCATAGTGCCTAAGGCACTTGACTGCTAACCAGAAGGTTGGCAGTTCAAACCCACCAGCCACTCCTCGGAAGGAAGGTTGAGCAATCCTACTTCCATAGTGATACTGCCTCGGAAACCCAAGGAGGGGTCGTTATGAGTTGGAGCTGGCTCAACGGCAAAGAACAACAACAACAATGCCTGGTAAGGTCTTCATTTTCTTGTCAGAAAATTGCACCCATTTTACAAGGTGATGTTTTTGGTGGTAACACATTTTAGTTTCTAGATGACCAAAATCAACAAGAAAGGGAATTTGCTTCACACTCAAAAGAAAAAAGAAAAAGAAAAACATTTGCTGTGGCATTGATTCTGACTCATGGTAACTCCATGTGCTCCACAGAGACTTCAATGGCTGTGACCTTTGGAAAATAGATTGCCAAGCTTCCCTTTCAAAGTTGCTTTACACGGTAGATGCTAAAAACCATCATATTGGAACAAATCTATAGTGTAGAATGGGGGAGAGAAATCCCCATAGTATTTCTACCTATTTTAAGAGTTGAGGAAGCTCAAGAATGAGGAGATAGTTGGTCAACAAGCCTCCGAGCACAAGGAGGGGATAGATTCGAGAGAAATCTTTGGCCATTTGATTCAGGACCCCTTCCCATCTCTTCCCACATCTCTGTCGCCTGAATACTGATGCTGCCCTTTTGTGCTGGACACATTATATAGTCTGAAATATTAAACACATCCCTTTGAAACAATATTTCGATTTCTAATAAGTGATAAGGATAGGGGAAATGAGATTCCCTCTGGCCAGAAAAGGGTAATCTTTACTCTCCATGGGAGAAAGATAAGCCCAGTTGATTTGTGGAGATGGTGTCAAAATTAAATTATTTTTCCAGAAACTTATATAAAAAATAATCCAACTTGTCTTTCTTGGAAGAAGTGCTATTACCATCTTTCCTTTGTCACTGGACTGTGACAAATCCCAGGTCCTTAATTAATACCTACTCTTGATTTTATTGTTTCATTTCTGTATGATCCTGTCTTGCTTGCCAACCCCATTTTAAAATACAGAAATTGGCTCCCACAATAGACAACTAAGAATTCATTTTAAGCTCACATATGAGTAGAGCTCATATCAGAAACTTTTATTTATTATTCCTCAATTCTTGTATCAAAACATTTTGATGAGGCCCAAGGAAACCAGTGACACATTCAAATCAGATTAGCAATTTGCACCTTCATGGAGGGCTTAGTAGAGCAGCTTTGTTCTGATGCTTTTAAAAAAATCAATTTGTGTTTGTCAGGAAATGTAACCTTATTTGAGTCTGTGGCTGTGTCCCTGGGCCAGTAATGATGATAAACCAATTCATATCCCTAACAGGGCTGGGAGTGCTCAAGACATCAGGTTCCCCTAGTAGAGGAGGATGTACCCTTGGGGTGGCCTTCTAGATGGACGATGAAAGGAGACAGCACAGTATGCTGTAAGGAGACTGAAAATAAATTATGACTCTCTACTTTCTGGATGGATTAGTTTAGACAAGTTACACAACCTCTCTGAGCTTCAGTGTCCTCAACTGGACATAATAATATCTACCTTATAGGGGTGTGGTAAAGATGAAATTAAATGACATGATGTACTTACAGGGTTTGGAACATGATATGTTGAGTTAAAATAATATAAGAGCAACAGAGGCAGGGGAACAAGTAGAAGGCAGGAAGGAGGTCTTTGTGGACCTCCAACATGGAAAAAGACTCACTGACAGGCATCTTGTTTAAGACTGAATGAAGCATACAAGTGTAATCTCCACAATATCCTTCAACCATGGATTTATTGTTGGCCATGTGACTCATGATGACCTTATGTATAACAGAAAGAAATATTGTCCTGTCCTGAGCTATCTTCATTCTTATGCTCAAGTCCTTTGTTACAGTCACTGTGTGCTTTGAGTGTCTTCTATCCTAGGAAGTTCATCTTCCAGAACTATATTGGACTATATTCTATTGTGATCCATAGAGTTTTTCACTGGCTAAATTTTAGAATTAGATGACCAGGCCTTTCTTCTGAGTCTTTTTTAAAAAGTCTGAAAGTTCTGCTGACCTGTCCTTCATGGGTGATCCTGCTGGTATTTGAAATACTGGTGGTGTAGCTTCCAGAAGCACTGACACACACAGACCACCACAATATGAGAAACTGATAGACAGGTGCCAGATAGGCATATTAAGAAGGCCATTTTCTCCAGGCAGATCAGTGAGAGGGTATGTTGGCAGCAGAAGCCTTTCAGATCTTCTGGGAAAGTCAGTACTAACCACAGTGTGGACTTGGATTACCTGCTATAGAACACCATCAGGATAATGAGCTCCATCATGATGATGGGAGCAGAGGCTAATAGCTGCATCCACGGCTACTCCTTGGCTATGTGACTTTTTTTTTTCCTTCTGATTTTATCATGGTAAAATGTTTTTAACAAAATATTTTCTATTTTACCAATTTTAAGTGTACAATTAAGTAACATTAATTACATTCACCATGTTGTGCAGGCATCACCATTATCCACTTCCAAAAATTTTGCATCACCCCAAACAGAAACTCAGTGCCCCTTCAAAGTGAACTCCTCATTTCTCCTTCCCTCTAGCCCCTGGTAACCACAAATAAACATTGGTCCTTATGCATTTGTCTATTCTAGATGTTTCTTGTAAGTGGAATTGTATATTTATCCTTTTGTGTTTGACTTATTTTGCTTAGTATAGTGTGTTCCAGGTTCATCCATGTTGTGGCATGCATCAAGATTTCATTTTTCTCTGTAGTGGATAATATTCCATTTTATGACTATATCACACTGTCTTTATCCATTCATCCATTAAAGGGATGTTTCCATCTTTTGGCTACTATGAATAGAGCTTCTATGAACATTGGTGTACACACGCGGTGTGACTTGACAAGTCACCCAACTTTTCTTCACTGCAAAACAGACCCTGCAGGTGTAAGAATCTAGTTCCAGAGTGAGAGGCACCTCAGTGCTGTGCGGTCCTGGCACATGCCATTTCAAGGCAGGCAAGACATTTCCTTTCTTAGGCTCTGTTTTCCTGCTTTGATGCCATTTCTCTGAGCTCCTTTGTTTCTGATCATCTCCGTAGATTGCATCAGTGTCTTTGTTTCTAAGTGTCTGCTAGGATCATGAGGGGCTTGCAGACTTTGGAAAGATGAGATTTACGTGGACAGACTCAAAGCCAAATCTAAATGTCAGGTTCGAGCTGTCCCTAGGATTGGGAGTTGGTCGTGTTAGAGGAACATGACTCTGACTTTTCCACTGTCCTCCCTCTCCTTTTGGTGCTCCTCCCCATTTGGTGCCTCAAATGCATCTCATCTCATTTCCCACCTTACTACACACTGTGCTCTTAGCCATTTATCCCAAAGACCCAGAATCAGAGGAATGAATTGCAAGGAGGGTGTGATTGAGACACTGACTGTGGCTTTGGGCAGGATACTCTTTAATGCTTCCTCCGCCATGAACTTGGCCACTCCCTGTTATGGATTGAATTGTGTACACCAAAACCATGTGTTGTAAATTCTAATTCTAAGTCTGTGGTTATAGTCCCATCTGGGAATGGGTTGTCCTTGATATGTTAATAAGATAGCATTAGCGTAGAGTGTGTTTTAAGTCAATCTCTTTTGAGATATAAAAGAGATTAAACAAACAAGTGAGCAAGAAGAGATGGGGAAGGGAGATGCCAAGCCACACGAAAAACCCCCTTGTCTCAGAAAAGACAAGGACCTTCCTCCAGAGCTGCCAGTGAAAAAGGCTTCCTCTGGAGTGAGCACTCTGAATTCAGACTTCTAGCCTCCTAAACTGTGAGACAATAAATTTCTGTTTGTCAAAGCTACCCCTTGTGGTCTTTCTGTTGTAGCTGCACTAGAGAACTAAGACCCCTTCCTAAATCTGGTTCCAGTTGGCAGCCCGTGACTATCAGTCCTTTAGATGGGATCAGATGCTCTGACTTGTCTGTGCCATGGCCTCAGCCCTATCCCTGGCACTGTCAGGGGACTCTTGACTAGAGGGACTCTGGGTTATGCCCTGTTCCTCTAGCACTTCAGTGAGGGCAGCCCTCAAAGGTACATGCTATGACAAAACAACTCTTTCCTTTGGCTCAGGTGTCAGCTGAGACAACACCTATGAGAAAGGTCTTCTCTGATCCGTGACTACCAATATAAACAGATTATCTGATTAAAGTCCCTTCCCCCAGCATTTGGTCCCCTTTTTCCCCCTCATAGAACTTTTCACAATTTTTAATTTAATGAAAATTTTTTTTTCAGACTCTCCACTTGAGCTCAGGAACCATGTCTACCTTTTCACCTTTGTGTCCCCAGCACCTAGAATAGTGCTTGGAACACAGCAGGCAGGACTCAGTAAATGTCTATTAAGTGGAAGGAATCTGGGGCTCAGATATGGAGGTTTGGGGCCCCTATGAGGAAAATTCCAGGGAAAGTAATTGAAAGCCTACAACGTGCCAGGTACCTGACTTTTATTATATCACTGTTTTTCATAAGAAACCTGAGAGCTAACAATTATCATCCACACCGTACAGTAAGTCCCCAGCTTATGAACATCCAACAAACAACTCATACTTGCCCTTAGTTGTTGTTTTGTTGTTCGGTACCATTGAGTTGGCTCTGTCTCATAGCAACCCTATTACAACAGAATAAAACACTGTCCAGTCTTCTGCCATCCTCACAATCCCTGCTATGCTTGACCCCATCATTGCAGCCACTGTGTCAATCCATCTCACTGAGGGTCCTCCCCTTTTTCACTGTCCCTTCACTTTACCAAGCATGATATCCTTCTCCAGGGAGTGGTCCCTCTGACAACACGACCAAAGTAAGTGAGATGACATCTGGCCATTCTACTTCCCAGGAGCATTCTGGCTGCACTTCTTCCAGGACAGATGTATTTGTTCTTCTGGAAGTCCATGGTATTTTCAGTATTCTTCGCCAACACCACAATTCAAAGGCATCACCTCTTTTTTGGTCTTCTTTATTCATTGACCAGCTTTCACACACGTATGAAGTGATTGAAAGTACCAAGCCTTGGGTCTGGTGCCCCTTAGTCCTCAACATGACATTATTGTTCTTCAACACTTTAAAGAGGTCTTTTGCAGCAGATTTTCCAATACAATATGATGTCTGATCTCTTAACTGTTGCTTCCGTGGGTGCCGATTGTGGATCCAAGTAAAATGAAATCCCTGACATTAGTCTTTTCTCCATTTATTGTGATGTTGCTTATTGGTCCAGTTGTGAGGATTTTCATTTTCTTTATAGTGAGGCGTGATTCATACTGAGGACTGTGGTCTTTGATCTTCATCAGTAAATGCTCCAAGTCATCTTCACTTGTCCTCTACTGTTGTGTACATTTGTCCTCACTTTGAAAGGATTGAACCAATCCCTACTCACAACAAATTCTTCATCACAATCACCTTCATTTGCTGCACATTCAGCTTTTAAATAATTGAAAAGTCTTCAAGCCATAACTTGCACTAAAGTAGGGCTAAATAAGAACTGCATGCACATGTTCCAACTTACCTGCAAATCTGACTGAAGGACACACTTAGGAATGGCTTTCATTCGTAACCCGGGGACTGCCTGCACTTGAAGGAAGTTGAGCTTGACGAGGTTAAGTCACATTTCGAAGGTCACCCAGAAGGAAGTGGTGAAATTGGAATTTGTATCCAGGTTGTCTGACTCCAGACAATGGTTCTCAACCCTTGGCTCCTGGGGAGCTTTTTAAAACATCCGACGCCTAGGCTGTGCCCTGGACTTATTTAATCAGTCTCTGGGGGTGGGGTCCAGGCATCAACACTTTTTAAAATTCATCACATGACTACAATGCACTGTGAGGCTGAGCAAAACTGCTCTAGATTGGGGAAGTGGTTCTCAAAGTGGGGTCCCTGGACCAGAAGCATCACCTGGGAACTCACAACTTCAGTCCACACTGAATCAGAAGGGGAGGTTTCTACAAGCTGTCCAGGTGATTCTGATGCATTATCAAGTTTAAGAACCTCTGCTCCAGAGTGGTGCTTCCCAAACTTTGAGGTGCGTCTGAATTACCTGGAGGTCTTGGCTGAAATGAAGATGCTGATTCAGCATCTTTGAATTTCTAAAAGCTACCAGATGCTGAGATGTGACTTATGTTTGGACCACTCTTCGAGGAGCAAGGGTGTTCCTGGGAGTCCTGCATCAGAATCACCTGGGATGTTTATTAACATGAAGATCTCCCCACCTACCCTTTTCCCCCACCCACCAACTGGAGGCCTTCAAGTTGATTGCAACTCACAGTGACCTTATAGGGGTTTCAAGGCTGTAAATTTTATATAGTAAATCTTTATACTGTCTTTCTTGCCACCAACCTTTTGATTAGCAGCCAAATGCCTTAGCTACTGCACCACTAGAGCTCCCCACACCAGACCTACTAAATCAGAATTTCAGAGGATGAGTGCAATGGCTAACTTGATGTGTCAACTCAGCTAGGATATGGTGCCAGTTGCTTGGTAAAACACTAGGGTAGTTGGTGTTATGGAGTAATTATGCATGATGAAATCAGTTGGTCATAAGTAAAACAGATTACTCTCCATGTGAGTGGGCCTCAACCAATCAGTTGAAGCCTTAAGAGCAAAAAAAGGAGTTTCTCTAGGTTATGTTTTGCCTCCAGACTATAAATATACATTTTGCCAGAACTCCTTTACCCTTCACTCTTCCCATCAGCACACCTATGGGTTTGGGATTTGCCATTGACCCATAATTGCACAAATCAATTCCTTTCAGTAAATCTCTCTTTCTCAGGTTTCTCTAGAGAACCCTGACTAAGACAATGGGACTAGGTAGTATACATTTTAACAAATACCATGGGTGATTTTCATGTCCTAGTAAGTTTGGGAAGGGATAATGATGCTGGGCTTTGGTCTTCTCCCAGCAAGGCCCTTTCCATCCCTGGGGCTGACCAGCCAGTCAGCAGGTTGAACAGGAGGCCTCTGGGGCTGTAGCTGAAAAAAGGAAATGAGCAGCAGAGCCTCCAGGCTGCACCTCCAGCTGTGAAGCCTACCTTGTTTTTATGTCCATAGTCTGCAAGGGGCAAGGTTGTGCTAATCACCTGTCCTGTTCCCTGAGGCTGCCGGATGGACACAGGTTGAGCCCTGAGGCTAGAAATGAGACTACTCTTATTCCCCACTTAGAATGCATGGTGTCTACCCAGTCTGGCCAACCACCCACTGCCTTGCTAAGCATGCTTATGGATGACCCAACAACCAGGGCCTCTGCAGGCCTTGACCAGCCCACCCTATGGCCAGTTGGCTAAAAGCTGGCATGGCACTCCTTGGATGTACTATGTGCTGCCACAGATGGTGGCCAGCTGTTTCATCTTGATTGAGCTCAGAGCTATAGGAACCTGAAGAGCTGGGTTTTAGTTCAAGTTGAGGAGGAATTCTGTTCATGTGGGTAGTGGGCAGAAGTGGAAGCAGGCTTTTTCTAGGTAGTCAGCCTTAGTCTGGGATGACTCAGGCCGTGTTTGTCATAAGGCAAACAGATGTCTCCAAATGCAGGCTTTTGTAACCACTGTATACTGTAACCCAAGGGATTGTCAAAGCCAGCTACTGCCAATCTGATATCCAGGAGGAGCCCAGGAATAATTCCATCCCCCGCCTTCCATCCTCACTGCATGTATCTCAGCCAAAAGCTTGGAACTCCATCTTCCAGAAGCTTGGAACTCCATTGCTGCCTACTTATTCCTTAAGATCTCATGAACTTCTTGATCACAGAATCCTGTGTGAAATATAAAATATTAATATCATTAAGCTATTACCACACCTCAGCTCGAGGAATTAAACAATTAATACATAAAAAGCAGTGGAAGACAACCTGGTGCAGAGTAAGGGCTATCTAAGTGTTAGCTGCTGTTGTTATTTTTACCAGATAAGGTAAGGAACTGACATCTTTTTTGGGCATGTGGTATTACCTGTTAAGCTTTTAGGTTGTTGCTAGACATGTCAACACGTAGACAGCCTAAGATCTGTGTTCCAAGCCATTCTGATCATAACATGGATAGATTTAGGGAGATGTTGTTGTTGTTGTTATGTGCCATGGAGTTGGACCTGACTCATAGCGACCCCTCCTTGGGTTTTCGAGGCAATATCACTATGGAAGTAGATTGCCCAACTTTCCTTCCAAGGAGTGGCTGATGGGTTTGAACTTCCAGCCTTCTGGTTAGCAGTCAAGTGACTTAGGCACTATGCTACCAGAGCCCCCGATTTAGGGAGAAGGGAGCATTAAATAGAACATGCAAATCACTTCCATCCTGAACTGTGAATGTCTCTGATGCCTCTTTTTCTAAAGGAAAAAAAAAAAAAAAAGAGTTTAATCCCATAACGTGGACTATGTAGAGATGTCTTATTTGATGGACAAACAGAAATGGCTAATTGGTTGACCTGAACTACAATGATGTCCTGCAGACCATCCCCAGACCATCTCTGTAGGGTTGCAGGTGGCTTTAGATTGCTCAGGGTGGCCCATTACATGTAGCACAAGGTCTCCACCTCATTATCCTGTCCCAGAACCTCTGGCTGGAATTAATGTTGCTGTCATTGTTATTTGTCATTGTTATTTGCCATTGAGTCAACTCTGACTCATGGCGACCTGATGTATAACTGAACAAAACATTGCCCAGTCCTGCACCGTCCTCATGATTTTTGGTATATGCGTGTCTGTTGTGGTTATGGAGCTAATTCATCTCATGGAAGATTTCCCTCGTTTTTGCTGACCCTCTACTTTACCAAACATGATGTTCTTTGCTAGCAATTGGTCTTTCCAGATGATGGGTCCAAACTTAAATGAGACAAAATCTCGCCATCCTTGCTTCTAAGGAGCATTCTAGTTGTATTTTTCTAAGATTGATTTGTTCATTCTTCTGGAAATCTACAGTATGTCAGTAATATAATTCAAATTAAAGCTGCTAAAAAGCTACTTTTGAGGGTTCAGTAGAGGTCTTCTTAACAAAGTGCAATGAAACAGAAGGGGACAGTTATAGCCCCAGAGTGTGTCTGCAATGAGGCCAATCAAAGAACCAAACTCACTGCCGTCAAGTTGGACCTGACTCATAGTGACCCCTCCTTGGGTTTAGGCAGTATCACTACGGAAGTAGATTGCCCAACCTTCCTTCCGAGGAGTGGCTTGTGGGTTTGAACTGCCAGGCTTCTGGTTAGCAGTCAAGTGCCTTAGGCATTATGAACCCCTTCTTGGATCCCAAAGGACCCTGTATATGGATAGATCTGCAGAGGTTCCAGGCTTCCTGGAGCTCATCTGCCAAATTTTGCCTGGGCTTTCCAGAGCCAAGACTTCTGGTCCCTGCTTTCAAAGCCGCCCTCTGATAACCATTTAACCAGCTCCCAAAGTGGCCTTATTACTGTCAGCTGAGCACCCACTACATGTTGTGCATGCCAGGAAGCCAAGGAGAGTAAGCACGTCATGCAGGCACAGGAGGTGCCGTGGGAGCTGGTGTTGGAAGGTGGCTCATCCCCATCACACCTCCGGGCCTTCATTACAAACACGGAATGTGCTCATGCATTTGCAGGGCTCATTGTCTTTGCATTCTTGGCGTCATTTTGTTGGGTTTCTTCCACTCCACCTCCCTTCCCTCTGCCCTCCACCTAACACTAACCCACACAGACACTCATCCTACTTCTGCTCTGTGAAATTTCAAGCACAGAACTTGGGGGTGGTGGGGAAATTGTACTCAGTGCTGAGTTCCTCACGTGGCCTTTCTGACAGCCTATGTGGGGACCTCATGTAACCCCGGGAGGTAGGAGAGACGTTATCCTCCTTTCACCCCTCTCTCTAATTCTACCTGAGCATCAGAGAGATTAGGTGACACACCTATGGTTGCTGGTTGGATCCTGATACAGCATATTGATACTATGGACAACAAGGCAATATATATTTGCTGTGCAAAGATCCTGCCTACCCAAGCACAATGTAAGTATCTCTTGGAAGGACCTAGCAGGGACTTCAAAGGTGTTTGTATGTTGATTAAAATAGTCCAGCTTTACTATTTAATAAGTATCCCTGATTGTATATGTTCAGCTATTGAGTGAGAGAGAAGAGGACATACTTTGGATGCAAAGACAGCGAGTCTCACTGAGCATGGAAACATTTAAAGTTTTGCTTTACTTTTTCCCATATAAGAAGAAGGATCCAGGCCAGGTTGAGCCACGTTCCTCTGTCATTCTATGGTGTCCATCTCAACTCCCCTTCTCTATGTGATCCTTATCTTCCCATCAGGGTACAGAAGACCAGAGGGACACAGAAGAAAGAGGATAGGTGTCAGGGAAAGGGAGAAGGAAAGAGCTCAGGAGAAAAGGAAGGACCACTGAGTCTATTGCTTGTTTGGGAAAAGCAAAATGCTAAAATAAGGAACATGAATGAAAAAAATATTAGAATTTTCTACCTGCTACCACCTCTGGTAGCGTAGTGCCTAAGGCACTTGACTGCTAACCAGAAGACTGGTGGTTCAAACCCACCAGCCACTCCTTGGAAGGAAGCTTGGGCAATCTACTTCTGTAGTGATACTGCCTCAGAAACTCAAGGAGGGGTCGCTATGAGTCAGGTCCGACTCAATGGCACATAACAACAACAACAACCACCTCTGTTTAAACGGTGAGGGGAGACCCCAAAGCACAACTACATTACCTTCCTGTACCAGCAACGGTAACATCTGGTTTTCATTAGAATTGTTTGCCTCAGAAGAACCCCTTCCACCATTTCAGAGCCAGATACCCTTCTTTTCATTTTAGCATAATCAGCTGGCCCAGATACCAGTTCCCATCTTTCTCTTCCACTTGCCCAGAGAGGGCTCTGCCCCAGAGCTTATCTTTGGAGTTGATTCCATCCTATCACTAAAAATAGATTGTGAAGGCTCTTCTTGAGGACTGACTGTCCAATCTGTTTAGGTGTCAGTAGTCCTCACTCAGATCCCTCAGACTGTGAGACCTGAAGATAGCAAGTCACGAACATGCCAAGGACACAGAGCCTGAACTGGGCTGTGTTGCCTATGGCAACCCGTTCTGAGGCTGGTTCTACCTCTGGTTTTGCTGAGCTCATGTTTGAATGATTATATTTTCTTGGGGTTTTCCTCGCCCACACATTTTTTGGGCAATATTCACACACACAGGGGTGATCTCTTCTCAGGCCTTGGTTAACATATGAAAATGTTTCCAGTCGATGATTTTGGGAAGACTTGTGGAAAATTTACTCTGAGTTTGAGCATAAAGAATTCATTCCAGATCTCTGGGTTAATAAATAAACTGTGGTAACCACTGTGGAAATCATACTCACCCAGCGTTGGGAGGCCTGTGTTCCCCTAGGTCTAATATCTCTTAGTCTTGGGGGAAAAAAAAAGTCTAGATTAAGCCATTTCCAACCAGCTGTGGGCAAGTCACTTAGTGTCACTGAGCCTTAGTTTCTTTATCTCACAAGGTTATTGTGAAGATTAAGTTATGTTAAACAGTCACTTACCGTGAGGGGGAGCTGAAAAGTCTCCCCAGCATATCCTGTCTACACAGGCCTAGGAGGAGGTCACTAACCTCTGCTGGAGTGACTCTAGCAGCAGAAAGGTCACCACCTTCTGCACCTGACCGTTCCATGGTTGGGGACAGCTTAAGGGCACATCAGAATTTTTGTTTCTGCAGGCTGTCTTCTTATGTTGTCACTTCAGCAAAAGGACAATGATGGCATGGATGCCATTTTAACCAGAGCTTGGGTGGGGACTTTTCCACATCTCGAACATTGTGTTTAGCCCTCCTTTGATGCTCTGTGATATACCAACGTGGCCTCCAAAGATGGAGCAACTGCTGTGGGTGTGGTCAGATGGCATCAGGGTATGGGAGACTGTATTTCACGTGCACTGGATAGTATGGCTCAATAAGTTAGCATTCATGTTTAAATGGACACATCACAGCATTGCCTTGCATGAGATTGGTGATTGATGACTACCGAACTGCCACAAAATCCTTTTCACTTAAACTGTTGCCAGGTTGGTACTTCCTCTGCAATTCTTCTGCATTTGTGCAAATGAGTTACTGCAATTGATGCTGGACTTTGCATTTAGACTTGTTCACATTTTGTTTGCTTGGCTTAGGCCACACATTCTAGACTGCTGAGATCATTCTGAATGCTGATTATGTCATCTATGGTATGTGCTCATCTCACCAGGTATGTGTCACCCAAGTAATTGATTGACAGTTACTTTCAGAAGGACAGGGCCAAGGACAGAATCTTGTAATGAGGTAGAGGAAACATTTCTCTGACTGACACAAAGACATTAATCAACAATCTTTGGTCACAGTGGGTCAATTGGCCATAAATCTGCCTCAGATTATATCAACTGATGCTGACCAGCGCACAAGATAGAGGAGTTGGGAAGACTCAATATTGTAAAGATGTCAGTTATCTCTAAAAGAATCTGTAAATTGAAGGCAATTCAAGGCAAAATCCGGATATGTTTTTGCATAGGACCTGGTAAGCTGATTCTAAAATTACTTGGGAGAGTGAAAGAAAGACCAGGAATAGCCAAGATGATTTTGAAGAAAAACAGCAAGAATTGCAGAATTGAACTATCAGAAACCCGGGCTTACTGTAAAGCTATAATGATTAAGACAGTTTGGTATTGGCAGAGAAAAAGTAAAACAAATCAAAGGAACAGAAAAGAGCTTTCAGGAATAAAACCTCGGATATATGGAAAAGTGATATGTGACAAGGTGCATTGCAGATCTCGTGGGGGAATGATTGGCTATTTAAGAACAGCTCTGGGATACCTGGTGATCTGTGATGGAAAAAATTCTATCTCTATTTCGAATCTATACTGAAATCATGTCAGGATGTTTAAAGACCTAAAAGTGAAAAGAAAAACTTCAACATTTTAGAGGAAAGTGTAAGAGAAAATCTTTATGACTGTGGAAATAGGAAACCAAAAAAACAAACCAAACTCAAGGCCGTCAAGTCAGCTCTGACTCATAGCGACCCCTCCTTGGGTTTCTGAGATGGTATCACTAAGGAAGTAGATTCCCCACCTTCCTTCCAAAGAGTGGCTGGTGGGTTTGAACTGCCAGCCTTCTGGTCAAATGCTAAGGCCAAATCCTAAGGGCACTACGCTGCCAGAGCTCCTGGGAATAGGTAGGGTTTCTTAAATAAGATATTGAAAACAGTAACCAAAAGGTGAAGTTTGATAGATTTGACTATATTGAAGTTAAAAATATTTAATCATAAAAAGTAATTAGTATCTGGAATCTGAAGGAGCTCTGGTAGCCTAGTGGGTAAGACATTTGGCTACTAACCAGAATATGAATCCCTAGGAGGTTTAACTGGCTAATGTGCTCATTTGCTAAACAAAACATTGGGGGTTCAAATCCACCCAAAAGCACCTTGGAAGAAAGGCCTGGTGAGCTGCCATTATCGACTGTGTGGGCCATCAGAAACCCTCTGGAGTGCACTTCTGCTTTGACACACATGGAGTTGCCGTGTGCAGAAATTGACTAGACAGCAACTGGGTATTTATCTAGAACATATGAAAAAATTCAATCAATATGAAAAACACAAATAATCTAAGAGAAAAAGAGACAATGGGTATGAACAGTGAATCCATGACAAAATATTCAACCTCGTTAGTAAGCTGATAAATGCAAAGTAAAATCACAGTAAGGTACATTTTCCCCCCTTTCAGATGGACAGAAGTTAGGAAGTCTGATAGTAACAAGTATGGGTAAGAATGTGGAGCAAGGGGACCAGCACTCAATGCTGGAGGGTTGATTCATTTATTAACTTTTTGTTGTGATTGGGTGAAATTTTACAAAACAGATCAGTTTTACATTCAACTGTTCATATACACGTTTTCTTTTGTGATACTCGTCACATTCACGATATAGCATCTCACCTCCCACTTCCTCCCTGTGGTTACCCTTTCCCTGTGTCCTTCTTGCCTAGGTGTTCCTGTCTCCCTGCCTTTCTCCCTGTGCAAATGCTGCCTTTCTGATCTCCCAAGGTTGATTGTTCTAAGGAGTGCATCTCCCTGGTGCAGGTGTTCAGCTCATAGACCTGTCTATTTTTCGGCTGAGAGTTGAGCCGGGAGTGAGATCAATTCCAGGCCCAAAGGCTAACACAGGGCCACAGTTTCAGGGGTTTCACCAGTCTGTACTAGACAAATAAGGCTGTTTTTGTTTTTGTTTTTTAATAATTTTGAGTTTTGTTCCACATTTTTTCTCCCACTCTATAGGATCTCTGATTTTCATCGCTTTCTGAGTGGCTGGTGTTGGTAGCCGGACACCATCTTGTTCTTCTGGCCTCTGGGTCATATAGGTTCAGGTTTTCATGGTCCATTAGTTCTTTGGATTAACTGTTTCTGTGCGTCTTTGATTTTCTTCACTGTTCTTTGCTCTGGATGAGGAGAGACCAATAGTTGCCACTTAGATTGATGCTCACAAGCTTGTAAGACCCTAGTCACTATTCACCAAAGTAAGGTATAGAACAATATTTTTGTATACCATTTGTATCAATTGTGCTTGATGTTCTCCGGCCCACAGGTCCAGTGACTTACTCGCTCAATGTGCTTATTTGTGGCTAAGAAGTTACCCTAACTTTGCCTCTTGTTATGTTTAAACTGTATATGGACATTTTTTATAGCACATACAAATATATATGTAGGAATATCATCTGCCAAACCTATGCATGGTCGTGGGTATATTCCTATTTGCTTAGCCATACCTCTCCACCTATATATTTGCCCATAGATTAGTGTTTGCTGTTACTGATAATGCAGAATTGTGTCTGCAATAGTATTTGCCTTGTCTGTACCTCTTGTGCACTTCTCCATGTCTTCCTTTTCCTTAGCGATATTGTGCTAGTCACAAACTTTTGTTATAGTGCTTTTCCCTTCACCCACATCAAACCTATCTCTTAATTATCCATCTATTTTCCCTTCCTTCCCCTCCCTGGTAACCATCAAAGAAAATTTCCTCCCCTGTGTAAACCTTCCCTTGACTTTCTACAATAATGGACTCAAAAAATACTTATAATTCTTGGGCAATCTACTTCTGGAGAGATATCACCTCAGAAACCCAAGGAAGGGTCATTATGAGTTGAATTGGCTCGATGGCGGTGAGTTTGGTTTATTTGGTTTTGTGATTGACTTCTTTTACTCAGCAAGATGTCCTCCAGGTTCATCCACATTATGAGGTGATTTGCTCATTCTTCGTTACTCTTTAATATTGCACAGTATTCCATTGTGTGTATGTACCATAGTTTGGTTATCCATCCATCTGTTGACAGGTACTTATGTTGTTTCCATCTCTTTGCTATTGGAAATAGCACTGAGATGAACATGAGCATGCATTTATCTATTCATGTCTAAGATCTCACCTCTAGGGTATATTCCTAGTAACAGAATTGCTGGATCAAACAGTATTTCTATTTCCAACTTTTTAAGAAAGCACCATACCATTTCCCACAGTGGTTGTACCATTTTACAGTCCAACCAGGAATGTATGAGAGTTCTAATCTTTCCACATCCTTGCCAGTGGAGGATTTAATTGGTACAATTGTGGACAGAGTTTGGAAACAGCTAGAAAAGCTGAAAATGCACATAGTTTTTGCATTCCTTTCCTAGGTGAGAAATCTAGGGAAATTCACACATGCACAAAGAGGTATTTGCATGAATGTGAGTTGTAGGATAGTTTGTGAGAATTAAATAATGAGAAACTACTTAAATGACCATCAGTGGGAGAGCAAATGACTCAATTATGAAGCATTCATTCAATGCAATAATACCTGGTGATGAAAATGGTTGAAAGAAATCCACAGTATGTTGTTGTTAGATGCCGTTGAGTCGTCTCCAACTCATAGTGACCCTGTGTACAACAGAATGAAACACTGCCCAGTCCTGTGCCAGCCTCACAATCTTTGCTATACCTGAGCCCATCATTGCAGCCGTGGTGTCAGTCCATCTCATTGAGGGCCTTCCTCTTTTTCGGTGACCCTCCACCTTACTAAGTATGACATCCTTCTCCAGGGAATGGCCCCTTCTGACAACATGACCAAAGTAGGTAAGACAAAGTCTGGCCATTCTCACTTCCAAGGAGCATTCTGGCTGCACTTCTCCTCAACAACATAATGCTGAGCGAAGAAAGTAAATAACAGAAGGGTATATACAGTGTCATGTTGTTTACATTAAGTTTACAAACAAGTAAATGATATTGTATATCAGGGGTGGAAAACTGTAGCTTGTGGGCTAAATTAGGCCATACAAATCACTGTTTTTATAAATAAGGTTTTATTGGAACAAAGCCACACCATTTGTTCACGTATAGTCTGTGTGTTATCTGCTTTAATGAGTCCTGGTGGCACAGTGGTTAAAGCACTTGGCTGATAACCAAATAGTCTGCAGTTTGTACCCGGCAGCAATCTGCTCCCATAAAAATTACAGTCTTGGAAACTCTATGGGGCTGTTCTACTCTGTCATATAGGGTTGCTATGAGTCGGAATGGATGGCAATGGGTTTATGGCTGATTTTGTGCTACAGTGCAGAGGTGACGTGCTACTACAGAGATAATATGGTACACAAGGTCTAAAATATTAGCTATGTGGCCCTTTACAGAAAAAGTGTGCTATTCTCTTGTGCACGTATGCATTAGTTAGGCTTACATGTAATATTCACGGCATATGCCGAGAAAAGTTTGATTTTCCCATTTGATGAGCTAGGTAAGCAGTCCAAGTAAGTTCCACAACCATTGGGAACCCAAGATCCTCCCATGTGGCTTGTGCCATCCTCAGCATGAAATGTCCATTTCATGGTCCAAGGTGGCACTCCAGTTCTCACAATCACTCCTCATTACAGCCAGCGAGGAGCATAGAAAGTAAGGGTTATATAGGCACCTTCCTTTTTAGGATGTAATCTATCATGCCCCATTGCTAAGAATACTTTCACAGGTTGGGAAATAAAGGCTTTGCCTGGGCAGGCATTTGCTCTGCTAAAGAATGGGAGGCAAGAATGGCTGTTGGGGAAAACTAGCAGTCTCTGTAAAAAGCGCATTTGCAGTAGAATAAAGGTTGAAAAAGAATGAAGAACAACTGAGCCCAGCATGTTAACCATCTTTAGGGAGGAGAGAATGCAATCAGGGAGAGAAATAATAAAAAAGAGTAAGATACAGAGTCACCATTCGTCTGTCAGTCTGTCATACTGCAGTGGCTTGTGTTGCTGTGATGCTGGAAAATATGCCACCAGCATCTCAAATACTAGCAAGGTCACCCAGGGTGGACAGGTTTCAGTGGAGCTTTTAGATTAAGACAGACCAGGAAGGAGGACAGGAGCTACGATGGCATAGTGCCTAAGGCATTTGACTGCTAACCAGAAGGCTGGCAGTTCAAATCCACCAGCCACTCCTTGGAAGGAAGACTGGGCAACCTACTTCCATAGTGATACCACCTTGGAAACCCAAGGAGGGGTTGCTATGAGTCAGAACAACTCGATGGCAGTGAGGTGTTTTTTTGGTTTTTGGTGACTATGAGTCAACTCTGACTCCATGGCAGTGGGTTTGTTTTTTAGTGTTTGGATTAATAATTAACACCCCTGGAAGCATGGAAGTAGCAGTCAAGAAATCAAATGATGTACTGCATTGAGCAAATCTACTGCAAAAGACCGCTTTAAAGTGTTAAAAAGCAAAGATCTCACCTTGAGGAATAAGGTGTGCTTCATCCAATCCTTGGTGCTTTCAGTGGCTTCATTTGCGTGTGAAAGCTGGACAGTGAATAAGGAAGAATGGAGAAGAATTCATGCCTTTGGATTATGGTGCTGGCGAAGAATACTGCATGTACCATGGACTGTCAGAAAAATAAACACATCTCTCTTGGAGGAAGTACATCCAGAATGCTCCATAGAAGTGAGGATACTTTGTTTCACATACTTTAGACATATGTTATGAGGAGGGACCGGTCCCTGGAGAAGTATGTTGAGCTTCGTAAAGTAGAGGGTCAGGAAAAAAGTGGAAGACACTCAACGAAATGGATTGACACAGAGGCTGTAACAATGAGCTCAAGCATAACAATGATTGTGAGGATGGCTCAGGACTGGGCAGTGTTTTGTTCTGTTGTACATAGGGTCACTGTGAGTTGGAACTGACTTGACAGAACTGAACAACAATAAGAACCACATACACAACTACGTGTCGCAGGACTATAGATTCTAGCCAGAGTATTATGCCTTAAGACATTGGCAGCAGAGGCAGTACCAAATCTATCTGTAGGCACACCTTGGAGATATTGTGGGTTCCATACCAGACCACCAAGTATCACGATAAAGCAAGTCACATGAATTTTGGGTTTCCCAGTGCATATAAAAGTTCTGTTTACACAATACTATAGTCTAGTAAGTGTGCAATAGCGTAATTAAAAAGTTTGAAATATTGTGAGGATATGCAAAATGTCACATAGAGACATGAAGTGAGCACGTGTGGTTGGAAAAACGGCACTAATAGACTTGCTCCACTGAGTTGTGAGAAACCTTTATTTTGTAAAAATCTCACTTTCTACAAAGCATAATAAGGTAAACACAGTAAAATGAAGTATGCCTGTACACTGTAATTATTCACATATTCATATACTTAATTAGAAGTGGGTAGAACAATTAAAATAAAATATCCAAGGTGGAATAAGAGGAGCGCAAAAGAGTTCACTGAAAAGACAATATGCTAAGTGAAACATCAATGGAGAGTGCAGAGTGTTGGCACAGAATCTTATAGGTCTAATAAAGCTATAGTTAATGCAGTATAGATATTTGAAGCAAGTAGGTCAAGGGGCTTGGAAAAGACCAGAAACACATTGCCTAAAAATATGCCTTGTTTATTTTGTGATAATAGGAAGGTGTGGTAGTTCAGTTTGTGTGTCAGCTTGGCTCGGCCTGGTTGGGTGGCTGGGCAGCTGGATGTAGTATTCCCCATGAAGAGACTGGTAATCAACTCCATGGTGGAATCTACTGTGAGCAGCTGAGTAGCCACCTGAGGGATGTGGTCTGCTTCCTGTGTGTAAGGAGAAGCCTTGGGGAATTGTCTCTAGCTTATGGCCCGCTTGAACCCTGCATGTAGCTGTGTCGTTGCTCAGTACCCTGCCATGCTCTGCTGACCTTTGGACTTTCAATGGACTTGAATTAATGGCCTGCCATGTGGTTTGGTAACAGTGGGACTGTGCTTTTTTTACTTGTCAACTTCGGGCTTGTCAGTCTCAGCAGTCACAGCTGTCTGAGTGAAGAAAAGCCTCCAGCCTCAGTGGGCCAGGAGCAGGAGGCAGAGCTGAAGCCCAAGGTTGAGGGGCTTTCACCCAGCCCTGAGAGCCTGGCACTTTGAAGTCGGACTTAAGGCCGTCAAATTGTAAGAACAAACTCCTGTTTGTTAAGGCCGTCCCATTTGTGGTATATTTTCTGTTAAAGTAGCATTAGGTAACCAGAACAGAAGGGAACACTGACATAAGAGCTATAGGAATTTCACAGTTGGGGACAAACATGCACTGTCTTTCAGAATAGTTAGGTAGTCAGTCACCTGAGGAGGAAGGTATTGATAACTACCCTAGTTTGGGGCTTCTATCCATACCAATGGTCATGAACATGGCAGAGGACCAAGTAACATTTCATAATGCCACCAAGAGGAGGAGAGGACTTGACAGCACCAAACCACATCATACAACTGGTATTAGATGTCTGTTTCAGAATAAGGTGAGTGGATAGGAGGAACTCTGAGCCTTCAAAAGAGAACCTCCAGATGTAGGAACCACCTTATGTTGCTGGTGGGATGTAGACTGTTCACCCATTTTGGAGATCCATTTTATTTATTTCAATTATGGGTATGTTTTCTGTGCGACTCAGCAATCTTACTCCTGGGCAGATAGCCCAAAGAAATCCTTCTGCAGACTCTAGCAGCATCTGCACATGCTCACAGCCTGTTGTCTTTTAGTAATTGGGAGTTGGAGGCAGCTTGGGTTACTCGCCATCACCAAGGTGTGCAGTCTGGTGGGTGCTGGCCATGGGCACTGGGCAGTGGTTAGACACAAAGGCCAAAATACAACTCCATAAAGATATCTGGTGGTGCAGTGATTAAAGCACTTGACTGCTAACCAAAAGATTGGTGGCTCAAACCCACCAGCTGCTCCATGGGAGAAAGACTGAGGCAGTCTGTTTCCGTAAAGATTTGCAGCCTTGGAAACACTATGGGGCAGTTCTACTCTGTCTTCTAGGGTTGCTACAAGTTGGGATTGACTTGAGGGCAGTGAGTTTGGTTTTTTGTTTGTTTGTTTTGGGTTCCCATCTATCTACCTACCTCACACTCCTACACACTCTGAGCTTCAACTCACCCACTTTCAGTCTCCTGCCCCCACTGGACTTGGCTCTCTCAGTGTCTGGCCACGGAGAAGCCCCCACTCTACTCTGCCCCTTAGACTTAGCTTTGACATCTTGCTAATGCTTCCTGGCTTTCCAGTTACACAGCTTCCCTTCTGGTTTTACCTACATCACTTCCAGGTCATTGCTGACAGCCTGCAGTAGTCTTACTCCACTACCTGGCCGTACAGGTCAATTGGTGTGTAGAACGGGGCCCTGCTTGAAACTGTAGCATGGATCAAACCAAACTCAACCCACTGTCATCAAGTTGATGCTGACTCATAGTATCCCTATACGACAGAGTAGGACTGCCCCATAGGGTTTCCAAGGCTATACCTCTTTACGGGAGCAGACTGCTTCACCTTTTTCCTACGGAGCAGTTGGTGGGTTTGAACCACTGATGTTTTTGGTTAACAGCTGAATGCTTAACCACTGCACCCCCAGAGCCAAAAAAGTCGTGGCTGCCTCATCTGTTGTCTGTCCAGATTATTGCCTGCCCTCTACCCTTTTGTGCCCTGGTTTGGAGCTTTGCCTCTAGAAAGCATGGACCTGTTTTCTCTTCCTCTACTTTCAACACAAAGATCTTTTGTTCTTGTTTTCTGTTTGGTGCTGAAATATTTTAATATAAACTTCCTTTTAAATCAGAAATAAAGGGCTCGATAGTTTCAGCTACCTCAAAATCCTGGTTTATTGGAGAGGGGAGGGAGAACCTTGTACTCCTGGCCACCTGTCCCATGACCCTAGCATCATGAGCAGCACCATACTTCAGCCAACTGAGTGAGACAGCTTTCAGGAAGCTGATGACATCAATTAAGGGCTCAGTGGAGGGCAGATATTGATTAGCTAGAAGAAGATACAAAACCCAGCCTTCCACCTGCCTTCCATTGAGAATCAGTCATTGGAACCACTGGTCTCTATGGCTCTTGGCCAAAGATATGTTCTGTGTTTCTTGGACGCAGCACAGGGGGTTGTGTGAACACACGTGGATGGGATGGGTGGGCGGAGAGGGTGCGTGCAGTCTATAAACTCCAGGACCAACAGAATGCTTGGCCACATGTGCTCCTGGCACCAATTTGGCCTCTAAGCTGTGTGACCTGGCCAGGTTTTTACAGGGATTGGTGCCCTGGCACAGCAACATGGCATGGGGAGTGGGAAGGACTTGCTTCAGCGCTTTATGACAATCTGCTCTCCGTTCTCTAGGGGAGAAAATCAGGCTGATGGAAAATAGTAGTAATACCACCAGAAGTCTATAATGAATAAGAATTGGCTCAGTGATGATGGTTGCAGTCAATGGGTATACAGAGGCTAATTAAACACCAGCGCTGTGACTGGGAGATGCTCCCCCTTGGCTGTGGGGATTATATCACGTGGCCTGATGGTTCTTCTCAAGTGTAAATTAGCCTCGACCATGAGCTAAGAAGTGAGTTAAAACAACTTCACCCACATGGTACCATGATCATATTTTCAGAGCCAAAGGGATTTTGACAAACACAATCTGTTAAAAAGAAATCTGGGACCCTTTTGGATGTAAGAGAAGAGGGGGGATCTATTTTAGATGTGTAAATTACAATACATTGTCATTTCCCTAACGTTTTGTGGTTTATATGAAAAATAGCTCACAGTATTGAAATCAGGATTACTGTGCAAAATCCAGGACGCTATAGTAATGTAAAACAGTTGATACAAAATATTTTGGGACAGGGTGATAATAACATTTTAATAAAGTACCAGCCATAGACCAATGGTCTGCAGTTTGATGAATCCAATTAAATAATGGATCTTTTTGATGGTGCTTGCTGATTAACTCAGCAGAAACAGCCCAGGAAGACATGCCAAGAAGATATGTTTTGACTCTGGGGGAAGAGAAGAATAAAATCCAGAGGACAGGAACGTGAAAGCGTTGTCATTGTTGTTGTTGTTGTTGTTGTGTGCCATCGAGTCGGACCCAACTCATAGCGACCCCTCCTTGGGTTTCCGAGGCAGTATCACTACGGAAGCAGATTGCCCCATCTTCTTTAGGAGGTGGTAAAATGGAATGCTCAGAGTTCAGACTTCAGAGTCAAACTATCTGGGTGATATCTAGGCTTCAGCACTTAATTGTGTGATCTGGGCAAGGAGCTCAACCTCTCTCTGAGTTAGTTTTCTTATCTGTAATAGAGAGATTTTATTAGTATCATCCTCACCAAGTTGTTGAAAACCTTCACTGAGACAAGCCACAGCACTGTGTCTGGGACATAGAAAGTGCAAAGTAAATTCTGCTATTTTGGTCATTATCAGTCTCTCACCCTCTCATTAGATACCTTAATTCCCTAGAGATTTATCTTTTTGATCCAGTTGCACTCCTGGCTTTGTAAAACTCCCATCTCAACAGGGATGATGATGATCTATAGTAATTGACTGAGGGCATAGGGTAATGAAGCCATAGGACCAAATCCATAGCTCCCTCTGAAAATCAGTCTCCTTACGGTGGAGTTAAAAAGTGGAGAGGGTTATGTCCTTGTGGTAGGACCAGTGGGGTTGAAGCTGAGGCTCTGGCTGGCGTAGCCATGTCCATTGCTGGTGACCATCTCTAGCTTGCTTCTAGCCACATTCCCTGACTTCTTTGGTAATCTGGAGGGACCATGACAAAGAGCCAGGCTTCAGAGAGGGACAATGCAGCCCTGGGTAGGGGTCTGCATAAGGAAATAAGGACTTTGAAATGGTAGAATGAGCCACGCAAAGACCAGACCAGGGATCCTGGGTAAAATAAAAGTTTATACGTGAATTTGCCCAACCCTGCGGCTGGAAAGGAGGGGAGAGTCTGGTAACATGCAAAGCAATGCTTTGTTGGGATCTAAGAAACTGCTGGAGGCTCCAACAGTGGGAGGAGATCTGCGTGGACACTGCGTGATAACTCTTGACAGAAGCATGGTGACGACTTGAAGGCCCTCATCTGTCTGGACTTCACCTTGACCGGCTACCCTCTGACCCTAGCCCACCGCTCCCCCCCCCCCATTTCTGAATCTTAAACCCTAGCTTTGCGCAGCTCCCTCCTCCCCGCTGGCCTCCAGAGAGGTTTGGCATCAGTGAGCTTTCAGAAGTATTTATTGCAGGGATAAGCGCCTGCTGCCCCAGACGGCGGCGCTGGGCTTCAAGAGCCGAGGTCTGGAGGAGGCCGTTTGTATGCTAATTCTGCTGATTGCCCGAATCTTCTGAAAAGAGGCTTCAGCCTCCGATTTGACCCTGGGGAGGGGCCCAGGCACCATTACCCATCTGCCCTTTCTCTCCCCTTCGTCTCTGGTCCTCATCCCCACCCAGTTTTCCCGGAGAGACCCATAAAATTTTATTCAACTCATTACATTTTAGATAAAGCTTTATCCTTCATTTTGAGATAATAACCGTCTAGATTCAAATGTGTTGTTTGGGGCTAAGTCAGGACAACTGAGGAAGGCGCCTGAAGGGAGCGGGAGCTGCCTGGAGGTGGGGAGGAGAGGGGAGCCTCAGTCTGCGAGCTGTGTGTGTGTGTGTGTGTGTGTGTGTGCGCGCGCGCGCGCAGGGCTTGGGGGGTGCGGTGGAGGGCGGTGCTGGGGAGGGAGTGGTGAGGACCGGAGGCAGGGTGTGGCCAGAGCCCCTGCTTCGCTAAAGGTTTCTTTACTCTGTTGGGAGGAGGCGGAGCCACAGTTTCGAGAGCCCTGGTGTGCACCCTGTGCCCCTCTGAAAACTGGGAGGAGGATGCATGCTGTTGTCTGTGGATTGTACCTGGTCGTGGCACCTGGCCCTCAGAGCCCAGGTGTTGCAAGTTCAGGCCTGGCTGGTTGACTCTGACTAATCTAGTAGCTCGCGACCTTAGGGGTGCGTTGTCATCGCTTGGGGAACTGTAAGAACCTTGATGCTTGGATCGAGGTCCCAGAGACACTGACTTGACTGGTCCTGAGTGAGGTCTGAGCCTTGGGATTTTTACAGGTGAATCTAGTGTGCAACCACTACCCTAAACCAGCTTGTCAGAGATTGAAGCCTAAACCCAAATGGTAATTGACTGAGAGAGAGAGAGAGAGAGAGGAAGGGGGAGAGAGAGAGAGAGAGAGAGAGAGGAAGAGAGAACTGCCAAGGGGCTTGCCAACGTGTTGTCCTGGTAGGAAAGGTAACATGGAGAGTCCAGTTACTCCCAGAAAGTAGCTTGGCAATCTTAGGGAGAGGTGGGACTTGGCAGTGATGAAGAACCCAAGCTCTGGGTCACACAGGCTTGGTCCATGTCGTGGTTCCCCTGCATGAAGCTAAGTGGCAGGGACCTGTTACTTAACCTTTCTGAGCCTCAATCCATCCTCCATAAGATGGGGGTGACCATAAGTACCCGGAAGAGTTGTGAGGCACGAGCAGGAGCTGGTGGAGTGACACAGCGATGAAGGTGCTCACGGCCAGGTGGTTATCGTTATAATCAAACTTGATGGCTTGCACCCCAACTGGCCTGGTGCTCTGCCCTCCTCTCTGGGGTGATGATAATAATGCTGACTAATGCTCTAAGGAGCCCTGATGGTGTAGTGGTTAAGTGCTCATCTGTGAACCAAAAGGCTGGGGCTTTGAACACACCAGCGGCTCCACAGGAGAAAGATGCAACAGTCTGTTTCTGTAAATGTTTGTAGCCTTGGAGACACTATGGGTGCAAAAAGGGCAAGGAGGCCACATGTTCTGACCTACTTGAATCCCACAAGACGAAGACAGAATCACCATCAATAGCCTAAGGCCTATTCCTGCGAGGCCAGACATGCTGCCTCCCTCCAGCCCTTTCTCCAACCGTTCCTCCCAAAGCACCCACCACCTTTCTCCTGGGTTTGATAATTCACTGCAGTGGCCACGCAGAGCTCACAGATTATGGGGTTTATTAGG
>NW_006921984.1:1518713-1542742 GCF_000298275.1 Orycteropus afer afer | reverse complement strand
TTTTTGTATTGGCTGCGTTTCAATAAAAAAAGATTTTATTGGCACACAGCCATACTCTTTCGTTTACATAGTTGCCATAGAGACCACAAAATGCGGCACACAAAACCTTAAATATTCACTATCAGGCCTTTTACAGAAGAAGTTTGCTGACCCCTGGCTTAGACTATTGCAGAATACTCTCAGGCAGCCTCTCCTCCCTGGGGCCTCCATCCCCCCCAGTCCATCTTCTACGCCATTAACAGCACCATCGTTCCAAAACGCACATCTGAGCATGCCTCTCTGCAGCTCTCCAAGCCCGGGATGGGTCCCCCACGGCCCATCCATCAGGCTCAGCTCTCTTAGAGTCGCCTTTGAGACCATTCACAGGTGAACACAGCTGACCCTTCTGCCTCCCTCTCTCCACTCCCCAGGTGTTTCACCTTGCCTTGGCCAGCCCCAGAATCCTCATCTGTCCCCAGTTAGTCTGAGCACAGCTTTGCTCAGTGGAATCTGCTTTGCTTTGTGGTTTCCTCTGCCGAGGACAGTCTCTCCCTTCTTTCCTGGCAAAACCACACTCACTCTTCCAAAACCTGCTGTTTGAAAGTCACTTCCTTGAAAGTCCTCTGAGGTTTCTCCTACCCTACCATTTGATGACGGTATTTCAGGTGAAGACAAAGACAACCAGCTGAGGATGGTGGAAACTTCAGAGACTTGGATGCATGAAGCTGTGGGAGGGGAGAAGGATGAGGTGGGCATGACTAACAGGGTGGCTGTAGCTAGCAAAGGATGTGTCTTTGGAGGACAAATAAGAAACTGAGGCTGACTAGGACCTCCTCATTAATCTTTCACACCACAGTACCAGTTACCACCTGTCAACTCCAACTGGGCAATCTACTTCCATAGTGATACTGCCTTGGAAACCCAAGGAGGGGTTGCTATGAGTCAGGTCTGACTTGACGGCACATAACAACAACAACAAGACGTTAACAAACTTGTCCAAGGCAAATGTCTATTGTTAGCAGAGTCAGGATTCAAATCCAGATCTGTGGACTCCATCATCTAGGGTTCTTTTCCAGGACACCACATTGCCTCTGGTTTTTGGCTACTGATACTTAACGTTAACCTTCCCCTGAAGATCCCCAGACTCCTGGTGGACAGAACAGAACTGCACTCCATAGGGTTTTTGGGGCTGTGACCTTTCAGAAGGGGATCTGCAGGCCTTTTTTCCGAGGGTCTCTGGGTGGGTTCAAACAACCAACATTTCAGTTAGTTGTTGTCTGCTTAACATGTGCACCACCCAGGAACTTCTTGGTCTTTAACAGTAAATGATCCTTAATGTGTGGCCTGCCTCTCCCTCCTGGTTCATCTACAGGGAGCAGCTCCTTTGCTCTCCGACCCCTTTTCCTTTAGTGGCCCAAGGAGAAAGGATCTGGCTGGGAAGGCTTGGGGGGAAGTTGTTCTCTATGAGCACTGGGGTACCCGGCTCAGACATCTACAAGGCCAGGGTGCAATGGCTGGGAATCTGATATTGCTGATTGCAAGTCAATGTGGTTCTCTGTCTGCCTCCTTCAGCTTTGCAGGAAATTCCAATAACTCCAAGTAATAAATGATGGCAAATTAGAGGCTGAAGTAGCATAGCAACTGCCAATGTGACCAGTCAGGTGATCCTTTGAAGCTGGCTGTGGTTCTGGAGGCAGATTACAGTTTATCCAAGTAAATACCAGTCCTCACGATGGTGGTTTGGGCAGCAGGGAATTCAAGAACTTTATTATGCTTGCCCACGAGGACTATGAGCAGTGGAGACTGGGAATTTTTCACTCCTTCATTAAAAATCAAAGTGCTTCCGAGTGGGTTGAATGTGTATGTGTGTGTCCAGGGAGACAAGTTAAATGAGCAGGGCTGACCTATTGGGTCATGTCCTTTGTGGTTTTGTGGAGAACCTGGTGCTACAGAATGAGCCTGGGACTGTCAACTGGGCACTGCCTTCTAGTTCTGATTCTGCCATGCGCAAGCTGTGTGACCTTGCACAAGTACCCTCTCTGGGCTTTATTGAGGGGTGTGAGAACTAAGGATGAGGAATAACTCATATAAGAAGCCATGGTTGCTCAGTGGTTAAACACTCAGCTGCTAACAGAAAGGTTGGCAGTTCAAACCCTCCAGGCTCTCTGTGGAAGAAAGATGTGGAGGTCTGTTTATGTAAAGATTTCATCCAGGAAACTCTTTGGGGCAGTTCTACTCTGTCCTATAAGGCCGCTGTGAATTGAAATCGACTCCAGGCAGCAGGTTTTTAATGACTCACTCACTCTGCAGCTTCCAATCTCTTTCTTGAGGACTAGCAGGGCTCTCTTGGCGTACTCCAGAGAAAACTGAAAGAGGAGACAAGGGTTTCATGCTCTCTTGCTGTCTTTCCCTTGGGCCCTGGAGGGCTTGTGGCCAGGGCAGGCAGGGGACACAGGTCGTTCTCCTTGCCTAGCTTTCATCCTTCTGCGTGACTGTGCATCAGATGGTGGCCCTGCTTGGCTGGAACGCTGTTTACCTGGGTTTCCTAACTTGTGAAGTAGGGAGGAGAATGGCTCCTATTGGAACATTTTTGACTGCGTTGAACTCCTTGAAGAGGCAGGGGTAAGTTGAACGTGATTTCCCACCAACTGGAAGCCTGAATCCAGTTTGACTTCAAGACCCCTTATTCCTTTGGGTGCTCTCATTCTTTCTGCTGGTGCCTCGTCTCTGCCTACAGGGACCCAGCCCTTCAGCTAAGCTGTCCTGTCCTCTTTGTGTGTCACCTTATGATGACATGGAAGCACCCTCTGCTTCTGGCCTGTCCACCTCCCATGGCCCAGAGCAGAGGTTGGTAACTATGTCCCTTGGGCCAAAACTAGCTGCCACCTATTTTTGTTGTTTTTAGGAGCTCTGGTGGTGTAGAGCCTAAGGCATTTGACTGCTAACCCACCAGCCACTCCTTGGAAGGAAGATTGGGCAATCTACTTCCATAGTGATACCTCTTTGGAAATGCAAGGAGGGGTCGCTGTGAGTCAGATCTGACTTGATGGCAGTGTTTTTTTTTTTTTTTTGTATTGGCTGCGTTTCAATAAAAAAGATTTTATTGGCACACAGCCATACTCTTTCGTTTACATAGTTGCCATAGAGACCACAAAATGCGGCACACAAAACCTTAAATATTCACTATCAGGCCTTTAACAGAAGAAGTTTGCTGACCCCTGGCTTAGACTATTGCAGAATACTCTCAGGCAGCCTCTCCTCCCTGGGGCCTCCATCCCCCCCAGTCCATCTTCTACGCCATTAACAGCACCATCGTTCCAAAACGCACATCTGAGCATGCCTCTCTGCAGCTCTCCAAGCCCGGGATGGGTCCCCCACGGCCCATCCATCAGGCTCAGCTCTCTTAGAGTCGCCTTTGAGACCATTCACAGGTGAACACAGCTGACCCTTCTGCCTCCCTCTCTCCACTCCCCAGGTGTTTCACCTTGCCTTGGCCAGCCCCAGAATCCTCATCTGTCCCCAGTTAGTCTGAGCACAGCTTTGCTCAGTGGAATCTGCTTTGCTTTGTGGTTTCCTCTGCCGAGGACAGTCTCTCCCTTCTTTCCTGGCAAAACCACACTCACTCTTCCAAAACCTGCTGTTTGAAAGTCACTTCCTTGAAAGTCCTCTGAGGTTTCTCCTACCCTACCATTTGATGACGGTATTTCAGGTGAAGACAAAGACAACCAGCTGAGGATGGTGGAAACTTCAGAGACTTGGATGCATGAAGCTGTGGGAGGGGAGAAGGATGAGGTGGGCATGACTAACAGGGTGGCTGTAGCTAGCAAAGGATGTGTCTTTGGAGGACAAATAAGAAACTGAGGCTGACTAGGACCTCCTCATTAATCTTTCACACCACAGTACCAGTTACCAGCTGTCAACTCCAACTCACGGTGAGCCAGTGTCAGAGGTGGACTGTGCCCCATAGGGCATTTGATGGCTGATTTTTCTGGATGCAGATCACCAGGTCTTTGTCCCCAAGTGCCTCTGGGTTAGCAGAGCCATTTGGTTAGCAGGTGAGTGCATTAACCGCTGCGCCATCCAGGGACTCCCATCAGTCCTTGGCCTATCTGTTGATGAGTCAGCATCCATATTCATCGTCCATCCTTCTCCTTTTGGAGGACTCAGCTCCACTTCTACCCCAAGGCTAGGCCCTCCCCTATGGCCCTGTAATCCATTCCTTTCCACCTTCTTCAGGCCTATGTGGCAGAACCTCTGTGCTGCCCCTCTCTCAATAACTTCTTTCTGCTTGCCAGCTCCTTCCCCTCAGCGCCCAGGTCAGGCACCTCAAGCTCTCAACAACCACAACTAACACAACACAAAGCCCCCACTTTCCTACGCCTCACATTTTTTTTCCTCCAACTATGACAATCTCTTTCTCCTCTCAGTTTAGACTTCTCTAGGCAGCCAGCTTCCCTTTGAAAGTCTCTAGTCCCCTCCATGTTTAGATCTGAGTCCTGGGCCACTTGCAAGCCTCTTGGGCCTAGTAGTTCAGAGCCCAGGCTTCAGAATCAAAGCATCAGATTCCAAGCACCGGCCACATATTACCTGTGGACATGGAGCAAGTGACCCAGTTGCTCTCAGCCTCACTTTGGTCATCTGCAAAATGGGGAACATAATGTTGTATCTACCTTCCAGGGTTGTAGTGAAGGTTAAAGAACATACTGTGTGCAAGGAGCTCAGTGCATACCTGGCACATAGTGTGAGCTCCCATATGTTAGATGTTGTAAGGCCGGCAACAGTGATAAAAGTGTGGCGACACCTTTGTTAGTCCAACACCAGCAGGGCTGCTAGGGAAGTCCCTTGCCTGAGAACTTGGAAGCTCTCTTTGCTTACCATTTGCTGCCGAGTTGATTCTGACTCATGGCGAGTAAAATTGTGCTCCACAGGGTTTTCAATGGCTGATTTGGGGGCAATAGATTGTCAGGCCTTTCTTCTGAGGTCTCTGGGTGGACTTGAACCTCCAACCTTTTGGCTACCAGCCTAATGTGTTAACTGTTTGCAGCACCCAGGAATTCTGTGTTTGGCAACAGGATTTCCTTCTGTTCCTGCAAGGGCTCAGTCCATTGGGGGCACCCTTTACAGCTCACCTGAGCTGGGATCTGATTTAGGCTGGGGGCAGGAGACCTTGGTGGCCCGTAGGACGCTTTCCTGGGGGTCCTCTTTCATCCTCCCTCCCCCACTTATGCTGAGCCAGACCTTCACACTTTCTCTGGGCATGTGGCCTTCTCTGCCCCTCTCCAGAATGTTCCACACACCCCCACACACCTCAGGAGGGAGCTCTGTTTAAGTGTCTGGTCAAGGCTGACAATGACACTCAGAGCCCAGCCTTCAGGGATAAGCCTGGCTGCTCCTCCCACTGTCACTTTCAAATTTTCTGTCTTAGCCTCCCCTTTCAGGCCCCACTGAGGGTGGGGTGGGGGGAGGACCGGGGACACACTCTCTTTCTGACAGGTTTTAAAGCTGGGATTCAGTAAGAAAGGCCTGGGACCCTGGCTCTCACTGTCTCAGGCAGGGCGACAGCAGGAAGATCTCATTAACACCTTCCCACAAAGGGGAAAAATCGTATTTCAGCTTGTTCCCTTTGTGTCCTCAAGCGGTGATAAGGTGCCACCAAAGTGCCAGTCTGAGCTGCGTTCCAATGAAGGATTATTCTGATAAGATGGAGGGGCGAGATGAGCGGGGAGGGGTGCAGGGAGGGGCCTGGTTTGAGGTTATTAAACAGGAAATGCCTGGCCACAGCGGATCAAGGGGAAATTACACGTTCTGTCACATTTGCTTATTGAATCCCTGTGCTATTGAAGCTCAAGAGGGGGGACTTAGCACGCACCCCCATCAACCTCCCTGTAGCTCTTATTAGATTTCACAGCCTTTCAATATTAAAATGCTAGTGCTGGTAGCAAAATTCCTTGTCAGTTTTTAATATCAGTAAGGGATTGTGGTATTAGGTTTAGAGGGGATGGAGGTGGGAGTGGGGAGGGGACATAGTCCACGGAATCCAGGCGCCCAGTGCCGCAGCTCTCTGATCTAGAACTACAGCTGTTAGTAGCTTCTGTCCCCACGTGGTGGGAGGAGGGCTGAAAAGCGAGGTCAGCAATAAGCTTCAATTTGGAGTCTCTCATCCAAACCCATGTTTGGGTTTGGCCTCTCCCCAAACTGTCATTGTATATCTCGGTTTAGATTCACCCCAAACAGACCTTGAGACAAATATTTTGGTGCTGGTAATTTATTTTGGGAGAGAGATGTGGCAATCTGCTTCCGTAAAGAGGGAAGCCTTAGGGGGCAGTTCTACTCTGCCCTTTAGGGTCACTATGAGCTGGAATTGACTCAATGGCAACAGGTTATTTTGGTTTGGTAGTTAATTTGGGATGGGAGCAGTGGTGGTAGGCCTGGATCTTCTCTGTGGGAGACCTGGGTTCGATTCTGGCCAGTGCCCCTCATGGACGGCTACCTCCTGCCTGTCAGCAGGGGCTTGTATGTTACTTGATGTTGAACAGGTTTTAGCAGAGCTTCTGTACTGAGACACACCAGGAAGAAAGACCTGGCCATCTATTTCCAAAATCAGCCAGTGAAAACCCTTTGAATCACAATGGTTCAATCTTCAATGGTTGATCTTGTTTTGTTATGCATGGGGTTGATGTGAATTGGGGCCAACCATCAACAACAACAAGTTTGTTTGGGAGGTGATCCCGCAATGCATGGCTAGAGTGTGGAGAAGTCAGACCTCGAAGGGGAAGGGACAATAAAGAGCTAATGAGTGGGTTACTCCTGTCGGCAACTGGGGCTCCATCTCTCTGGAACTGAGGGGTTGTGGAGAACAAGCCGGGGATTGTACCCCAGAGAGCAAGGAAGTGAGGGTGTTTAGCCCTTAGATGAGAGTCCCTCAGAAGGCACTACCTCTCTGTCATTTCCGTGTGCCCCCAAAGGAAGTGAGCAAGCACCCACAGCCAGAGAATTGGCTCAGCAGAGACCCAGGAAGGCTGGTCGGACTGTCCCCAGGGGTCCTCAGGGGTGTCCCACAGGGATAGGGACAGGGAGGACATTGACAGGTCAGCTACACTGGGAGACCAGAGGACCCCTGGCCAGGAAGTTTAGAGATTTAGGGAGGCAGCCTGGCATAGCCTCTGCTCACATGGTTAGCATCCTCTTCCTATGATCTGCCAGCCTTGTCCTTCTGAGATGATATCTCTGCCTGGTTTCCTGGATGGCCTGGTCCTTTCTGGCTGCAGGTTGTGCCTCGATGCCCCCTTCTCCTTCCTGGGATTGCAGTCCTCTCCGCACCTCTGAGCCAGAGTGTAGACTCCACTGCCACCCAAGCTTGGGCCGGTCCAGCAGGACTTCTTCTTGCCCCATATGGGCTGCTTCTTGGCAAATGTCACCATAACGTTTATGTGTCTCCTCCCTCTCTTGTCCTACCTCCGCTTTTAGTAGTTGTCTCTGCCTCTAATATTAATGACCCCCATCTCTTCTCTCCCATGGCCGCCCACTGGATGAACTCAGCCATTTAAGGATCTGGGGAGAGTAGGACGCTAAGATCAAAGAGGAGGCTTTCAGCCAAACATTTGTAAAAATCAGTGCAAGAGACAGGAGAGATCCTTCTGGAAGGGGGCTTCCCAGCTCGAAGACAAGCACGCTAAGGGGCCAGGGACCATGGATTGCCTACTGCCCCTATCCCATACTATTCTCCTCCAGCCCCTCCCCTTTGCCCATACTGGTCACAAGGCCTGAGTTTTTCTGGGTGCCTACAGGTACTGTCGACCCTCCATTGTCAGGATGATTGACCGCCTTGTCTTCTAAGGTTCCTGGGCTTCTCCTCAGAGTTTCATTTCTACTTCTAGTTTCTGTCTTAGTTACCACACATGCAGAATACGCCATGGTGCATCATCAAAGTCCAGGTGAAAAGCTTGAACAAACCAAAAGGTACCTATCTATAGGTAGTGGTTGGTGCAATGGTCCCTTTGTCATGTCTTTAACCTCCTTGGGCTCTGTGAGGAGAAGACACAGGCAAAGGGATGAAAATTGAGCCCACCAAGTGGACCAGACCTAGTTGGCCATGGGAAACTTAAAGGGCTAGGAACCTGGAAATCTGGGTTCTAGTCTTGGATCTGTAAAGTAGTTATTTTTATTAATTTCCTGTGCCTCAGTTTCCTTTTTGGCCAGAAGAGAATAATGTTGTTGTTGTTAGTTGCCATTGGCTCAGCGCTAACTTATGGCAACCTTATGAATGAGAGAAACCATTGCCCGCTTCCTGAGCCATCTTCACTGTTGCTGGTGTGCTTGAGTGCAACACTGAGGCTGCGGTGTCAGTCCTCTCACTGGGGCTTTCCCTCGTTTTCACCAACCTTCTGCCCAGTATGATGCCTTTTTCTGGCAGCTGGTCTTTTTTGATGCTGTGTCAAAAGAAAAAAAAAAAAAAAGGGAGTCAAGGTATCACCCAGGAGCTTTCTGATTGTATTTCTTGTAGGACCGACTTGTCCATTCTTTTGTCAATCCTTGGTATATCCAATATTCAAAACATTATGATGACAATAGTCTATGAAAAGGCCACCTCCTGCCAGGTTTGCTGTGACAATAAAAGGAGAAAACGTCTCTCCTCAGGGAGACGGGTGTTCCTGGCAAGTCCGTGTAAAACAAGGATATTGTGAAGTAGAAAATGGGATAGAAAACTAATCGACCTAATTTGGAAGAAGACTGTGGCAGGTGAGTGATCCAGGTGGCATGATGTGTCTGCAATGAGCTTCTGAGAATAGATGAGGTTTGGCAACAGATAGATGGAGTTCTGAGGTAGGGCTTGAAGCTGGGGAAAGGAGGATCTGCATTCCGACAAGCAGGTGCCCTGTCTGCTTCTTCTGTTGATGGTCCGCCTTTCCTGACCACTCCACACTACCTTCCTCCTCTGCCCCTGGGGGGGGGGGGAAGGGCTCCAGGGGGCTGTTCTCCCACCCTCCTTCCTCATCAAGTCAGACTTCTGCTCCTCCCTGGACCTCAACCCAGTATTCCCAGAAAAATACACATGCAGCACGTGGGTCGTTCCATTCATGCTGTCCCAGCCTCCGCAGTCAGGAGAGTCTCTATGAGTTCCACAGGCGGTCTGACGTTCCGCTGAAGCTGAAGCCCGTTAAGGGAAGACCCAGTTAGGGAATGAAGTATTGCAAAGTGGGAAGACTGAGGGAGAGCCTTTGAGAGTGCGGTATTGTGGTGGGTTAGGGATAAGCAAGGATGACCCTAGAATGGCCCTTTGTCTCCTTTCTGAGACTGGGGAGAGTCAGGGGGAAGGTGGTCTGCTTTGGGCTCACCATTTCACCTGCCTGCCATTGTTCAGTGCTGGTAGAAGTGCATCCATCTAAATGAGTTCAAACTCATGGAACCTCTTCACAGCAGGTCTCTTTCTGACACGTAACTTTAGCAGTAGTGCCACTTGAAGAACTGTGTTTTCGAGACATGTTGCTATGGATTGAGTTGTGCTCCCTCCAACCTCACACAAATATGTTGAATTCCTGGCCCCTCTTCCCATGATCCTTTGGAAATCGGGGCTTTCTTCTGTCATGCTAATGAACCATAGGAGTGTAGGGTGAGTCCCAAACCCAACCACTTCTGAGTTGTAAAAAGACCAGGCTAGACACAGAGACTGACACACAGGGGAAGACAGATGACTCTATGAGCCAGGAATGCCAAGAATCTCTGCAGGCCACCAGAAGTTGAAATCGGCAAAGGCGGTGCTCCACCTAGAGAGAGCTGCACCCTGAATTTAGGCTTCTATCCTGCTGAACTGTGAGAAACTAAATGTCTTTAAAACCACCCACTTAGGGTGTTTGTGTTACAGCAACATTAAGGAACTAAGACAGAAGTGAACCCCCACTTCCAGTCTCCAGTGGGGCATACTGCTCACACTTGAGTGGGGTCAGGGGAAGGTTGGATGGAGCTTGCTCACCGCGTACCATCTTGAGGAGCTCCGTCTTGGATCTACAGCCTTAGCCTTTGGGCATGTCTGACCCGATGGTAACTGATGGGTGAGTCTGACTCCTATGTGCACTGTGAGCTCCTCAGAGTCTGAGCAGTGTCCCTCTTTGCATCCTGGGAACACTGCATAGAGTCAGGTCCATAGTTGGCAATACTTCATAGTAAGGGATTTTAACCTTGCTTCCTGGCCCTGGAAACCGGAGGCCTTATTGAGAATGTAGGAGGAAGCCAGGTTGACAGCTAAGCAGCTGTCTCCCAGGAGCCCCGTGATAAATCTGTGCTTATTAGCAAGAGGCCTGGGGGAGGGCACGGGGATGAGTGGGTGTTTCAGAGTGCCGAGGGAGCTCTGTTGTGAACTAGTCACCATGCTGCCAATCGAAGATGCTTTCTGCTGGCTTCTAGGCAGGCTGTCTTTGCAAGCAGTGGCTTTTCTGAATGCTGGAGAAATCTCACTTCTGACCTCAGTATCCTGTGCATCTCGGCAGCCCCTGGTGCAGAAGGTCACACTTCCCTTGCTCAGTTACGTATTCGGGTCCACCAACTGGCTTATTGGGAATGCCTGGGTGGAACGAACAGTTCACATGCTTGGCTGCTAACCCAAAGGTTGGCGGTTTGAGTCTGCCCAGAGGCTCAGAAGAAAGGTCTGGCAATCTACTTATGAGAAATCAGCCCTTGACCACCTCATGGAGTACAGTTCTATTCTGACACATGTGGGCTGCCATATGTGAGTTGACTCCATGGCAATTGGTTTTCAATTGGCCTGTGCCTTTTTGCACAATGGATGGAGGAAGAACTGAGAAGTTCTGTTCAACTTTGGTAGGGGGGGGGGGTTGCCCTTGTCCTGAGAGGTCTATTGGGGTCACAGCCACAGCCTAGCTGCATTGACATTTGACCTTTAGTTTTTAGACCAAAGGTCTTTTCTGCCTCACAGGCAAGAAGTTTTTGAGTTTTAATCCCACCCATGGGTTGCAACTGTTGCCACAGCCCAGCATTCAGGACCCTGCAGGGATGAGGTCTCCAACAGAGGATGTAGTGTGATGCTTGGGCCCCTCCCTACCCACTTCATGTGGCCAGCTCTCAAAATGCCCATTCCCAGAGGCATCAGAGTCACAGGCTACCAGGCTACCAGCTGTGCCCCTCTGAGCCCACACCACACTGGTAGCACAGTGCGTAAGGCATCTGGCTGTTAACTAGAAGGTTGGTGGTTCAAACCTACCAGCCATTCTACAGAAGCAAGACTGGGCAATCTACTTTCATAAAGATTTACCTCCTCGGAAACCCATTGGGGGTCTCCATGAGACAGAATTGACTCAACAGCAGTGGGTTTGTTTTAGTTTGGTTATGCCGGCCATCAACATAAAACATGCTTGCTTCCAGTTCCTTGTTTTCCGATTTGTATAAAATTATGGCAATAAAACACATTTCATTTGTTGAAGGCCACATCAAATTAAGTTTCGTAAAGAGAGAATAAAGGAGAAACCACAGTGATACAAACAATACAACTGAAGGGGCAGTGAGGGTCTGGGGTGGGGCCCAATCTACTCAGAAGTTAGTCTGAGCTTTTAGACTGGCATTACTGTCTTCATCATTACCACTGTTATGAAAGTTGTGTTGTTGTTGTTGGTTGCTACTGAGTCCGTTCTGACTCATGGCAATCTTATGTATAACAGAAGGAAACATTCATCATCTTCATGACTGTTGGTATGTTTGAGTCCACTGTTGCAGCAATTGTGTAGTGTCCTCCAACCCAGGGGCCTCATCTTGCAAAACTATAACAATATAAATAAAAAAAAAACCAAATTAACAGTCAAATGCATAAAGCACTACGCCACCAGAGCTCCCAACAATATACCAATATAATATAACAATATAACTCTAACACTATATCAGTTCTAGAACATGATAACAATGTTCTGCTGTGATTCCTAGGGCTTTCATTGGCTGATTGATTGGACGGAGATCCATTGCCAGCCTCTCTTCCTAGCCTGTCTGTGTGAAACCTGTCCACTGTGAGTGACCTTGCTGATATTTGAAACACCAGTGGCAAAGTTTCAAGCATGATCTCACCATGCAAGCCACCACAGTAGGACACACTGACATGAGTGGTAGATTGAAGTCTTAGCCTCAAAGGATAATAAACCTCATGCCTCCCCATTCCTCCTTTGAAGATTTTCTTAATTGAAAAAAAAAAAAAAAGATTCAGCTTTTTTCCTTGTGACCTAAATCTAATGTGTTCTCTGATTTGCTCTGACTGCAGCTGACCAACAGATGGGGCAAATGGGAATATGAATGGGGTGCAAACTGCACCTGGGCCCCATAAATGGAACTGATGGCTGTGCAAACCCTAGGCTTCTTGCTAAGTACCCTTGACAGAACCTGCTGCAGTCTTTGACCAACCACTGCCCAGGCTCTGCTCAGGGACTTTGCAAGATCCCCTAAGCAACAGAACGAGCTCTTCCAAATGCAGGCATAACCTATTTAGTTGCACTTTGCTTTACAGCTTTTCACAGATATGCATTTTTTTACAAAGTGAAGTTTTGTGGTGACCAGCAGGGAGTGAAACGTTGTCACCATTTTCCCAACAACACATGCTCACTTTGTGTCTCTGTCACATTTTGGAAACTGTCACAATATTTCAAAGTTTTTCATCATGCTATTGCATATTTCATTGACTACAGATTAGTGTAAGCATAACTTTTACATGCACTGGAAAACCAAAAAATCCATGTGGCTTGCTTTATTGCGATACCTGCTCTATTGTGATGGTCTGGAACCAACCCCACAATAATTCTGAGGTGTGTTTGTACCCTGACAACATTTGTGCTTTGAAAACCACTTTGTTTGCTGTCATTCTGAGAGCAGAGCTTTTAATGCAAGCTAGATGATTGCTGCACAGAGGAGTTAGGGAGAAGGTCTCAACCAAAGACCTGGGTTGAGACCTTGCACTACGGCAGCAGTGATGCTGCAGTCACGCAAGAGTCAAGCGTGGATTTCAGCTCCCTCTGCTTCCTCTCTGTGTGAAGTTCATTTATTTCTGAACCTCCTTTTATGTATAATAATAATAATGTTGTTGTGAAAATTGAAAGGAATTATGTTAGTTAGAAAAAAATGCTTTTGTAACAATAGTGTTGTAGAGCTGTCTGACGTCGTCTAACTTCATCAGGGGGAGAGAGAATCATTATCTGCATTAGCTACCCAAGTCTGATTCCTAAGAGGTCAAAATCAGACATGCCTCCACTGTCCAACCTTTTCACCAGTTCTGACACCAATTGTCCCTCCCCTGGCACTATACTTCTCTGCTGAGTTCAATAATTCTTTGCAATAACCACATTTAACTCACAGACAATATTCAGGATTATGAGGTTTATTATGGAAGCTGTTGTTGTTATAAGGAGCTCTGGTGGCATATTGGTTAAAGCATTTGGCTGCAAACCAAAAGGTTGGTGGTTCAAGCCCACCAGCTGCTCTGTAGAAGAAGGATGAAGGCAGTCTGCTTCTATAAAGATTTAAAGCCTTGGAAACCCTATGGAGCAGTTCTACTCTGTCCTATAGGGTTGCTATGAGTCAGAGTCCTCTCAATGACAGTGGGTGTGATATGTCTCTGTTTTGTTGTTAGGTGTCCTTGAGTCACTTCTGATTCACAGAGACCCTACGCACAATAGAATGAAACACTGCCCAGTCTACACCATCCTCACAATTGTTGTTATGTGTCAGCCCATTTGTGTTAGACTAGGTTCTCTAGAGAAACAAAATGAATAAAGCTTATATATATATATAGAGAAAGAGAAATTTATCTTAGGAAAATGGCTCACACACTTATAGAAGCTGGTAAGTCCCAAGTTCTTGGATCAAATGTCAAGCTGGAGGCTTTTCCTGACTCATACAGCTTCAGGGGCTGAGGAGCTCAAGGTTGGCAGGCAGTATACTGGCTGTTGACTCCAACGAATGACGAATCCAAGATCTCCAGGCCGAATGGTGGATTGTTCACTCACAGACAGTTGTAGGCAGCACAACAGAATCCCAATCCACAGAAGAGTGTCTCTTTTCCCAGGATGTCCATAAACATACTGGAAGCAGGCTTCTCCCCTAGGGAAACTCCCTTTCAATGGATTGGCTGCCATATACATCCAATCCCATTGCACAACCTACATCACAATTGCTTAAACCACACAGAATTGTGGTCCAGACAAGTTGACACACAGCTCCAACTATCACACCGTTGTTGCAACCATTATGTCAATCTATCTCATTGAGGGACTTCTTCTTTTTTGCTGACCCTCTACTTACCAAGTATGATATCCTTTTCCAGGGACTGATCCTTCCTGATAACATGTCCAAAGTAAAGGAGATAAAGTCTCATCCCCTCACTGCTAAGCAGCATTCTGGCTATATTTCCTCCAAGACAGATTTGTCTGTTCTTCTGGCAGTCCATGGTATATTCAGTATCCTTCCCCAGCACCATAATTCAAAGGCACCAATTCTTTTCAGTCTTCCTTATTCACTGTCCAGCTTTCACATGCATGCAGGGTGATTAAAAATCCTATGGCTCAGGTCAGGCACACCTTAATCCTCAAAGTGACACCTTTGCCTTTGGACACTTTAAAGAGATTTTTGCAGCAGATTTACCCATTGCAATATATCATTTGATTTCCTGACTGCTGCTTCCATGGGCATTGATTGTGGATCCAAGTAAAATGAAATCCTTGACAACTTCATTCTTTTCTCCATTTAATATGATGTTGCTTATTGGTTCAGTTATGAGGAATTTTATTTTCTCTATGTTTAAGTATAATCCATACTGAAGGTTATAGTCTTTGATCTTCATCATTAAGTGCTTCAAGTACTTTTTGCTTTCAGGAAGGAAGGTTGTGTCATCTGCATATTGCATGTTGTTGATGAGTCTTTGTCCAAACCTGATGCTGTGCTCTTCTTCATATAGTCCAGCTTCTTGCATTATTTGCTCAGCATAGAGATTGAATAGTATGCTGAAAGAATACAACCTTGATCCACACTTTTCCTGATTTTAAGCCATGTAATATTCCTTTGTTCAGTTTGGACAACTCTCTCCTGGTCTATGTACAGGTTCCACATGAGCACAATTAAGTGTTCTGGAATTCCCACTCTTTGCAATGTTATCCATAATTTATTATGATTTACATAGCCAGCCGCCTTTGCACGGTCAATAAAACACAGGTAAAAATCTTTTTGGTATTCTTGCTTTCAGTCAAGATCCATGTGACATCAGCAATGATATCCCTCCTTCCACATCTTCTTCTGAATCTGACTTGAATTTCTGGCAATTCCCTGTTAATATACTGCTGCAACAACTTTTGAATTATCTTCAACAAAATTTTAGTAATGTGATATCAAGGACATTGTTCAATAATTTCTGTATTCTGTTGGATACCTTTCTTTGAAATAGACACAAATATGAAACTTCTGGTCAAGTGGCCAGGTAGCTGTCTTACAAATTTCTTGGCATAGACAAGTGAGTGCATCCATTATTGCATCTGTTTTTTTGAAGCATCTCAATTGGTATTCCATCAATTTCTGGAGCTTTGTTTTTCACCAATGTCTTCAGTGGGACTTGGCTTCCTTCCTTCAGTACCATTGGTTATTCATCATGTCCTACCTCCTGAAATGGCTGAATATCAACCAATTCTTTTTGGTACAGTGACTCTGTGTATACCTTCCATCTTCTTTTTATGCTTCCTGCATTGTTCAGTATTTTGCCCATAAAATCCTTCAAGGGTGGCTTGAGAAAACAAAGTAAAGTATTATAATGAAATGTGCAAAGACCTGGAGCTAGAAAACAAAAAGGGAAGAGCACATTTAACATTTATCAAGCTGAAAGAACCAAACAAAAAATTCAAACCTTGAGTTGCAATATTGAAGGATTCTATGCACAAAATATTGAATGATGCAGAGAGCATCAAAAGAAGATTAGGAAGTAACAAGTTACAATTCAGTTTGGGGTATTCTTTGATCTAGATAATCTCTTCTCAGCTGTGACAGCAGAAGGCCTCTTCCTGGCCCTCACCCTCAGCCCGGCCTCTGCCCTGCTCAATCAAGTGTTACAAAGATCTTTTAGCTCTGCTGGTAAGTGCCCAGAGGCTGCCCACTCTGCCAGTAAAGCTTGGCCCGAAGGCATTCAGCTGTATCTCTGTGGGCCTGGAAGCCCACCACACTGTCTCCTGGTTCTGTTGCTGCTATTTCTTTGCTGTTGCTCCTTGCTGTCTCTTGTCTCTTTAATGTGACAGCTCTGTATCTCCGTGTCTTTTGGATCTAGGAAGTTCTAGTGCAGGAATCATGGGTCGAAAGGATGTGCTCCAATCCTGGCTCTCCTTTCCTGGTGGTAGTGAGATCCCCCTTTGTACCTCTGGGATGGCTCATTTTAAGTCTAGTGGGATGGCATAACTGACCAATCCCCTGGTTAGGATTCCATACACATTATTTACATGGTTCTATCCCTACAAGCATGCCATGCACCTTATTTAATATATTACCAAGCTATCCAATCCCCTTGGTGAGCCACAAACAGATCATTTATAAACTCCCATCCAGTCATTTGGCCAAGACATTCCAGTCATTCTAGCCAAGACCATGGCTAGAAGAACCAGATTAAGTAATCTACCACACCACAGCTTTCTAGAGTTCTTCGGTTTCTAGAGCTCAGTACATAGAAAGCTCTCAATGAATATTGTTGTTGTTGTTGTTATGTGCCATCGAGTCAGACTCAAATCATAGCAACCCCTCCTTGGGTTTCCAAGGTGGTATCACTACAGAAGTAGATTACCCAATCTTCCTTCTGAGGAGTGGCTGGTGGGTTTGAACTGCCAGGCTTCTGGTTAGCAGTCAAGTGCCTTAGGCATATTAGCTCTTTTTTTTATCCCTTATTAATATGAAGTTAGCAAGTTCTTACAGCTCCATTTCCTGGAAAATGGAGGAAACTACAACTGTTAGTATGAGTTATGCCTGAACATGAAGAAAACAAAAATACTCACAACCAGACTGATAACATCATGCTAGACAGAGAAAAAATGGAAATTGCCAATGATTTCATTCTACTTGGATCAACAATAAATGCCCATGGAAGCAGCAGTCAAGAAATCAAACAACACATTGCATCAGGCAAATTTACTGCAAAAGCCTCTTTAAACTTTTAAAAAGTGATGATGTCACTTTGAGGACTAAGGTGTGCCTGACTCAAAACATGATCTTTTTGATTGCTCCGTAGGCATGTGAAAACTGGACAATGAGGAAGGAAGACCAAAGAAGATTTGAGGCATTTGAATTGTGGCCTTGGCGAAGAATATTTCATATAGACGAACTTCCAGAGGAATGAACAGATCAGTCCTTTTTTAAAAAAAAAGGAATGCTTTTTAGAAGCAAAGATGGAGAGTCTTCAACTTTCTTACTTTGGACACAGCATCAGGAAAGACCAATTGCCAAAAAGAGCACCATGTTTGCTAGAGAGTCTGCAAAAACAAAGGAAACCCTCAGTAAGATGCATTGACACAATAGTATCTATGATGGGCTCCGACATACCAACAATCATGACGATGGATCAGGACCAGACAATGTTTTGTTCAGTTTTACACAAGGTCACCACGAATCAGAGCCAACTTGACAGCAACTAACAATAACTGCCACGTAGAGTTGTTTGTATGAAATGGAATAAGGAAATGACATAATGTGTGAAATGAAACAAATGATAGAATCTGTAAATATCTGAAGTGTGTCCAGGCTCCACCAGGGGAATAGTGTGGCTTGAGCAAAAGCATAAGAATAATTGGAATGAATATTCTGTTTGGGCCCATGGGCTCAAGACTATGGTTGTGGGAACCATCAAGCTCTACTGATATACTACAAAAAAGCATTGTTCTACATCCTACTTTGGTGAGTAGCGACAGGGATCTTAAAACTTGCTAGGAGCCATCTAGATGCAACAATTGGTCTCTTTTCATCTGGAGCAAAGAAGAATGAAGAAAACCAAAGATTCATAGAAACAATTAGTCTCAGAGACTAGTGGGCCATGAGAACCTCAGCCTACATGACTGTGAGAAGAGAAAAACTAGATGGTGCCCAGCTACCACTGTCAACTACTTGGAAAGGGATCAATGTAGGAGATCCTGGATAGAGTGGGAGAAAAATGAGGACCAAAACTCAAATCATAAAAAAAACCAGGCTTACTAGTCTGATAGAAACTGGTAAAACCTCCAGACTATGTCTCTGAGTCACACTCAGGGCTGGAATTTTACTCATTCCCTTGGCTTCCAGCCAAACAATAGATATGCATATAAAGTGAACATTTATACCAGGTAGTTACACTCCTTAGAACAAACAACCATGGGAGATCAGAAGGGCAATATTTATACAGGGTGATAGCTCAGAGGGCAGGAACGCATAAGAAGAATACAGGGAAAGGTAACCACAGGGAGGAAGTGGGAAGACAGCTGTTATATAATGGGGATTGCAATCAATGTCATGAAACGAAACATGTATGAACTGTCACATGGAAAATGAATTTGCTCCGCAAACTTTCACCCAAATCACAATAAATAAATAATCAGTAATTTAAAAAAGAATAATTGAAATGAGATAGAAATGTAGCATTTGATTAAGCCTCTTCTACATTTCTCTACAAAAACATAACTCTTGGTTAAAGTAACTACCACTTCTTAATTGTGAGATGAAACAGGGAAGTAATATAGAATAATATTAAGAGAAATAAAAATGTCTGTCTTCAAATTAAGTACCTTTTCATCTTATCCTCCTGGGCCATCAAATACCACTTTAACCTCATCTTGGTCTCCCTGTTCAACTATAAGGAGAACACTTAACTTTCTTCTGGTGGTTCAAGTGTCAAACATGCCTACGTCTGGTCCATGGTTTGTCAGCAAATCACTTCTAACTCTTCGCCTGCTGTTCCACCTAATAGCCCTACTTATCGTTGATCAGAGGCAAAGTGTTAAGTGTTTCAGCACTTCTCTAATTACTTCTAGAGGATAATAACAACTTCTTCACAAAAATAAACCATTTAAAAAAATTTCTCTAACTTTTGTGTCTTGAATGCCTTTCCTGTCTCTCTTTCTAGCCAGTTAACCATCTAAAGTGGTGATAAAATATAATAATCATGGTATCATAATATTCATTGAGTACTTACTTATCATCAGGTACTTTTCTTAGTACTTTACATTTTAAGTCATATAATTCTCATAAGAGTCTGTGAAAGTGGTAGGTTGTACAGATGAAGAAATTGAGGCTCAGAGAAAGTAAATAGCTTGCCTAAGGTCCTTGCAGAGCCAGAATTCAAACATGGGCAGTGTAGCTCAGAGCCTGCCCTGCATCATGAGATGAGAGCAACAGGTGTTGTGCACGCAGGTGTACACAAATGCAATGTGTGTTAGTCCCAACAAGCTAGGAAGGACACCTAGGCTCAGAAAGAAAACATAGCATGTCCAAGATCATAGTAAGCTGAGACGTGGCATCAAAATCCCCAGACTTTCTCCAAAGATCAATTGAGTTGTGGGAGACCCTTGGACTAGAACCTGGGCTCTCACCACATGGAGTCTCTGGGGGGTGGGGTGGGCAAAAAGTTTAATGTGCTTGGTTGCAAACTGAAAGGTTGGAGGTTCAGATCCACCCAGAGCCACCTGGGAAGAAAGATGATCGTCTACTTCTGAAAAATCAGCCATTGAAAACCCTATGGAGCATGGTTCTACTCTGAGACACATAGGGTTACTGTGGGTTGGAATTGACTTGACACAACTGGTTTCTCTCCACCTCCATTCAAGGGCTCTGTGGCTCTGTGCCTATCTCTGCCCCTGCTCTTCTCTTGTCTGCTCCCACTCTTATGAAGAACAGAAAGAAAAATCCCTCAAAGGTTTGTTTGTCTTTGAGTTTATGACAAACCTTTCCCTAGCAACTCTTCTCTTTCTGTACCAATGTTACATTTACATTAATGAAAACTTGTGAAAAAGGATGACTCTCTGGGCATTGTAAAAAGGTCTTTGATTTTTTAAGAAGTATTTGTTCCAAAGACTTATGAAATAAACAATTTTTTTTTTCTTTTCAAACAATAGAAACCAATTATGGGTGGATTAAGCAAAAGGGGGACTTTTGGGGGAGTCTTATGGACTTAAAGGACATGTAAAATAACCAAAACTCAGAGAGGGAAGAAAACTGAGGCATAGGTGGGGCTTCCACATCAGAAGGAACAAATCTCATCTCCCAGTCACTGCTGTTGTGCAACGGGGCTCTCTTAATTCCCAGCTCGGGGTGTAACCATCCCATAAGATAAAACCCCAGTGAGAAGGAAATATGATTGGCCCAGACTAACTCAGTGATCCACAAATGAATGAACTGGCCATTGTCAGGTTCAGGGTCAAGTGGCTATGTTTCAGGACTGCTTCCAGAAATGGGAAGACTATTGCTTTTATGATACTTACATGGCCCCCTATTTGAGGACAGCTCAACCTGCTGGAGAAGAAGAGTCTTAGAGAAGTTCACTGGGGTCCTGGAAAGCCCTTTGATGTTCTCTTCTTTCTCCCTTTACTCCTCCCACCATACGAAGAGGGGACAGTCCAAAAGTCCATGTCCAAAAAGTCAGCAAGCAACATTGGCCACACAATGTCCCCAAGATCTCTTCAGGTACTGTCTTCGTTTGCTAGTACTGCAAGAATAACAAACAAACAAAAACAAAAACACAAGTAGTATTTGTAAAAGAAATACCACATGTGGGTGGCCTTAAAAATGGAAATTAACTTTCTCATAGATCAGAAGGCTAAGTCTGAATTCAGAGCATGGGTCTAGGGGGGGAGTCCTTTGTCTATTTCAGCTTTTAGTAGCTTCCAGCAGTTCTTGGTGTCCTGGGGCTTGTAGATGCGTCTGACTCCAGTATCTGTCTTCCTCTTCCCACTGTACACACCTCTGTGTATATTCTGGTCTTTTTATAACTCAGAAGTAATTAGGTCTAAGACCTAGTCTAAACTGATATGACCTCCTTAACATAACAACAACAACAGAGAAACCACTTCCTATTTCCAGGTACAGGGGTTAGGATTTCAACACAGCATTTAGAGCACACAATTAAATTCACAACAGGTAGCTTGGTAACAAGCTGGCTGGGATCCAGAGCTCCCCTTACTCCCAGTGGGAGTCACTGTGTGTACTCCCCTTCCTCAGTCTCCATGTTGTAGGTGATGGGCAGCTAACTTCTGCAGAGAATTGTATACAGAGCTGCTACCCAAGCTCAGAACATTGGGCACCAAACTCAGATTTGCCTCTCTTTCCAGGCTGCTTCCATGCTTGCCCCCCAAAAGGGAGAACAACAGGTTGCTCTTTTCAGGTACAACCCCACCCTGTGTTAATCTACAACCTGGCCTCAGAATGCCTCCCTGTAAGATGTCTTGAGAATGGGAGACCCATGCCAACTCAGTCCCTCTGCCTGTGAGCTCCAGCCTGCACCCAACAACATCTGCTGGTGCTCACCCCACACTGTGCTCGACACTGAGTCTGAAGCCATAGGATAAACTCAGTGCAAAACCAACCTCCAGAAGAGGTTATTGAGGGAAAGGGCATAATTATTTCTCGGTGATGTGATGCTCAGGGCCAGGTGGAGTCTGAGCCCTTGATCAAGGAAGCCTCAGGAGATGGTGCCCAGGGTGGACCAGGGTCCAAGGGCTTCCATAAAGATGGGCAATGTCACTCTTGCCCTAGCTCACCAGTCACTCACTGCTTGAACTTGGGCAGATCCCTTCATCTTTTCTCTCCTGCATTTCTTCTTTGGTATACAGAAGTGTAATAAGATGGACTCCTTGGAGAATTGCTGTGAGATTAAAATGAAAAGTTAAAAGGGCCATCAGTTTTGTTTGAGCTGTTGTTAACTCAGGAAACTGAGGCACAGAACCATTCTTGGGACCAGCTCTGAATGCAAAGGGACACAAGCACCCCTTGAGATGGGCCAGTGTAGATGAGGTAATCCCCCACCCCAGCTCTTTGGCTGCACTTTGTACTTAAAGGTGACTGTGACTTCTGGTTCCTGTTCTCCGGTTCACAGATTCCTCTGAGCAGAACTGTAGCCACAATAACTTAGCAGGCTGCACTGGATCGATAGCTCTGAAATCTAAGGGCCATTCAGTCGCTGAAGGTCTTTTATTTAGCCTCTGTGTTTGGTATTAATGTTATCCCCATGGCATCTAAATGACAGAACTATTTATAGATTGGAAGTCATTCTCATAGTGTGGCAGCTGGCCATCCATCCTGGGCAGGAGAGAGGAATCCAGGTGAGCAGAGCTCCTCGAGCAGGCAGGGCAGAGAGGGATATTTAGTGTTTCCTGGTGCCCATGAATCCTCCCTAATTTTTTTGTGAGCAACAATTGCAAACAGCAGTAGGGAAAAAGCACCATCCTTTGAAAATACAAGAGACCATGTCCTGCAGGCCACATTCGGGTTACAATGTGTATGGAATCTGAATAACTGTAAAGAAAACACTGTGACATGTACCAGTAGTTCCCAACATTTTTTGAGTGTGAGGAGATTATTTTAACTGAAAAAATAATATAGGAATTTCAACACGAGAGTAACTACACTCTTATTTAATGTTCACAGATTGAGAAGATACATAATTACTGTAGGGTACATTGCATTCAGTAACAGTTTTATATGAGTTTTATTGAACCCATCAAAAAGTATACTGACACATAAAAACCCAAACCCATTGCTGTGGGTCAATTTTGACTCATAGTGACCCTATGGCAGGGTGCAACTGCCCCATAGGGTTTCCAGCACTGTAAATCTTTACAGAAGCCAACTGCCACATCTTTCTCCTACAGAGTGACTTATGTATTTGAACCACCAACCTTCTGGTTAGCAGCCAAGTGTTTTAACCACTGCACCACCAGGACTCCCATTGACACATAGTACATATCTAAAGACTAGACTGCAGTATGGTTTACACTTCAACATAAAGAAAACAAAAATCCTCACAACTGGAGCAATAAGCAACATCACAATAAATTGAGAAAAATTGAAGTTGTTAGGGATTTCATTTTACTTGGAAGTTGTTGTTGTTGTTATTCGCCGTCGAGTCGGCCCCGACTCATAGTGACCCCTCCTTGGGTTTCTGAGGTAGCAGTCAAGAAATCAGGCATTGTATTGCACTGGGCAAATCTGCTGCAAAAGACTTCAAAGTGTTAAAAGAGAAAAGATGTCACTTTGAAGACTGAAATGCACCTGACTCAAGCCATCGTGGTTTTTTGTTTGTTTTAATGCTTTAGCCATTGCCCCACCAAAGCTCCTTGGTCTCCTAAAGGCACATTTAAGTCAAACAATAACAGTTCATGCACATCTGATTTCACGGTCCCGATTACAAGCCCAACCATAAGGAGCTCTCCTCCACTTCCCTCCTTGTGAACACCCCCTCCCAGTGTCCGTCTTCTTCTTCTTCTTTTTTTAATTAATTAATTATATTATGCTTTGGGTGCACCAGACTCAATTGGCACAATAAAGTACATTAAAATCTTGTTCCACATCCTATATTGGTGAGTAGCGACTGGGGTCTTAAAAGCTTTCAAGTGGCCATCTTAGATGCAGCTAATGGTCTCCTGTCACTGGAAGTGAAGAAGAGTACAGAAAGCAAAACAAAACAAACAAACAAACAAAAAACCAAGGGCATTTGGAAGCAATCAGCCGCAGGACATGATGGACTGGAAGAACTAGATGGTACCCAGATGCCAATGCCAACCACTTGAGAAAGGATCAAAACTGGAGATCCTGGATAGAGTGGCCGGAAAAACATGGAACTAAATCCCAAAACACAATAATGACCAGAATTACTGGCCAGATGGAGTCTGTGGGACCCCCAATACTATGGCCCTGGGATACAATTTGGGCCTGGAATAAAACTCAGTCCTAGGGGCTGGCTCTTAGCCCAAAGGTAAATAAGATGTATACACAGATCACTCAACCCAGGGTGACACACCCACATACTCTATGGAGATGCATCCCTTGGGGCAATTGACCATGGGGAGTCACAGGGGCAACATTTG
>NW_006921984.1:1512666-1517928 GCF_000298275.1 Orycteropus afer afer | reverse complement strand
TTTTTGTATTTTTGTTCTATATTTTCCCTCGCACTCTATCCAGGATCTCCAGTTTTGATCCCTTTCTGAGCAGTTAGCATCGGTAGCTCGGTACCATCTAGTTCTTCTGGTCCCGGAGTCATGAAGACTGAGATCCTTGGACTAATTGTTTCCAGATAACTTTGATTTTCTTCACTCTTCTTTGCTCCAGATGAGAGGAGACCAATAGTTGCATCTTAGATGGCTACTTGAAAGCTTTTAAGACCCCAGTCACTACCCAAGTCACTTAGGTTGTAGAACAAGATTTTTATGCACTATGTTGTACCAATTGAACATGATGTTCCCCAAGACCATGATCCCGAGTCCATAGACTCGATGATTCTCTCTCACAAGGTGTTTGGTTGTTTCTGAGACGTTCCTCCAATTCTGTCTTCTGTTGCTTCTGTAATGTATGTGGCTAATTTTGTAGCACAAATGCATATGAAAGATTATCTTTAAGCAAGTCTATCCTTGGCCTGGGGTGTATTTCTGTTCACCTACCCCCACCTGATCTTTTCAGCTGTCTATTCATTAATCACAAGATTAAGCCTGATGTTTAGTGCTAGTGATACTGCAGTATTGTGAATGTAATAGTATTCGCCTCTGTTGTCTATATCTTTTGTGTACATTTCAGTGTCTTTTCTTTCCTCAAAGTCACCATTCTGGTCACAGATTCTTTCCATGGTATTTTTTAATTGCATCACCATACATGTGAAAGTTGGACATGAATAAAGAAGACTGAAGAAGAATCAATGCATTTGAATGTGGTGTTGGTGAAGAATACTGAGAATACCATGGACTTCCAGAAGAATGAACAAATCTGTGTTGGAAGAAGTACAGCCATAACGCTCCTTAGAAATGAGAATGGTCAAACTTTGTCTCAACTACATTGGTCATGTTATCAGAAGGGACTATTCCCTGGAGAAGGATAGCATGCTTGGTAAAGTAGAGCATCAGTGAAAAAGAGGAAGACCCTCAATAAGAATGGATTGACACAGTGGCTGTGATGATGGGGCATTGCTTCAGTCTATTGTACATGGAGTTGCTATGATTCAGAGATGACTTAAGTTCACCTAAAAGCAACATGTCTAATTGAGCAGTGATGGTTCAGTGGTAGGATTCTTGCTTTCCGTGCAGGAGACCTAGTTTCTGTTCCTGGCCAGTGCCCCTCATGTGCACCCACCACCCATCTCTCGGTGGAGGCTTGTTGCTGCTTTGATGCTGAACAGGTTTCAGCAGAGCATGAAGATGAAATGGACTAGGAAGAAAGGCTTGGCAATCTACTTCAGAAAATCAGCCAATGAAAACCCATGGATCGTAGTGGCCCCACCCACAACCAATCATGGAAATGGTGCAGCACCGGGCAGTATGCTGTTCTATCATATGGGATCACCATGAGTCGGGGGCCGACTCGATGGCAGCTAACAACAACAGCATATATACAGTAAAACCTGTGAAAGCTGGAACTTGTGGAAGGCAGAAATCCATCCAAGAAGGAAAATGCAAATATTTCCCACTAAGACAAACAATAGAAAAGTAAGATGTGCCCTGTCATAGGCAAGAAAACTTTCAAGACCCAGAGAAAGAAGGCAGTCCTATCAAGTTCTGGCTGTCAAAGTTTATACTGTACTAGGATATATATATATTTCAGTTTAGCCTGGTTATTAATAGCAACCATACACCTAATATTTTTTTTGTGTGCTTGCCATGTCCCAAGCAATGCTCTCAACATTTTTTTTTAGGTACTATCTCATTAATGTTCACAATGCTATGAGCTAGGTAACCATTACTATCCCATTTTACAGATGAGGAAACTGAAGATCCCAGAAGTTAAGTAACTTGCTCAAGGTCATTCAGCTGGTAAGCAAGCGATGGGATGAATACTTGTCCTTGAGTTGCCTAACACTATCATCCATTATTGTGATCAACCTCATCATGGGTGCTCTGTGAGACTCTTCCAATACAGACCTGCCAAGAAACCAGTGGGGTTTGGTGGTGAGGAACTCTAGGCTCTGCTTAGCAGCCTCTGAATTCCACCTCCCAGGTCTCAGCATGGTCCAGCCTGTCTTGACTCCACAACTTGGTTATCTCTCTTCTCACCTGCATTTCCTCCTTTATCTCTTCCATTTGACTTTTACAAGTGTGTTCAGGATGATGGGTTGTGGACGGTTGAGTGTGTCGGGTTTGGGTGGAAAGATATCTCAGAATCCTGCTCTTTGCTACTCCTCCCCTTCAAGTTTCCTGACCAAGGAAGAATATTCACAAGGGATAGTAGTAAAATACGAAAACTTTCTACCTTATGAATGGCTAGACAATCACCTGAAGACTCCAAAGGTAGGCCTTCTCTGGGAAAATCTGGTTTGGAGAATATGAGTTAGGAAAAGCGGCCCAAGTTTGTGGCTAGCTAAGGCACTTAACTGCTAACCAGAAAGCTGGCAGTTCAAACCCACCAGCCACTCCTTGGAAGGAAGATGGGGCAATCTACTTCCGTAGTGATACTGCCTTGGAAACCCAAGGAGGGGTCGCTATGAGTCAGGTTAGACTCGACGGCACATAACAACAACAACACTCCTTGAATGTAGAATGTATTCTCATTTGACAGGTAGGGAGAGATGAGGAATTAAGAGCCAGAGAAACTCTAAACCCTGCTTCCCTGGACTGGTTTAGGAAGAGGCTGGTGAAAGTGACATTACTGCTGGATGACTGTGTGTCACTCTGATTGCATCATAAAATATTATGACTGTACTGCTCTATCATCTTAATAAAAACCCAGCTCAGGGATGTATGATTTTGGACTAGCACATCCTCTGGAAGGTGCTTAAAGACAATACTGCTAAGATTATTTTCCAGATGTAGGTCTGAATCTTAGATTTGGACTGTTGTGCATGGCACAGAGGCCAAAGGAAGGTCTTGTCATCACTGTCTGGTCTCTTTTACCTGCTCTCTTTTTGAGCATTTCCCATTCTCTTTTTCCTTATCTCTTTCTCAGTCTAATGCTTCCATAAATGAAGAGTGTGACTTTCATTATTTTTCTCATATTAGTATCTTGGGTGAGTCCTCAGGAGACCTAAAGATGGTGGCTTCTGGGCTGGCTTTTTCAGAGACTAATGTGAGCATTGGACCGGGAGTTATGAGTCCTGAGCTTTTGCTTCTCCAACTGTGTGACCTCTTTAAGGCTCTTCAAATTCACTGTAGGCCTCAGTTTCCCATCTGGTGAGAGAGGGAGTTGGTTAAGTAGCCAGAACTTTCCTTCTGGCTCTTCACAGTAGAGCCTGTGAACCTGCTCAGCAGTGGCTGCTTCTCTTCTCAAGTCTTTGTTTGTCCCATGCAGAGCTCTCCGCAGCTTTCTTTTCATACAGTTCCCCATCGCCTCCCCTCCCTTGCCAGCAACTCAGATGAAAAACAGTCTGCTTGTTTCTGAGGAATAGAGGGCAAGGTTTCTGGCAAACCCTTTTAACTGTCAGAGCGAACACTGGCTTGAGGCACTGTGACCTCATGAGCCTTCAGCATCCTCCATGTCATGCTGTCCACTGCGGCCCACCATGGGTCACCTGAGAGCAAAAATTGACCTTCCCCAAGGCCCTTCCAGGCCAAAGCTCTTGGGGAGTCAGACACGATCTTCTACAGTCTGAAGTTCTCTTTATTGCAGCCAGTGGAGAGCAGGGCTCAGGGCTTTCATGCTCACTGCCTGGAAAGTACATAGAATGTTTAAACAGGGAGCTGAGCAGTGCAGTCTCATTGGCCTTTGGTCTCTTCCCGCGATCAGGAAGCAAGCAACATTTCTTGAGCCTCTGCAGAAGTAGAAGCAGAGTAAAGGGATTATTTGATCAAAAATGAGTCTAGAGGGTCTATTTTGGATGCTGCATGCTTCGTTACTTTCTGTGGAATCCAATGCAAAGACACAGCCTGGGGAGTTGAGACAGCTGAGTTCTAGCCACAACCTTATCTTTCCCTTCTGAATGACCTTGGGCCATTTACTTAACCTTTCTGAGCCTCAGCTTCCTTAGTAGTAAGTTGAGGCAACAATTCTCACCCCCTAGGGATTGCTGTGATGATTAAATGAGATCAGGAATGTGGCAGCGTTGTTTAGAAGGCCTGGCCCACTTTGCTGGTACTTTTAACCCTTGTAGGGGTAAGATGCATCTAACCTAAGCTATGGGCTTTTCAATGCATGCAAAAATTGGATAGTGAAAAAAGAAGACAGAAGAAGGATTGATATGTTTGGACTGTGATATTGGCAAAAAATATTGACTATATTGTGGACTGCCAAAAGAACAAACAAATCAGTCTTAGAAGAAATACATCCAGACTGCTCCTTGGAAGAGAGGATGGCAAGACTTTGTCTTATTGACTTTTGACATGTCATCAAGAAAGACCAAGGGCGTCATGTTTGGTAAAGTAGAGGGCCAACAGCAATGAGGGAAATCTTGAATGAGAGGGATTGACACAATCGCCTCAAGAATGGGCCCAAACGTACCACGGATCACAAAGAGGCTTAGGACTGGTGATAATATGTTCTCTTGTACAAAAGTTCATCATGATGACATTGGGGAAAGGAAGGCCATTGAAATGTGCACATAAGATGTAGACAACACAGGCAAATACTATAGATGCACAATATGGCATTACCAATAACACCGAACACCAGACTGCAGATAAATTCATAGACAGTTGAGAAGATCAGATGGGGGTAGGTGAACAGGAATATACCCTAGACCAAGGATAGATTTGGCTGAAGATAATCTTTCATATGCATTTGTGTTACAAAATCAGTCACATACATTACAGAAGCAACAGAAGACAGAATAGGAATAACTTCTCAGGGACAAATGCCTTGAGAGAGAGAATCACTGGGCCTGTGAACTCAAGAGCATGGTCTTGGGGGACATCACTCTCAATTGGCACAACATAGTGCATAAAAATCTTGTTCTACAAACTTGTTTGGTGAGTAGCAGCTGGGGTCTTAAAAGCTTTCAAGCAGCCATCTAAGATGCAATTATTAGTCTCCTCTCATCTGAAGCAAAGAAGAGTGAAGAAAATCAAAGTCATCTGGAAACAATTAGTCCAAGGATATGATGGACCCCAAGACTAGAAGAAATAGATGGTGCGCAGCTACCAATGCCCACCACTCAGAAAAGGATCAAAACTGGAGATCCTGGATAGAGTGGAAAGAAAAATGTGGAACAAAATTCAAAATTCAAAAATGACCGGAATTACTGGTGGGAAAGAGACTGGTGGAACCCC
>NW_006921984.1:1502936-1511671 GCF_000298275.1 Orycteropus afer afer | reverse complement strand
CGCTGACTCAGTGGCAACTAACAGTAGTAGTAACATGAGCTAACTGACATAAAGCCGTTTGATAGCTGTGGAGGCTGGAGTGAAACTGGATGACATGGAGGTTCCTGTGGGTCTGATTGAGCAGAACTTATGCACTTGACTATCTAAGGACAGCAACTGGCTCCCGCTTTGTTCCAGCCCTCCTCAAGCTCTGGAGTTTGGATGTGCTGAGCTGGTGATGTTGTCCTTGGATTTTGGCAGCGATGTGCAGACCCAGGGGTAGACTTTTCCCCTCATCACCACCTGCATCTCTTCCCTTGTCCCAGGCAGCGAATCACTACAGCCTCAGCACCTCCTTGCTCATCGCTCAAAGTCAAGCAGTATTTTATGACAAAGGCAGATGAGCATGTCTAAACATTTAACTGGCAGATCAATCCGTGGTGACAAAGAGCGGCATAAAGAAAGAAAGGTGAGACATTCCAATGATGTCTTCATGACTGGCAGCTTGCCCAGAGAGGGACCAGACTGTCTGGGCTCCTCGGAGAAGAGGGTGATAAGTCAGATGGCCACTTGCCTGAAGTCCTACCCTTGGCTGAGACCCAGAGCCAGCATGCTTGGAGCATTGGAGAATAGACAGAGAGGAGAGCCACATCACATGGCCCAGGGCCCGCTTAGCATGCAGAGCACCTGGGTGGTCTCCAGCTTCTTGAACTGTCTGTACACTGACTTAGTGTGGACAGAGAGGTGACTTCAGATGGGAGGAGGAAGGATGTAACAAAAAGCAAGTCCGAGTGAGGGACTATTTTGTTTACTAAATGATAGACTGGGTTGCCAGGCAAGATGGTGGTTGTCTGTCTTCTAGGGACACCTGGCCCTGGTACCCCTGGAGAGCGTATGTATGGGAGCACCTGCTGGGCAGAGGCAGGGTGTTGTCCACAGGCTGGATCAGGTGACAGTATTATGAACAAGCTGTTGTTGTTGTATACTGTCAAGTAGATTCAGACTCTTAGTGACCTTATAGGAAACATCAAAACTGCCTCATAGATTTTCCTAAGTTGTGATATTTACAGGCACAGATCACCAAGTCTTTCTCCCATCAAGTGACTGGTGGGTTTGAACTGCTGACCCTTTGGTTAGCAGCCAAGTGCTTAGCTATTTTGCCACTAGGACTCCTTGTGAAGAAGCTAGGAGGCTTTATGTAGTAGAACTTCAAGTGCAGGTGGGGCCTTCAGAAATACAGTCCTGGATGATACAGGAAGGAGGAACCAGGCTCGCCACATTCAGAAGGGCATTCAGGAAAAGACAGTAAGAGTGTATAGGTAGTCCCAGGCTTATGATGTATTCTAGTTAGACCAACTGCATTTATGTCAGAATGGAACCCTGTTGTTAAGTAGGAACTACCTGCACTATATACACATATGCATGCTTATATGTTTATGTGTAATGTTTCCAACCCTCAAAGACAAAGATGGAATTTATAAAGATATTGATAATAAAAGGCAACAACCATGAAAACTAAAAAAAGAGAGATGCGACTTATATCAGAACCAACTTACGATGGAGTCATCAGAATTGAATCCTGTTGTTAAGTTGGGGACTATCTGTATTATTAGCTACTATGTGCATTATAAGGAGCTCTAGTGGTGCAGTGCCCAAGGCATTTGACTGCTAACCAGAAGGTTGGTGGTTCAAACCCACAGATGATCCGCAGAAGGAAGATGGGCAATCTACTTCCGTAAAGTTTAACTGCCTCAGAAACTCAATGGGGGTCACTATGAACTGGGATTGACTTAATGAGAGTGGGTTTTATGTGTATTATAAGAGTAAATTATTAACAAGCATATATATATTGTTGTTGTTGTTGTTGTTTGCCGTCGAGTAGGCCCCGACTCATAGCGACCCCTCCTTGGGTTTCCTAGGCAGTATCACTACACAAGTAGGATTGCCCAACCTTCCTTCTGAGGAGTAGCTGGTGGGTTTGAACCGCCAGCCTTCTGGTGAGCAGTCAAGTGCCTTAGGCTTAGGCACTATGCTACCAGAGCTCCTATATATATATATATATATATATATATATATATATATATATATATATTAGCTATGTTTATAGTTATTGAATACCTACTGTGTGCTAGACTCTTTGATAAGAGATTTAAGTACTCATTTATCTCCTGAGATAAATAGAATGTGGAAGTGGATATGTGAACATATATGTATATAAATTCATAAATATATGCACACATGTGTATTGTTGTTGTTAGCTGCTGTTGAATCCATTTCAACTTGTAGTGACCCCGCGTGACACAGTAGAACTGCTCCATAGGTTTTTCTAGGCTGTACTTACAGGAACAGATCACCGGGTCTTTCTCCCAAGGAGCCACTGAGTGGGTTACTAATCTTTCAGTTAACAGATGAATGCTTAGCTGTTGTATCACCAAGGCTTCTTACACATATGTATACACACATATAAACGTGTACACACATATAAACATATGCACACACATATATAACTCCACATGTACACAAACATACATGACTCTGTGCGAATCATTTCTCCTCTTTTTACTTCTCTTATGTATAACATGGAAATGCCTATATTCACTCATTCATTCAATTATATACTTTAAATTTTTAAAATTAATCTTATTCTCTCTAACCTTTATTACTTTGTAATGACACAAAATGTATCTAGTATTCAACTACTGGCAAGTTCCAGCAAGAGTGAACTGCTAAGAATAGATTTTGATCTTGGCAAAGCTGCTTCTTCAAATATGGAAAATCTAAAAGAGTGGGCAGTCCCTACCTGGTGGTCAGTGGGGTGACAAATGTCACTACTGTGATGCTAATGTTCCCCGTGTTGTTAAGGCTGTAACAGCTTTAGCGGTGGCTCAGATGCAGAGTTCCTTGCTCAGCACTGAGTCTTCAGAGCCTTGAGCAACTCTTGGCACACATGGTCACTCAGTGAATCTCTGTTGAATGATGAATGGATGGATGGATGGATGCGGAGAAGTAGCCAGTTCCATATCACAGGTGGGGAGAGAGAGTTCAGGTTCAATGAATTCCACAAAATCAAAAAGCAGGTGAATGGCAAAATGAACCCTCTGGGTTCTGCCCCTAAGTGAGTGCCTGTGGCTTCAGGCCTGTATTTAAAGAGGAAAGTTTTATCTAGGACTGGTTTAGTGCTGACATCATAACAGCCATTGTTTTCTGCAATTCTCTTCTTCAGGGAAATTCTTAGAAATAATTCCTGAGATTTATGGAATTCTTTCATATAGTTTTCATTTCTCTTTGCAAGCAAAATGCGAACTAAATTTTTAAAACAATGGTGGAGAGGTAAACCCCACTGTCACATTGCCTGTGTGTGCATGTGTGCATATGTGTGCACATGAATGCATGCCTTGCACATGCATGTGCACATGTGTACATCTGTGTATGCTCATGTGAATGAGTGCTTGAGAAGCTGGGAGCCCATTTCTTGTTTGCTCGCAAGCATGCTAGCTCCACAATTTCATAATTAGGGAGGATGCTAATGTTCCATGATTGGAAAATGTCACCCTGCGTGACTAATTTGTCAGTGGGGCCTAATTGAAGTTCAGCATCATCTGCGGCTCCTTAAAAGCCTTTCTTCTGAGGTGTGGTGGCAGAGGCAGGATGGTGGCAGACTGGTGGCAGAGAGCCAGGGCTGGCGAGCAGACGGCGATTCATAGCCCTTCATTTCTCAACAGTTCTGAAGGGTTGGATGGGACATCAGCTGGGGTGAAATGGGGTCAGCCATAAAGGAAAAAATATGGGGCTGGATTAACCCAGTGGCAGGTGCTGCTCAATAGCTGAGTTTTCTCCAGGGAGGCCTTTTGTGCTTTCTTTCTTGGGGGTGGGGGTTCTTTGTATTGATCGTATTCAGAGAGCAGCGGAACCCAAGGCAGCTTCTGGCAGGTTGCAAGTTCTGGGGAGTTTCTTCCATGGTACCCCATGAGGTCCAGGCCCTGCATCTGGAATGGACACATCTTAGGTCTTGGGGACCCAAGGACAGACCTGGCAGCATCCCTACTTTCAGTGGCTCCCTATCTCACAAGGACTACCAATAATTATAATGCTAGGTGTTGTGGGTATAAAAATGTGCCTTGTACCTGGTCTTGTATTATTATTAAACTAAGCTTTGCTAGTGCCTACCTTGTCTTGTTCTAATTGACCCATAGATCTGTGAGTCAGAACATCTATTCAACATTGTGTTTCAATTATCTCTATATGTGAATCTCTGCCACTGGACTGTGGATACCTTGGAGTCCAGATGTGTGTTAATTTATCCTTGGATGCCCATTGCCTATCTTCATGCCTGGCATAGATGGACATGCATATGTTTCCTCCATACATGGGGTATGGAATCTCTGTTTATGGAAGTCAGGGATGACTTTATGCTAGATTTTTTTTCACCTCAATCCTAGAGAATGAGTAGGAGCAAGAGAAGGATGGGAGATAAGGACATGTGAGTCTTTCATTAACCCAGAAAATAATTATTGGCTGCCTTCTATGTATAGGGAATACCTAGGTGTTGCAAACAATTAGCTTGCTCACTACTAACTCAATGATCGGAGGTCTGAGTCCACTCAGAGGTGCCTTGAAACAAAGGTCTGGTGATCTACTTATGAAAAATCACTCATTGAGGACTCCATGGAGCACACGTCTACTCTGGCACACACACAATCACCGTGAATTGAAGTTACCTTGATGTCAACTGGTTTGGTGCTTTGGTTCTATGTAGAAGATATTAGACTTAGGTATTGGGTTTGCAGTGATGAACAAGTGATCTTGGCTTCTGCTTTTATGAAGGTTGCGTTCTAGTGGGAGAGTCAGATTACCAGTCAGTAAGTTGTTGTTGTGTGCCATCGAGTTAATTCCAGCTCATAGCAAACCCAGGTGACACAGTGCCCCCATAGGATTTCCCAGGCTGTAATCTATATGGAAGGAACTCTGGTAGCATAGTGCCTAAAGCACTTGACTGCTAACCAGAAGGCTGGTGGTTCAAACCCACCAGCCACTCCTCGGAAGGAAGGTTGAGCAATTTACTTCCGTAGTGATACCGCCTCGGAAACCCAAGGAGGGGTCGCTATGAGTCGGGTCCGACTCCAGGGCACATAACAACAACAACAACAAATCTATATGGAAAGGAACTCTGTTGGCATAGTGCCTAAGGCATTTGAAAGTAACCAGAAGCTTGGGTTCAAACCCATCAGCCACTCCATGGAAGGAAGACTGGGCAATCTACTTCCATAAAGATTTCCCACTTTAGAAAACCAAAGGGGGTCACTATGAGTCAAAATTGGCTCAATGGCAGTGAGTTTGGTTTTTGGTTAATCTTTATAGAAGCAGATAGCCAGGCCTTTCTCTGCTGGAGCTAGTGGGTGAGTTTGAACTGCAAACCTTTTGGTTAGCAGCTGAGGACCACCAGGTCTCCTTAATCAATACATAGACAAAGAAATAAGCCAACACCCCAAATTATGGATTTTAGTACCACACGATGATGAAAACTGACTGTGAGTTGTAAAAGAGGGCGCCTGTGCTACTTTCCACAGGTGGGGCAGGGGAGGCATCTCTGAGCAGATGACATCACTGGAGCAATGAAGAGTGAGGAAAGGGCATTCCAGGCAGGTGAACAGCATATGAGAAAAGTGGAGGCAGGAGGGAGGTCAACATGTGCAAGGACATGTGCACTGAGATTGGTGTGTCCAGAGGAAGGAAACGTTGGGGAGTAGCAGGAGCAGACCATGCAGGACATAAGCCTTTGGGAAGAGTTTGGAATTCCCAAATACAAAGAAAATTCATTAATGAGAGGTCTACAGGAGATATAACTTGATGGAGATAATACGATTATTATTTGGTTATCTCACTCACTTTTGTCGAGTTGGATCCGACTCACAGTGACCTATCCTTGGGTTTCCAAGGTGGTATCACTACAGAAGTAGATTGCCCAGTCTTCCTTCTGAGGAGTGTCTGGTGGGTTTGAACCACCAGCCTTCTGGTTAGCAGTCACATGCCTTAGGCACTACACCACCAGAACTCCTTTATTTTGCTATAGGGGATATATTATGAATTTGGAGAGGCAAGAATGGATTAGGGAGGTGAGGTGGCTATTGGAGCAATCAGGAGAGATATGGTCAGGATGCTAAAGGATATGTTTCTTGTAGGCAGTGAGAAGCCATGGACGGTCTTAACCTGATAGAGGGTGATGGTAATGATTGCTTGGGTGGCAGTGTGGAGTATGGAATGGAGGGAGGGAGGCCAATATTCTGTTAAATGATAAGGACCATATTTTTAAAGGGCTAAGAGCAAACTTGAATTTGTTTTCAGGAGGCTGACCAGGATTGCTAGAGATCTGGAGAGCAGAGTGTATGAGGAAGAGTCAAAGGACCCAGATTCATTTAACTTGGAGAAATACTTAGAAAGACAGTATCTTCCAATATTGGAGGGACTGTTGTCTAGATGAGGAGTAGACATCTGTTATGGAATGAATGGTGTCCCAGGAAAAGATAGGTTGAAGTCCTAACTCCCATACCTGTAAGTGTGACCCTGTTTGGAAGTGAAGACTTTGAAGATGGTGTCAGTTAAGTTAGCAATGAGTCATATTGGAATAGTGTGGTTCCTAGTACAACATCAGTGTTGTCCCTCTAAAAGAAGATATAAGGAGATGGAGGAAGGATATTGTCTTAGGCTAGGTTCTCTAGAGAAGCAAAACCAATGAAGCTTATATATAGATAGAGATTTATGTCAAGGAAATTGCTCACATTGTCGTAGAGGTTGGCAAGTCCCAAATTTATGAGTCAGACATCAGGCTGCAGGCTTCTCTTGACTCCTGTAGCTGCAGAGGCAGACAAACTGATGATTGGTTGACAATAAAACAGGCTGTTGGCTCAAGTGCAGAGAACCAGAAGCCATAATGATGAGCCAGATTCAAGATCCAGATGGAGCAAGAAAACCAGAGAGCTTTGCCATGTGTATTAGATGTAGGCCACACTCCCAAAGAAACTCCCTTTCTTTTAGCTGATTGATTCTTCATAGCAGATCTCATTATGGAGGTGATAACATTATATCAGATCTCATCATGGGAAATGACTTTATCATTACAACTGCCAAATTGCCTCATAATGCCAAACTGCTGAGAATCATGGCCCAGCCAAGTTGACATACAACTTTAACCATCACAGATTCCAATGGAAGAGGCAGCCCTGGGGTGTGGGGGCACCAGCTGTACTCAGACCAGGCAGGTCCCCAGGCCACAGTTCTGAGTGGGGGCCCACAGCATCTTCCAATTGCTCAGGGTCTGGTCCAAGTGCAGCATGGAGATGTGTTGATGCTAAAGGAAGGGTACTCAGCCAGCATAAGGACATGGAAGAAGATGATGACTCCCTCTTCCTCTTTCTCCTTCTTCCCCTTCTCCCCTCTCCCCTCACTGCTCCCAGAGCTTCACCCCATCCTTCCTCACTTCCTAGGTCAAGTACCCAGGAGGGGCTGAGTCCCTGGAGGTGTTGGGTTCTTGGAGGTGGGCAGAGTGGGTGGTGATACAGACCTCAGGCTTTGAGCTGGCACTTCCAAGCTGCTGCTGGTGCACAGGAAGTTTCCAATGATGGGCCACCAGGAAGGCCCTCAGCCTGCCCTGGAGGGTTCGCTTCTGCACAGAGACACAGTCTGGGGGTGCCCTACTCTGATAATTGGGGCTGCCCTTTTCTTCTCTGGATAGAGATTTTTTTTTTCTTCTTAATGTGAAATTTTGTGGAGGGTGACCATCTTTATATTTGGCAAAAACAATAAGGATAAAATAATAGGAATTAAATGCCACATAAATTAATGGTATCAAAAATATAGAAGCATGAATGGAAAAAACATAATTTTAATGTAAACAAAACTAATGGAATAAGATGCAAGTAGAGAAAAAGATTAAACTGAAGAAATGTAATCAATTGGAACTGTAGTAAAATATATTTAACATTATTGTTGTTATGTGCCGTCGAGTTGGCACTGACTCATAGAGACCCCTCCTTGGGTTTCCGAGGCAGTATTACTAAAGAAGTAGGATTGCCCAACCTTCCTTCCGAGGAGTGGCTGGTGGGTTTGAATTGCCAGCCTTCTGGTTAGCAGTCAAGTGCCTTAAACACTATGCTACCAGAGCTCCTATAATGTAAACACAGTATTATGAACTATTTGCCAGAGAGCAAACCAAAGTGTCCGCTCTTCCCATTTTCCAGGTGTCAGCTACATGTGGATAGAGCTTTTGTTTGAGACTCCTCTTGGAGACCCCTCGACCCATCTCTTGCTTAATGTCACCTGCCTTCTTTTAATCTTATAGAAGCATCTTGAAGGCAGGGAACATGTCTTGTATCTTTTTGTATCTCAGAAATACCAGACCCAACCCCCTGTTCATGTGAGATGCTTGCTCTGTTAGGACTTTCTCTCCAGTTAATCATGGGAGCGTGGTGAAGGGGAGAGAGCCTGAGGCCCCCAGTCCTCTGGTCCTTTGGAGAGGCCCACTCTGGGCTTTGTAGCTGCCCAACCATGAGAAGGTATATGAGCTTCCTAGCACTGCTGTTTCAGAATGTGGAAATTATCGAACAATATCACTAATACCGCATGCAAGTAAAATCTTACTGAAGATAATTAAAAAATGGTTTCAGCAGTATATTGACAGAGAACTTCCAGAAACGCAAGCTGGATTCAGAAGAGAATGTGTAATGAGGGATATCATTGCTGACGTCAGATGGATCTTGGCT
>NW_006921984.1:1497204-1501935 GCF_000298275.1 Orycteropus afer afer | reverse complement strand
GGCTCAGGACCGGGTGGTGTTTTGTTCTGCTGTGTATAGGGTCTCTATGAGTCGGAAATGACTTGACAGCACCTAACAACAACAACTACTGCTATAGCAAAGTACCACAAACAAGATTGCTTAAAACAACAGAAGTGAATTCTCTCACAGTTCTGGACCAAAATCATGGTGTCAATCAGGTTGGTTTCCTGCAGAAGCTCTGAAAGAGATGATGTTCCATGCTTCTCTCCTAGTTTCTGGTGGCCGTTGGCAAAGTTTGGAGCGCTTTGGCTTATAGCTTCAGCACAGTCACTGCTTCTGTCATCACGTGGCATTCTCCCTGTGTGTCTGTGTCCCCATGCCTTCACATGGCCCTCTTAATAAGGATACCAGCCATTAGATGTAGGGCCCACCTTAACTCAGTATGACCTCGTGTTCACTAACTACATCTGCAAAGACCTCTTTCCAAATAAGGTCGCATTCACAAGTACAGAAGTCTAGGGCTTCACCATGTCTTCTGTGAGGACACATACCAACCCACAGCAGAAGGCCACTCAACCTATCAGATGGTGCCATACCCTTGGAGAAGGAATTGGTACAGTGGAAAGGAGCTAAAGTTGGAGGCAGAGGATTGGGCCCCAATCCTCAGTGCTAGGAGCTGTCTTATCTTGGGAAAATCACTCTCTCTTTACGAGCTTCAGTTCCTTTGTTTGCACAATGAGGACATTCATCTAGATTTCTGAGGGACCTTTCAGCTCTAATGTTCTATGACTTTGTTTTCAATTTACCTGTTCCCTTGCCTTAAAGAGAAAGACAAAGAATGAATAATAAGAACACCAAGAAGGCACAGAATCTGAAAGAAAGGGAAAAGGAAATAAACCAGAGGGAAGCAGAACAAGCAGGAGAAAAAAGGAAGCAGCCCCAGCATCAAAGCAAAACCAAAGAAGGGAGTTGAAGGCAGCAGGTCAGAGAGCAGAAAATTGGGGCCTATTTGCTGTGTGCGTGTGTGCATTTAACCTTGTTTGCTCATCATCTGGCTGCGAAAAAATATAGCTATATAATAAGGAGCAGAACATTTCCCCTGGTTGCATACAAACTCCTGCTTTATAAACCATTATCTCCCTGGAGCTATTAATTTAGAGCATATTGTGGGAGGAACTGCTGAGGCACGGCTGGAGAAGGCGGTGAGCGTGTGTGTGCGTAAGTCTGTGTGTGTGTGCAAAGCCAGAGAGCCTCCTTCTCCTTCTTCATTAAATAAAGCAGTTTTCTGGTAAGGGAAGGTCAGGAGAGAACCATTTTTCAGTGTCTGTAGAAGGAACCCTGGTGGCACAGCGGTTAAGTGTTCAGCTGCTAAACAAAACGTTGGCGGTTGGAACCCCCCACCTGCTCTGGGGGAGAAAGATGTGGCAGTCTGCTTCCATGAAGATTTACAGTCTTTGAAACCCACCCTAAGGGGCAGTTCTACTCTGTCCTACAGGATTGCTATGAGTCAGAATCTACTGGATTGCATGTAATATGTTTGTGTTTCGCTTTAGGTATACCTATCCTAAGAAGCTCTGATGGCGCAGTGGTTAAGAGCTTGGCTGCTAACCTAAAGGTGGGCTGTTCAAACCCGGTAGCCACTTCATGGGAGAAAGATGTAGCAGTCTGCTTCCATAAAGATTATAGATGGAACAGTTCTACCCTGCCCTATAGGGTCGCTATGAGTCAGAATTGACTGATAACAATGGAATGGGTAGCATCAGCCTGGCTTCTGCTCCCTCCCTCATATTCCACCAGGAGAAATTGCCAGTGGAAATAGCCTGTCCTGCACTACAAGGGAGTGAGCCCTCTCCACCTCCTCGCATCCCCAGGCCCTGTGCCCCAAAGGGGCTGAGTCAGAGCCATCTCAGTAGGTCCAGATCTCCTTGTGACTGTCCTGGAATGGGAATTCTTGTGCTGTAGTGCCCCAAGGGAATCAGCTCATTGGTATGAGGCTGCTGCCCCTGCCTCCTTTAAACATCACTCTCAATTTCCTGGGCACCAATAGCCTACCACCTGAATGCATGCTCCCCTCTGAACTGTGAGGTGGCTGGTCCTCTTTTACTAGTTGGTCTGCAACAATTGGGCAGCAGAGTAGCTTGCCAAACTTGTTGTTGTTGTTATGTGCCGTCGAGTCGGAGCTGACTCATAGCGACCCCTCCTTGGATTTCCGAGGCAGTATCACTACAGAAATAGATTGCCCCATCTTCCTTTTGAGGAGTGGCTGGTGGGTTTGAACTGCCAGCCTTCTGGTTAGCAGTCAAGTGCCTTAGGCACTATGCTACCAGAGCTCCCTTGCCAAACTTAGCAAATACCAATTCAAGATGCCAGTTAAATTTGAATTTCAGATAAACATTTTTTTTCTTTTTAAACTATAAGACCAAACCCACCCCCATCGAGTTGATTCTGAGTCATAGTGAATCCCTTTGGGTTGGTGTGAACTGCCAGCTTTCTGGTTAGCAGGCAAATGCCTTAGGCTCTGCGCCACCAGGGATGGTTCATTGGTAGATTCTTGCTTGCCATGCAGGAGACCCAGGTTGGATTCCCGGTCAATGCACCTCGTATGTTGCTGTGATTCTGAAAGGGGTTCAGTAGTCCTTTCAGATTAAGATAGATGAGAAAGAAAGGCCTGGTGATCTACTTCTAAAAGTCAGCCAGTGAGAACCTTATACATCACAAGGGTTCAGTCTGCAACTGATCGTGGGAACGGCCCAGGACTGGGCCGTGTTTCATCCCATGCTGTATGGGTTCACCATGAGTTGGGGGCTGACTGGATGGCAGCTAAAGACAGCAGCAACAACACTGTCCCAAATCTTTCATGAACTATACTAAAAAAAAAAAATATTGTTGATTTGTTTATCTGAAATTCAAATGTAACCATTAGGGGAAATGACAATTAAAGGCCCCCTTTCTCTTCCTGTTTTCATTCTCCTTGGGGTTTGGGCTTCTACACTCTTTGGCAACCTTTGCTTTCCCACCCTCTGGGACATTTTCCTTTGGTATTATTTGTACTTACTCAGTACCCTTCGGATGAAAGGGGCACGTAGATGACACAAATAAATAGCCTGACCTGTCACCCAGATCAGCCCCTGGGACGTGTGTCTCCTCTCTGTTGTGATCCATGTTCAGTGGGGCTCCATCCGCCCCTTCCTGGGTATTTATCTTTTGCCTTTAGGACACCAAGTGGGGTGGAGTGGTGAGTTGTGAAATCCATCACACTGGCAAACATCCCAGCCATCACACTTCTAGGAATCCACCCCAAGGACATAATCAGAGATGCACTGAGATGTATGTACAAGCCTGGACCTCACAATGCTATTTATAATAGTGAGAAATTGGGAAGTCTCTAAGTGTCCGACAAAGGGAGAATGGCAAATGATGGGCAGTCTCAGAGTGGAACTTTATGTGACAACTAAAAATCATGTTTGGAGAAAAATGCTTTATGGCAGAGTGGTGGTAATAATATACAGAGTGGGGAAAAATGATACCCAGTAGTATGATGCTACACATAGGAAAATATCTAGAAGGAAATTCAAGAAAGGTGTTAATCCTCCAGTAGGGGTGGCTGGGAAGAGCATACCCAGTCTGCAGAACTTCATGCAATTCATTTAAGAATTTCTTCCACTCTGATCACCAGAACTCTATGGTTGGAAACCAACATGAAATTGTGATGTGCCTCACTTTAATTATGGGATTCACTTCTTTGTTGGGTTTCAGAGCTGAGGAGAGTGTGAGAGAGAAGGATGATGAAATCAGTGCTTCTATTGACAGAATCATGTCTCCCCCACATGTAGAGACTGTGATATAATTCTTCCCCTGTGCCTTGGAATGAATTAGGGTTAGGCCTAGGGTAGGGTTAGGGTTAGAGTTAGAGCTATAGTTGGAGTTAAAGTTAGGGTTAAGATTGGGGCTAGGGTTAAAAATAGAGTTAGGGTTAGGATTAGAATTAGAGTTAGGGATACCCTTAGGGTTAAGGTTAGGATTAAAGTTAGGGTTAAGGTTAGTCATTCATGAGTGACTTGGCCTCCTCATTGATTCCTCCATCTGGTCTCTGCCTCCGATCAAAATCTGTAAGGCTGCCTATTAACTTTCTAAGACCCAAATCCCGTTATTATAACCGTTCCTGCTCAACATTCCTCCTATTGCTTTTAGCAGGAAGAGAATTACTCCAGGCAGAGGGAAAAAGAAGTGCAAAGGCCCTGAAGCAGAAACTTAGCCTGATGCACGCAAAGAACCCAAAGCAGACCAGAGTGTCTGCAGGGGGAATTGGAAGCAGTGGCAAGAATTAGGGGAAGGAGACTTCTTTGGGGCCTCCAGGTGGTGCTAAGGTATTGGATTTGATTCTATTTTAAATGTCTGGGATCCTATTAGCTTCAGGTGAATAAATGTGCATAACCATCCTGGGTCTCCATCCTGAAGATTTGACCAAAAAGTTGGATACAAAGCCTTTTGTGGTGGTTATGTTTGTGTGTCAGCTTGGCTGGGCCTGGTTGAGCGGCTGGGCAGCTGGTGGTAGTTATTCCCCATGATGAGACTGGCAATCAGCTCCATGGTGGGATCTACCACAAGCAGCTGAGTAGCTGCCTTTGGGATGTGATCTGCTTCCTGTATATAAGGAGGAGCCTCGGGGTTAGTCTCTAGCTTATGGCACGCTTGGACCCTGCATGGAGCCGTGTCATCGTTCAGCATCCTGCTATGCTCTGCCGACCTTGGGACTTACAATGGAGTTGA
>NW_006921984.1:1485737-1496971 GCF_000298275.1 Orycteropus afer afer | reverse complement strand
TCCTGTTTGTTAAGGCCATCCAATTTGTGGTATATGCCTGTCAGAGTGGCACTAGGTAACCAGAAAACTTTGGGTTTCCGAGGCAGTATCTCTACGGAACTAGATGACCCAGTCTTCCTTCTGAGGAGTGGCTGGTGGGTTTGAACTGCCAATCTTCTGGTTAGCAGTCAAATGCCTTAGGCACTATGCCACCAGAGCTCCTGTCACTTGGATGGAAACTTTTATTATTGCTTTTTCTCTTAGATTCCTTTCTGTCTCATTCTACTGCTGCTGCAAATGCAATTGGAGAGGACACGTGTTAATTTCATTGAGAACTAGAGACAGTTTTTTAAAAAGAAAGTAGAGATCTTAGTGGGAGACCATCCTTTTTTTCTATAGCACTCATGAACAAGAGGAAGGAAGAGGGGATTCTATGATTCGGGAAGTCATGCTCTCTGCTCCTGGTGAGAGAGAGAAGTAAGCATAGCCCTGCCTAAAATGACATTGGTTTTTGTAGGAGGCATGGTCCATTGACTGGGACTCATCAGGATTTGCCATGGGGTAGCCCAAAACTGCAATGAGGTTTTAATACAGGCATTGACGGTGGCCTTGGATACCTAGAGAACATTGCCATGGTACAATGACTCTTTACGTAGTGTCGTGCAGTTTGGAAATGGCTGGTGGCTGGAAATGGATGAGTCACCATCCTGAGCCTGTGGGATAGAAAGCTGAGCGGGCTTCATCCACACAGAGCAGCCTCGGTGTGGATGCCCTTGTCCTCTTACGTGAACCATTTCCAGGCAGGGCTGTGTTGCATTCAGCTGTCCAGAAGAAAGGGCCCCTGACTCATCCACACAGAGCAGCCTCGGCGTGGATGCCCTTGTCCTCTGACATGAACCATCTCCAGGCAGGGCTGTGTTGCATCCACAAGAGAGGGCCCCCGACTCAGAGTCATGAGATCTGGGTTTAAGCCTTAGGCAACTCATACATCATGGCCTTTGCTTTCTCATCTTCAAAACTTGTCATAATCATCTCAGAGGAGCCTTCTAGCTCTGTGATGGTTAATACTATGTGTCAACTTGGCTAGGCATGGTTCTCAGTGGTTTGTCAGATATGATGTAATCATCCTCCATTTTGTGATCTGATGTGAACAGCTCCTCAATTGAAAGAGGACTTTCTTTGGGGGTGTGGCCTGCATCCCATATATGTGAAAGTTCTGCTAAAGCTCATTCTTTCTCAATCCTGTATCCAACTCATCACTCTCTGACCTCCAGTTCTTGGGACATAAGCCTACAGCCTCACACTGGTCCTACAGATTTTGGGATTCATCATGCCCTGTGACCACATGAATCAGAAGAAGCCTCCAGCCAGATGCCTGACTCATATTTTGGGACTTGCCAGCCTCAACAACTGCATAAGCCATTCCCTTGAAATAAATCTCTCTCTGTGTGTTTATATATACACTTCACTAGCTTTGCTCCTGGAGAGAACCCAGCATAAGACAAGTTTGAACATCTTGTAGCACTGGGATTCATAAGTACGGCAGAAGCTCTGAAAGGAAAGTGAAATTAACTTGAAATGATCTTGAAGGTTGGGCTTGGAGTCACAGGTAAAACCAAAGGCCATATTTATGGATAGCTCTACTTGGAGGCCCTAGGAGATGGAATAGTCTCCCACAGTCTTCATCTTCTTGGGTCATTTTTTCTTTTTGGGCAAACCTAACAAAAAGAAACAAGATAGTTTGGGCTCACCTTAGGGTAAGATGAGTATCATAACAATAGCAAACAAACAAACAAAAACCCAGATTTCAGGAGCTTAAACTCAATGAAATTTTATGTTTTGTTCATATCCTCATTGAAGAAGATGAAATGGACTCTGCTCCCAAAGTCATTTAGGAACTCAAGACTCATTCAAATTCATGGGCCTAACCTTCCTTGTCCTCACCATTCTTTCCATTCAGCCAGATAATGGGGAAAGACAGAGCATGGGGGATGGCAAGGAGTTTACAGGTAAGCCTGGAAGTGTCACTGAAGATTTCGGCCCTCATTTCATTGGAAATGCGTGTTCACATAGCACCTCTAGATGTATGGGGACTGTTCCATATGGACCAACCAGTGTTGTGGCCCAGAGAGAAGAGGACACCATGGGTCTTGGTGGATGTCAACAGACTGCCTCTCTCAGAGCAATTTTTGAGGAGTAATTGGAAGGGCTTTTAACCTTGCCCTTTCTGTAGCTTAAGCACTAGTTACTTAAAGGCAGTGTCCCTGTCACTGAAAGTATATGTCCTCCCAGAGGAATGCCTTCCTGGGTTCTACACCAAAGCACTGTAGTGGCTCACATGGACCTGGTATATGCTCTCAAGTCAGATATATCTTCTATCTAATTGCAGCTCCACTAATTAACCATGAGAACTTTGATAAAGCTGTTCCCTGCTTACAGACGAGGCAACTGAGACTCTGGGGGCTGATTCAATGGATTTCATATGGTTGTTGTTGGTATTAAATGAAATAAGATATTTAAGGTGACTAGAAAGAGTTGGCACTCAATAAATAGGATCAGAGTTCTCTTTTCATCTCCCTTTTGGGACAGTTCTAACACCACAAGAACCCCTATTAGGAATATTGGCTTATGGTTCAGCTCATTAATGAATTTGGGCCAGTTCCAGCTCCTTAAAACATTGTAATATCATTTCCACTCCAGATAAAATGCAGGGTTAATGTAACCTCGGTGCCTGACTTACTGCAAATGGCATGTGTTCAATAAGACATAAAATAAAAGCTCAAAACCAGATAAAAGGAGCAGAGATAATTATACTAAAAATGTAAGCAATTCAATGACTTCAATTGTATATCAAATGTGGCTTTGAGATGTCTGGCAGCCAAGGCAAAAAAGGGAAATAGAATAAATTACACAAATCTCACAACCTGATTAAAGAAAACCTGCTTTTTGTAAGGGAACTGTCTGCCTGGGTCTGAAATATAGAACACATTGGTCAAATGGCTCTTCTAGATAAGGACTGTCCAAAGGTATAAAGATTCTTCCCCTTCTCTGAATGTTATTGGCTCTAAAAACTGTCTTTGCATTTTCAAAAGCTTATTCTGGGGCAAGACGGAGAGATGCTTGCTCTGCAGGACTTGTAGCAGCTGGTGCCAAGGGCAGAGGCTGTAAATGTCTCCCAGGTGAGATTTGAAGGGTCCCAAGAAGGACACCAATGAAAGGATTCCACCTTAGATAGGCTGGACTCTAAGAGGCAGGAATTGTCCCAGAGTCACAGGGACAGGGAACTCAGTAGAGGCAGCAGTAGTGTGGCCCCAACAGCATGTCTCTGATGTGATGTACAGGGTCGATGTGGGTGTTTGTCCTTTGCTGAATGTAAATCCTCCTGAAAGGACTTTGCATTCGCTTCAGAAGCCAATCTGTCTAATTGTCATGTTAAAACAGCATTATATGCAGCTGTCTCATTCTTTTTTAAGAACCTAATTTTCTTGACTTGGTTTTTGTTGTTAGAGGGCACAGAGAAGGTGTGGCCAGGAGACAGAGCTATTGAAATGGGAGAACAAGTAAGCGGAATTGTTTTACTTTCCTTTAATAAAACTTTTAGGAGAAAGGACCAGGTTGAAATCTGCGGGAAATTCTTCTATCCTGGCATCTTTCAAGTTCTTGCCAATGTCAACAAAGTGAAGCATAGTTGGGAAACACTCTGCAAAGCTCCCAGTTTGCAGAGTGTGGTACATCACTAATCATGGTGACAATGACGCTGGTGTTTACAGAACACCCATCATGGAAGAGCTGTCAGCTCTGTGTGTTTAGTTCTGAGTGACACTTGTTTGTATAATCACTTTGGGACCCTGAGCAGAGAGGAAAAATTCTCCTTTCTTGTAAACCAGGAAACTGAGTCATAGTCACCAGTTGGCTCAATTTCATTAGAGATTTGCTTCTGTCACATAACATTTGAGTAGGTTTTAGAAGTTGGTCTCATGGCAAGTTTATGGGTTGACCACTTTTTTGACTCTAGAACTGGCAACTTCAGATTTTAGACATGGTCTCCATGAAAACCAATCCAGCAAGAGCTGGAATTGTCAAGGAAACATCTAGGGTGATCTCTGTAAATTTTTCCTGCCTTGAGTGGTCTCAAGTGGTCACCAGGGCCCACTCAAGTCTTGCACATCTGGTTTTCCATCCCTTCCTGGCCGTGTCCTCAGATCTTCTTCAAATAGTTTAAGATAGAGATGGATAGATAGCTGCCGTCAAGTCAACTCTGACTTCTGGTCATTTTATGTACAAGAGAATTAAACTTCATTCAGTCCCATGTGATTCCTGTCATGTGCAAGTCCATCATTGCAGCTTTTGTGCTAATCCATCTCAATGGTTTCCTTCACCCTCACTGACCCTCTATTTACAAAACGTAATATCCTCCTCCAGTGATTGAGCCCTCCTGATGATGTGTCTACAGCAAGCGAGTTGAACAATGTTCTGCTGTCATAAGGTTTTCACAGACTAATTTTTGGAAATAAATTGCCAGACCTTTCTTCTTCATTTGCCTTAGTCAGGAAGCTCTGCTGAAACCTGTCTACCATGGGTGATCTTGCTGCTATTTGAAATACTGGTGACATAGCTTTCAATATCATAGCAGCGCTCTAGCAACCACAGTACAGAAAGAAACTGACAGACAGGTGGTGGCAAATAGTTTTAGATACTAGATAACTTCCTGCACTGCACTTCTTCCACATTGGCTCAACTACAAGAGACAGTGAGGCTCCAAGGAACTAGTGCAAGATTTGGTGGGCAGCTAACTGAGGTCTGAATCTCAGCTCAGGTGTCTTTAAATGGTGTGACTATAGGCGGATGACTTTATTTCTATGGTGTTTCATCTGACCATCTAATTCTGTGGTTTTCCAAGTGTAGCTCCTGGAGCAGCAACATCAATATAATGTAGAATTTCATTAGACATGCAAATTATTGGTCCATACCACAGCCTTACTGAATTATAAACGCTGGAGGTGGGGCCTAGCAAGCTGTGTTTTAAAAGCACTCCAGGTGATTGTGGTGCCTGCTAAAGTGTAAAGGGCTGCCCTAATTAATAACACCATCTACTTTTAAATGTTATCAGGCTTATGATTAAAGCAGGTAAACTACAACTGACAAAAAGATAACCCAATTAAACAATGGGCAAAGGACTTTTAGACATTTCTCCAAAAAAGCCAATAAGTATGTGAAAAGATGCTCAACACCATAAGTCTTCTAAAAACCCAAACTCACTGACATGGAGTTGGACCCAACTCATAGTGACCCCTCCTTGGGTTTCCCAGGCAGTATCTCTATGGAAATAGATTGCCCAACCTTCCTTCCAAGGAGTGGCTAGTGGGTTTGAACTGCCAGCCTTCTGGTTAGCAGTCAAATGCCTTAGACACTACGCCACCAGAGCTCCCTCATAAGTCTTAGGGGAATGCAAATCAAAACCATAATAAGCTATCATCTCACACCCATTAGGATGTTTGTTATCAGAAAAAATGGAAACTAAGGAGTGTTGCCAAGGATATAGAAAAATCGGAACCTTTGTCCATCATTGGTGTGAATGTAAAATTGCACAGCTGCTGTGGAAAACAGTGTAGTGGGTCTTCAAAAAGTTAAACATAGAACTAATACATGGCCTAGCAATCGCACTCCTAGGTATATACCTGAAAGAACTGAAAACAGCAACTCACACAGCTACCCGCACACCCATGTTCATTGCAGCTGCATTCACGATAGCCAAAAGGTGGAAACAACTGAGGTTCATACCAACGAGTGGGTAAGCAAAACGTGGTACATACACACAATGGAGTGTTATTGAGCCATAAAGGGAAATGAAAATTTGACACATGCTGTAATATGGACGGACCTTGAAGACATTATGCTGAGTGAAATAAGCCAGCGTAAAAGCACAAATGCTGGATGATCTCACTTATATGAGCTATCCAGAATAGGCTGATGCCCAGAAGCTACAGTTTACAAATGGTTGTCAGGAGCTGGAGGGAAGAGGAGATGCAAGTTATTGTTTTAAGGACATTCCATTTCTGTTTGGAAGGATGAAAAGCTTTTGGAAAGAGGCAGTGAGAATGGTTGTATGGCTTGGAGGATGCAATTAATGTCACTCATTATACACTTAAAATGGCTAAAATGGCAAACTATTTGTTACCTGTATTGTACCACAATAAAACCAAAAAGCAAACTAAGCTCACTGTCATCAAGTCACTTCTGACTCATAGCAACCCCATTGGGTTTCCAAAGCTGTAAGTTTTTACAGAAGCAGACAGCCCCATCTTTCTTCTTTGGAGTGACTGATGGGTTCAACCACTGACCATATGGTTAGTTGCCAAATGTCTTGATCACTGCACTACCAGAGCGCCCATAAAATAAAATTTAAAAAATGGATGGAGATATAACACATAGGAGCTTCTCAGTAAGTGAAGGTGGCAAAGAGACAGCAGAGAGATGGTGGCGACAGTGACAGTGGAACTAAGAGACTGGCATGGGACAGAGGTGGACTTGCCAGCCTACGGAGCATGAGAGTGCCTTATCATCATCGTCATCCTTTGTTCTCTGAAAGTATCTTTTTGACCTGAGAGACATTGTGCACAGCTCAGAAGAACTTGGGGATTGTAAGGACTACTTGGGTCATACTTTCTTAGCTGATGGTTATGGTCTGGTGAGAGGAACCTAACTCCACTTCATTCAATCTTATTTTCTTTGCTATTTGTTCAGTTTCTAAACCTGTGGGCACTGTTCTGTGAAGAGAGGATGTGGTTCAGTGAATTACTTGATATGGCTCTTCTAGCCGTGGTCACAACTTCCACAAGATGACTTGGTGGAACTACCAAGAAGATTGGACCGCTTGTTAGTAATGTAAATAAGGTACATGGCACCCTTGTGGGGTTGGGACATGGAAATAAGGTGTATGGAACCCTAATGTGGGGATTGGTCAGTTTTGTCATTCTGCTGGGACTAAAATGAGCTCTCCTAAAGGCAGAAGGGGGGATCTCACTGCCATCAAGAGAGAAGTTGGAGTGGAGCATGTCCTTGGATGCTCTATCCCTGAATAGAGAGATGGCAGCAGCAACAACATCAGGATAAAGAGATTGTCAGGAGAAAGAGCAGCTGGCTTACCAGCTCACGGATTGAGAAAGATGAATGCCTTTGGTCAGGAGTCTTGCTAGCAGAGTCAGATACACCTAGATGCACATATTGGCAGGGCTAAAAGAGCTTTGTAACTTTGCCTGAGCAGGGTGGAGACCAGACCAAGGGCCAAAGAGAGGGATGCCTATGGACATCGCCGAGGGGAGGCTGTCTTGATTGAAGACTTGTATCCTAAGCATTCCTGCACCTGAACTGTAACCTGTTACTTCCCTAATAACTCCATAATCATAAGTATTGTCTGTGAGCTCTGTGTTGCCATTGTCATGAATTATTGAACCCAGCAGAGAAGCAGAGAGGCCATGTGAGGGACAGCTGGTGTCAGAATTGTTAAGAAGGTTGGAGGGCGGTGGCATGTCTGACCTTCATCTCATAGGAATCAGTCTTGGGCTGTTGAAGTTCATCTTGATTCTCTCTTCCTATTGTGAAGTTACAGACGGTCAGATGAAACCACCCCCATGCCCTTTTTGCAAGGGAGGATTGTTTAGCCATTGGCTTTATTCCTATATACCTTCCTGTCTCCAATGAGGAAGACACTGTTAGAGATCAGAGGGAAAGAACTTTGTCTAGTGAAGGCAGGGTGACTTTGAGACTTTAGATTCCAAGAGGGATTTTTGTTTGTTTTAGTGTATGTGTGTGTGTGTGTGTATGTGTGTTTTAACCTAGTCTTACTACTACTATGTTTCTCTGTTTTTTTTAACCTCCATCAGGAGGATAATGTATCCCTTGAAGAGATCTTCTCCTCACTCCATAATAATCTCACACAAAGTAATACAAAAGAAAGAGTTCTTAAACTATGTGAGAAAATACCCTACAGAATTATGTTTATAAATGGCTTACATTGAAATAAAACTCTCCATAAATGGCTTACATTGAAATAAAACTCTCCCATCAAAGTACTTTCATTTGTTCCTCAGAACATCCCTTGAGATTAGATAGGGGCAGAGATTACTGTCCACACTTTACCGGGGCTGAAATTGAAGCTGAGGAGGACTAAGTGATTGGTGCCCAGTCACATGGCAGTCCTGGTGCTGTGGCAGTGACTCCAGGTCAGGAGGTGATGGACCCAGGTCACATGGCTGCCCCGGAGTTAGTGCAGAATTAGGATCTGAGGTTCAAACTCTCACAGCTTTCTGCACAGATGATTCTGAGGGCCCTAGGCACCCAGGAGTGCAGTGACTTGGGAAACACTTGTTTATCAAACCAGGAGACAGAACCAAGGGGATTACCACCTTGTGTAGGTGGTAAGTCTGTCCTCAGAGCCCTTGGGAGGTGTGGCATAGGAAAACTCCAATCAGATACTGCAAATGCTGTAATGGAGAGAGGCTCTGGTGGGTGTGTGGCTGCTTTGTGCGGAGGTTCTGCCTAAGGGCGCTCATGGGCGTGGTCTGCTCCAAGTCTTGTAATGGGCTGTGGTGTGGACTCACCTGCTGCCAGTGAAATGACAGGTCTGCTCTCTTCATCTTGAGGTTGGGATTGATCCTGTAAACCATTTTACATGTCACATAATATCCCAAACCTTATCACCTAATGGGAGGGCTGAGCAGACAGGATGAAGCCCCACTAGGGAAACTGAGGCTCAGAGAGGCTGGCTGAGATGATGGTGGAGCTGGAGTTAGGGCCAGCCACCAAGCACAGTCCTGGTTCTTCATTTGCCTCCCTGAGTGAGTAGTTCATCTTGGACGGTCCCTTGTGTCTGTGGGACACTTCCCTTCCTTTGAGCCCTAGCCTGAATCTGACCTAAGTGCCCAGGCTAAGGAAAGCTGAGCAGAGACTGGTCCACGCAGGGGCAGGAGTGTGAAGGAGGTCTACTTTCCCTTCTGCCTCTTCTGCCTGCCAGGAATCCAGCTGTTACCCATTTCCAGACAATTTGTGGGAGGGTTAACAGCATCTTCCATTGCTGTAGCAGCTGGTGAGGATGTTGCCCCCAGAGGAGACGTAAATCATTGAATCCCATTTGACTGAGGCGTCTGGAACAAGAGGAGTGTGTGTGGGGGAGGGGGAGGTGATACCACCATCCCAGCTCCACACATCCCACTTAGGCAAAATGGGCACAACTTCTGCAAGAAGAAAGAATGTGAGTCAGAGGAGATCAGGCAGCCAAGAGTGAGATGATGGATGGCACTGGAGTCCTCCCTCCCAGGAGAGTGCAGATCCTCTTCCCACCGCCCTCTCCCCGGGTGGAGCCACCTGCCACCCTGGAGCCCATCTTGTTTAGAGAAGTGCATCAGAGCCGTAAGGACCTCAGAGTGCCGGCAGGCTGACCCATCTCCCAGCTGTGTCCACTTGAGAGAGTCCATTGATGTTGTTTCCTGTTAAAGGGGCCCACAGGAGGCTGAGTTACAGAAACTCATTTTCTAATATCTGTGACAATGGTTTGTTTGCTGATCACACCCTTCAGTTTCATCATAACAGCGAATATGCCCGTTCCTAGCTGACTAACCAGATTATTTCTCATTTTTTAATTTTTTTATTATAAAATATTTCAAACAGAAACAAAGACTAGCAGAATGAACCCCTATGTGCCCATAACCTAGCTTCAAAAACTATCAACTAATGACTAATCTGGTTAGTTTTAATATTTTTATAGTTACAAAAATATAATAATTGCAGCTTACTTTTATAGATTGATTTCTGTGCTCAGTGCTGTACAATGATAATTTCATTTAACTTTCTAGCACTTCTTTTAGGTAGATGCTATTGTTGTTGTTAGGTGTCATTGAGTCAGTTATGACTCAGTGATGCTATGGACAACAGAATGAAGTACTGCCTGGTCCTGCACCATCCTCACAATCATTGTTATGTTTGAGCCCCTTGTTGCAGCCACTGTGTCAATCCATCTTATTGAGAGTCTTCCTCTTTTGTGCTAAACCTCTACTTTACCAAGCATGATGTCCTCCAGGGACAAGTCCATCCTGATAACATGACCAAAGTATGTGAGATGAAGTCACACCATCCTTGCTTCTAAGGAGCATTCTGGATGTACTTCTTCCAAGATAGAGTTGTTCCTTCTTTGGTGGTCCATGGTACATTCAGTATTACTCACCAATATCATAACTCAAAGTCATCAATTCTTTTTCTCTCTTCTTTGTTCATTGTCCCACTTTTGTGTGCATATGAGGCAAGTGAATCATCATGGCTTGAGTCAGACACACCTAGTCCTCAAAGTGATATCTTCCCCACCACCACCACCACTTTAAAGAGGTCTTTTGCAGCAGATTTGCTCAGTGCAGTAAATCTTTTGATATTTTGACTGCTGCTTCCATGGGCATTAATTGTGGGTCAAGGTAAAATGAAATTCTTGACAACGTCAATCTTTTCTTAGTTTATGATGATGTCGCTTATTGTTCCAGTTGTGAGGATTTTTGTTTTTTTTATTTGAGATGTAATCCATACTGAAGGCTATAGTCTTTGGTCATCAGTGAGTGCTTCAAGTCCTCTTTGCTTTCAGCAAGCGAGGCTGTGTCATCTGCATATTGTAGGACTTTAATGAGTCTTCCTTCAATCCTGATGCCATGTTCTTCTTCATGGAGTCCAGCTTCTCAGAATACTTAGTCAGCATACAGATTGAATAAGTATAGTGAAAGGATATAACCTTGATGCCATTACTTTCCCAATTTTGTGGATGTGGAAACTGAAACTTGGCTTGAGAAGCTTGTCTTAGGTTTCACAGCTTTCACTAGCTGTGATTTGGTACATAAAATAGCTGAAGAGCTAAAAGCAGAGCTTTGAACTAGTTAATTCCTGTTCAATTCCCTGCTGAAAATTTACATTTTCACTTCAGATATCCTGTGTCAGAATTCTTACTAAATGTGGTTTCTGATTCAACTGGAATGAACCAGTTCAACATGCTGGCTCAAACAAAGTAGCTTAAGATGATTTCTCAGTGTTGCAACACAACCAGTAAGGGGTAGCAGGGATTGAACTCAAGGAGACCAACTGCAGATTGCAGGTTTTATTCACAAGATCGCACCACTGTTTCATTTGCTCACCCTTCCTCCCACATACTCATGAGTATATTTCCTTGGACCTCATAAGAATGGAATCTGATTTTCTCTACATTACTAAAGCTTTTTTTTTTT
>NW_006921984.1:1454600-1485577 GCF_000298275.1 Orycteropus afer afer | reverse complement strand
AACAACAACAACAACAACAACAAGGTGGTACTTTGATGAGGCTAGATTCTGATAGCCCAAGCAATCTTCATCACACTTACGTTTTCAAGAGCTGTGGGGAATGGTGGTCCCAGGGTGGTGCAAATGATTAGTGCTCAGCTGCAAACACAAAGACTGAGAGTTCAAACTCACCAAGCAGTGCTATGGAAAGAAGTCCCGGCAACCTGCTTCTGTAAAGATTACAGCCAAGAAAACCCTATGGACCTCAGTTCTACTCTGTAACACATGGGATCACCAGCTGTAGGAATCTCAATGGGAATGATTTTTTATTTATTCATTTTTAGTGGGGGCGAGTAACAGTATTGTTACAGAAAGAACTGGTTGATATTCAACCATTTCAGGAGGTAGCATATGATCAAGAACTAATGATATTGGAGGAAGAAGTCCAAGCTGTACTGAAGACCTTGGCTAAAAACTAGATTCCAGGAATTGATGGAATAACAGTTGAAATGTTTCAAAAACATATGCAGCACTGAAAGTGCTCACTCAATTATGCCAGGAAGTTTGGAAGACAGCTACCTAGCTAACCAACTGGAAAATATCCATATTCGGGCCCATTTCAAAGAAAAATGATCCAACAGAATGTGGAAATTATCAAATAATATCATTAATATCATACACAAGCAAAATTTTTCAGAAGATAATTCAAAAACAACAGTACATCTACAGGAAATTGCCAGAAATTCAAGCCAGATTCAGAAGAGGACTTGGAATGAGTGATATCATTGCTTCTATCAGATGGATCTTGGTTGAAAGCAAAGAATACCTGTGTTTATTGACTATGCAAAGATGTTTGACTGTATGGATAACACCAAATTATGGATAACATTGAAAAGACTGAGGATTCTAGAACACTTAATTGTGTTCATGAAACACTTGTACATAGACCAGGAGGCTGTCATTTGAACAGAACAAGGGTTTACATGGTTTAAAATCAGGAAGGGTGTGCATTAGGGTTGTATGCTTTCACCATATTTTTCAGTCTGTAACCTGAGCAAATAATTCAAGAAGTTGGACTATATGAAGAAGAATGCAGTATCAGGACTGGAGGAAGACTCATTAACAATCTGCGATATGCAGATAACACAGCCTTGCTTGCTGAAAGGAAGAAGACTTGAAGCACTTACTGGTGTAAATCAAAGATTACAGCCTTCAGTATGGATTTAACCTCAATATAAAGCAACCAAAAAATCCTCATAACCAGACAATAGGCAACACATAATAAACAAAGAAAAGATTGAACTTGTCAAGGATTTCATTTCACTTGGATCTACAATCAACGTCCATGAAAGCAGCAGTCAAGCAATCAAACGATGCTTTGCATTGGGAGAATCCACTGCAAAAGATTTCTTTCAAGAGTTAAAAAGCAAAGATATTATTTTGAATACTAATGTATATCTGACCCAAGCCACATTATTTTCATTTGCCTCATACACATGCAAAAACTGAACCATAAACACGGAAGACTGAATTGATACCTTCAAATTGTGTTGGCAAAGAATATTGAATATACCATGGACTGCCAGGGGAGCTCTGGTGGCATAGTGCTTAAGGCATTTGACTGTTAACCAGAAGGATGGTGGTTCAAACCCACCAGCCGCTCCTGGGAAGGAAGGTTGGGCAATCTACTTCCGTAGTGATACCACCTCGGAAACTGAAGGAAGGGTCGCTATGAGTTGGATCCGACTTGACGGCAGTGAGTTTGTTTGTTTGTTTTTTAATGGACTGCCAGAAGAGAAACAAATCTGTCTTGGAAAAAGTACAGCCAAAATTCTCCTTAGAAGACTGGATGTTGAGACTTTATCTCATGTTCTTTGGGCATAGTGTCAGCAGGGCCTAGTCCCTAGAGAAGGACAGCTAGCTTGGTAAAGTAGAGGGTCAGTGAAAAAGAGGAAGATGCTCAACAAGATGATTGACACAATGGCTGCAACAATGGGCTCAAACATGGCAACAATAGTGAGACCAGTGTAGAACTGTGCAGTGTTTTGTCTGTTGCCCATAAAGTAACCATGAGTCAGAATTGTCTCAGTGGAGCCTAACAACAACAACAACAATGAATGATGTCTCTATCAGTTGATGGATGTTGAATCTGAAAAGAGGAGATTGTGGAGAGAAAGGAGATTGGAGGGTCATTGCTCAGTATTAATGGTAAATGATATTTTGAGCTGGTGCTCCTAATGGTAAAGTGAGAAATGCCAAAATTACATCTCCTCACGAAGTACCTGCTCTCAGTAACTCACTTTCATGTGAAGAGCAATGAAACAATAGAAGAACTGGAGTCTTGTAAGAAGTGCTTTGGTTGTTCTTTTCCTCATATTTATGTAACTAGCTCTCATTAAGGTCTAGCTGTTATTTAATGCATAAAGCATCTGAAGAGCTATACTGAAGTGTAGTGGCTTAAGATTTGTTGAACCCAGGCTCCAGCTGAGTCTGGAGTTGGGAGCCTTATGTCACCACCTGGTCAGCTTCCACCTCTTCCTTCTTGGGAGGACTTGCTGTTCCAAACCTGGCTCTCAGAGGCTCTTTGTGTCCAGGTCTTTGGATAGGTTAATTCTGGATCTGCAGTGTGCAGGTGGGGACAGGAGTGTCCACTGGGGGCCACCATGAATGGTATTTGAGCAAGGCAGGGATGTAGTGGCACAACGCAGTGGCATGATCTGAGTCCCTGCTACTTGACCATTGTTATCCTCTACAACCCTCCTCCTCACTCATTCCACCCAGCTATACTGCCTCCTATATGCTATGCCTCAAACTCCTCATCAGTCTCTCTGCTCGGGATATTTGCTGCTTTCTTTGCCTGGAATGCTCTCCCCCTGCATGGCTGTATGGCTCTCACTCTCCCCTCTTAAGGTCTTTGTGCAGAAGTCACTCTCCCTGTGGGCCCCCATCTCCCTGTTTAAAACGGAACCCCCACACCCAGCATCCCTTATTTCCCTTCTCTGTCTGCAGCACTTATCATCACATCTATTTTACTTATTTACTTGGTTTCTGTTTTTGTTTTCTCAAATGCAAGCTATGAGGGTGGTGAAGGAGATGTCTATTTTATTCAACATTGTGTATCCATCTTCTAGAAAGGTGGCTGGCACAAAGCAGGTCTTCAGCAACTATGAGTAGAGTGACTGACTGATTGAATGAAAGAATCCTTGGAGGGCAGAAGGAAAGACAGTACCCCATGGTACAGACTTGAGGGGAGTAGCCTCTGCCTCAGGAGGGTGGACACAGAGGCTCTTCTGCCTGGTGTCCACATCCCAAAAGGGCAGTCAGTCCAGGAGAGCACACTTGCTGCAGAGTATCAAGAGCTGTGAGAAAGGGTGAGCTCCAATGCCAAGTTCGTATAGCCTAGGAGAGTGACATACCCTCCTTGAGCTTCACACTTCTTACCTGCAAATTAGATGCAACAACAGGTGGTTCCGTTGCTCTGTCTGCCTCCCAGACCCACAGGCTCCAGCCTTCGAGGCCGAGCCCTCACTCCCCCACTCAGCAACCTTGTTATTATCTGTTAGTCAAGTTCATTTCTGCCCAGAATCTTTGTACTGGCTGTTCTCTCTGTCTGGAAAGTTTCCCCAGAGTATCAGACCTGGCTCTGTTCCACCCCTTAGAACTCTGTTCATGAATGTCACTTTCTCACAGAGGTCTTCCTTGACAGCTCTGTCTCCATTAGCACACCCACACATATACACTCACATACATGCACACACACAATCAAGTGGGTGCACCCCCCATATGCTCACTTGCACACACACATGCACACATGGATACATGCATTCACACATATGCACACTTGCACACATACTCACATGCACATGCACACTCACACACATATTCACACACATACTCACACTCACATGCACACTCGTACACTTTCCTTTTACCTTAACTGACTTCTTTTACCCTAACCAACTTCTTTGGTTCCCTTATCATCTGAAAGGCTCTTGCTCATTTATGGGTTTGTCACCTGTCTCACACTCTAGCTTCAGGAGGGGAGATTTTGTTTATAGACTTCTCTCTACCCTTATTGCTTAGGACAGTGCTCAGCATCATAAGTCCTCAATGAACAGCTGCCAACTAAATGAACCCATCAAATGAGATGGTGAATGTGCTTTGCAAATTGTATGATGGAGCTATATGCACACGAAGAGCTGTGTTTCCTAACCCCTTCTCCTTCCCTTCCCTTCCCTCCCCTCCCTTCTCTTTTTCCTTTTCTTCCTTTCCTCTCTTCTTCCCAAGTCAACAAATATTCATGGAGAAGGTGGTTTGCACAGGAGCAGGTCTAGCCATTTCACCCCTGTGATCTCCGTACCCAGAACTGGCAGCCCCCTGGCTGCCCTCACCCCTCACTGCCCCTGGAAGGCGCCTTCACTGCTGTTTCATAACAACTCTTCTCTCTTCCTTTGTATCCCTCCCTCTGGCTGAGACTGGGTTTCGATTCCCTGGAGAGGAGTTAGATAGCGTGGCTGTAATGAGTTTGCAGCGTTATTTCTCTCTCGGCCCCTCTTGTGGGATCAGAATGAAGCTGTCATTGCTCTATGGCCAGAATGGTCCTCAGGAAAAAAAAAAAAAAAAAGCCACGAACAACCTTCCCCGAGCAGCAGCATTCAGGCCTTAATTGTGTTTTGTTAATCAGGAAAACAATTAATTTGGCTGCTGCCTCTTTGCTGGGGTGTTTTTTTCTTTCTTTTTTTCATGTAGGAGGTGCTGCTCAGATGATCCAAGTGATGTCTCTAGATTCAATTGCTCTCTCTCCCCAAGGCAAGGAATGACTCCTCCCTGTATCCCTGACATCCGGAGACAGCAGGGCCAGGCTCTGAGTTCTCCAACAAGGACTGGTTGCTAGAACTTACTGTCAGCTTCACAGTAATGAAGTATCTGCTCCCTCACCCCTCACACAGTCCTATGGGGCCAGGAGTAGCAGAAAAACTGAAGCATAGGAGGGCTAGGCCATGGCCCATTTCAGAATAGAGACTCCGAGGGCCCTGGTTTCTGTCCCCATCTTCTCCCCACACCTCCCCGAAAGGTGACAGAAATGGTGAGATGGGACATCTCAGAGAAGCCCTTGCTGTAAAGGAGCCATGATCTGAGGTGAAAGGATGTGGTGCCATAGCAGAAACACCACAAGTGGGGACTTTAAAGAACAGAAATGTATTTTCTCACAGCTCTGGAGGTAAATGCCCAAATCAGGGTCTTAGATGTGAGGATTCCTTCTGTGAGCCTCTCTCTTAGTTTCTGGTATCTGCCAGTAATCCTTGGTTTTCCTTGGTATCTGCCTTCCCCCTGTGTGTGTCTCTGTGTCAATTCTACTCTTTTTGAGCTCAGAAATGATGAGGGTTAGGATCTACCCTACTTCGGTGTGACTACATTAGCATAAAAAGAACCCTCTTATTTCCCAAAAGGTCATGTTTACAGGTTCTCAAATATTTTGAGGGACATAGTTCAGTCCATAACACTGGGGGATGGGGTAGTGGTGCCCTATCCCTTGGATAAATTATTTTGCTCCCAGGTGTTAATGACTGATGAGGGCTTAACTTGAATGCCAACCCTAAGCCAAGGCTGGGATAGTAGGCTTTGGAGGGTGGTTATCAAGTCCCTTCGAATCATACCATGTGACTAAAATGGCCTTGGGAGAGCAACCATGAAGACTTGACTGTATAAACAGTAGACAGTGGTCAAGCAACCATGGTCTAACTCACTGTGTTATAAATTTAGAAAGTAAGTTCCACAAAGACAGTAAGTGACCTAGGTTTATTTCCTAAAGCTAAGAACAGAATCTGGCACATGGTTGTCATTGTTGTTAATTGCTCTTGAGTAGACTTTGGGTCACGATGACTCCAGAAGGAGCACTGCCTAGTTCTGTGATGTCTTCACAATCAAGTTCATTATTATAATCACTGTGTATTTTGAGTGCCTTCCAACCGAAGGGGTTTATCTTCTAGCACAGTATCAGACAATATTCTGTTATGATCCATGAGGTTTTCATTGGTTAATTTTCAGAAGTATATCACCGGGACTTTCCTCCTAGACTGTCTTAGTCTGGAAGCTCCACTGAAACCTGTCCACCATGAGCGACTCTGCTGGTATTTGAAATACCAGTGGCATGGCTTCCAACATTATAGCAAAGCACACATCACCAGTGTACAAATTGATAGGTGAGTGGTGGTGACATGTGGTTCTCATCGTTAGCTGCTATCGAGTTGGCCCCAACTTATAGGGACCTCATATATCACAGAATAGAATTTCTCCATAGAGTTTTCATGACTATAATCTTTATAGAAGTAGATTCCAGGCTTTTTGTCCCTAGAGCTATTAAACCAAAAACCAAACTTATTGCCATTGAGTCAATTCTGACTCATCGTGACCCCTTTTGGGTTTCCAAGGTGGTAAATCTTTATGGAAGTAGATGCCCAGTCTTCCTTCCATGGAATGGTTGGTGGGTTTGAACCACCAACCTTCTGGTTGGCAGTCAAATGCCTTAGACACTACTCCACCAGAGCTCCTTTCCTAGAGCTGTTGAGTAGGTTCAAATCACCAACCTTTAGGTAAATGTTCAAATACCGGTTGAATGAAGGTCATGGTGCTAAACTTAGCATCGAGAATAACAAGGCTTTTGTAGTATCCCAATCAGCCTAAATGTAAGCAACTGGCTGTATCAGTGTCTTTTACTGAGCAGCTGGATTAAGGGATGATTCCAGCATGAGAAAGATTTCTCACTGTTGAGCAGCAGTGATGAGGCTCTTTAACAGGAAGTGAGGAAGAAGGAGGAGAACTAATATTTATTGAGGTACTACTTTCTTTGAGAACTAAAGTGTACCAGACTCAAGCCACAGCATTTTCAACCACTTCCTATGCATGCAAAAGCTGAACAATGGAAAAGGAATACCAAAGAAGAATTGACATACTTGAGTCTGGTATTGGTGAAGAATATGGAAGATACCGTGGACTTCCAGAAGAATGAACAATTTTATCTTGGAGGAAGTATAGCTACAATGCTTCTTAGAAGCGAGGATGGTGAGACTTTGTCTCATGTACTTTGGACATGTTATCAGGAGGGACCAGTCTCTGGAAAGGACATCATGGTTGGTGAAGTAGAGGGTCAGTGAAAAAGAGGAAGACCCTCAACAAGATGGAATGGCAGTGTTGCAACAATGGGCTCAAACACTCTTACAACTGTGAGTATGGAATAGGACTGGTCAGTATTTCGTTCTGTTATACATGAGGACACTGTAAGTTAGAACCAACTCAATGGCACCTAATAACAACAACCAACTTCCCAGAACTGTGCTGTATGTTTTATTACAGCTAATATCTCATTTTCCTTCAAGTTATTGTAGGAAGCCTGTTCACATTTTTACAGTTGAGGAAACTTAAGGACTAAACAAGTTATGTAACTTGCCCAAGACCACAAAGCTAGTAGGTGGAGGAGTCAGAATTCCCACCTGCACTGACCTGACTCAAAGCTCTTGCTCTTCAACTACCCTGCAGGGTTTCTCTTCCTATGGACACTTGGTTACCATTCCTGGGTACATCTCATGTGCTCAGCTTTGTAGGGGTGGAATGTGGCAGAACCTTGGAATAATGAGCCTCAAGTCTCCTCCTCAAAATATCCAGACTTCTTGGCTTTTAATTCTGGTTTAGAGACCTTGGACAATTTGCCTAACCACCCTGTGGTGAATTGTTTGATGTGGCCCTTCTAGCTGTTGTCCTCCATTCTGTGATGTATTGTAAATCCTATGATCCATGCCTGTTTGGGGTGGTGTGGTAGTTAAGGTCAGATATCAACTTGACTGGCAGCTGGTAGTAGTCATTCCCTATAATGACTGGCAATCAGCTCTGTGATGGGATTTGCCTTGAGCTGCTGATTGTTAAAGCCATCCACTTGGGTTATTTCTGTTGGGGCAACACAGGTGGAATGTATCTTGAGTCTTGCCTTGCTGGAGGGTATAATTCAAATCACCACCCTTAGCTTCCTTGAGGGTATACCTATGTTCACCCTCCTCTTGCTCCGGGTTTGTGTTTTGGCTCATCCTCATCTCACCCCTGGATTTGGGACAGCAACCATCATCTGTCTGCTGATTGAGGTTCATCGAGCTCTGAGAATTGGAAGCATCCTCCAGACCCACTCACGGACCCGGGACTCGCCAGCCTGTCAGCCTCCACCACTACTATGTGAGACGAACCCTTGGGAGTCTGTGAGTTCTGTGAAGTGTTACAGCAAAATACAAACCCTAAGATGGGGGAAATTACTGGGAGGAGTAGGAGTAGGAGGAGTTAATGTCCAAAATGATGGAGTGGCACGGTAGTTTGGACATTTGGGCCATCTTTAACCTCCACCTCATGGGGACCGGCCTTGTGCTGATCTTTCTGAGAGATATTGTTCAAGCATACCCTGTGCTTCAGTTTCCTCATGGCCAGTGGGGATGATAATAGTCCCAAATTCATAGGGTGGTTGTGAGGATTAGGGTAAAGCACGTATACCAGTGCCTGCCCATAGTGTGAGCAATATAACTGAGAGCTATAATGTGGAAAAGCTCAATATCTTTCTATGTCTTGTGTAAATTGAGGGTTGCCTTTCTGGTAGGTGGCTCTTAACCTATTCAGCAAAGCCTGATCCCCAGGTGCCCTCTCCAGAAAATCAAATTTCTAACCTGGTTCTACTGAAATACTGATTATTAAACACTAGGAAAGCAAACCTTCATTTCAATGTACAGGCAGGTAGAATATTATTACCCTGAGCTGAAAACCTGTGTTTAGCAAAGAATTTTTGCTGGAGGTTTAGCCCTGTGTGCTGTTGTTAAGCTCCCCTGAAAGGGCTTTGGAGAGGAGAGCGAGTGACTGTACTGGTCACAGAGGAGGCCCTAAGACCCTATCACCACTGGTGGGGGCTACGTGGGTCCCAGGGAAGAGCTGAGGAAATCGAGGTCCTGTGGAGGTGGCTGGCATGTGGCAGAGACAGAAATGCTATAAGAAGAATCTGGGGTCATTGCTCAGGGAATCAGGGAACAGGCCCTTACAGGGTTCATTGTTGGGTTAATCTGTCCTGTGGCTAATTTCCTCCACCTTTTAATGCATTTAGTAAGTACATGAGAGCCTTGATATTCTGGGTCATAATCTGTCCTCACAATATTGCGGTGGGACGGACATGATTCCTACTTTGTGGAGGGAGAAATTGGGGCTTCAGGATGGTTGTGTGTGGTCTTGAGAAAAGCTGGCCTGAGACCAGCAGGCCTCTACTCTTTCCACTAGATCAGTGTTTGCTGCATGGTGACTTTTCCCCCCAGGGCGTTCGGAAGTGTCTGGAGATGTTTGTGGTTGGCACAAGTTGGGTGGGTGGGTGTGTGCTGTGGACATCTAGTGGACAGAGTCCAGATATGCTGCACCCCATCCTACAATGCACAGCCTCATACAGCAAAGAATTATCCAGCCCCAAATGTCAGTGTACCCACTTTTCACTTATCGACATGGTTATTATGCAAAAATTAGCACCACGTGAAAATGGAGGATGATCACATCATTATATAATTGCCAAACCACTGAGAATCATGACCTAGCCAAGTTGACACATAATCTCAACCATCACAACCAACATTACTTTCACCTTGGGGTGTGTTACTGCCAGATGTACGTCATAATGCACAAAACAGACAGTAGATTTTTTTACTCTTGTTGTAAATGTGAAATGTCAGATAATGAGGTGGTCGATAAGTGAGGAGTAGGTGGAGCTGAGGCTATGAGATCTTGCTCTAGATGGAGCTTCTTGCTACTCAGAGAGGCCTCAGGGACAGTTTTAAAGGAAAAAGTGCTGAGTTGGAGTCCTGTCTTGCTTGAATAACCAGGCTGCCCTGTTGAGAAACAACTGCCTTGGAACAGTGTCCCCAAACTTCCATGACGATGATTGGGAAGACACTTGTTAAAGTGATAGATTTCCAAACTCCTGTTCTGGAGATTTGGGCTCAGTGAGAGAAGGCCCAGGAATTTACAGCTTTAATAAGTGTGTCAGGTGATTTTTCCCATCAGCAAAATTTGGAAAATTACCTTAAGTAACTTCAATATGGATGTACCACTCCTAGATGGAGGTGGTCTTTGGTGGATACTGATTTGGAAAATGGGATGATGAATTATATATCTGGCTGGCTGGGTGATGGCCTAGGTGTCCAGTCAAATGCTACTCTAGACATGGCTGTGAAGGTATTTTGTAGATGTAATTAACATTTACAATCAATTGACTTTAAGTAAAGGAGATTACCATCGATAATGTGAGTGGAGCTCATCCAATCAGGTGAGGGCCTTAAGAGCAAGAACTGAATTTTCTGGGAGAAGATTTCTGCCTCAGGGCCAAAACATAGAAATCCTGCTTGGGTTTCTGACCTGCTCCTGCCCTACAGACTTCAGACTCAACAACCCCAAATTTGTGTGTGCCGATTCCTTACAATAAATCAATCTCCTTCTGCCTCTACCTCTATCTCACTCTATCTCTATCATCTTTAACTCTCTATCAGCTATCCATTCATCCATCCATCCTTCCTTCCATCCTTCTCTCTCTATCCATATCTCTTCTATTGGTTGTGTTCTCTAGAGAACCCTGACCAATACAGAAAGGTAACCTCCATTTTTTTGGTTACCTTCTTTCCCCACAATGGTGCAGAAGCTTGACATCAAGCTTCTATAAGAAGCTTATAGTGCTTCTGCATGCACTGTAAGAACATGTTGAATTAATTAAAATGTGAATGATTCACAGGCCCCACTCTTCAGAGAGGTATGTTTTGGCCACGGGAGCTTCCTAGTATAGCCCTGCCTATCTACTCCTGATGGGTAGGGTAGTCTGAGGTGGGTCCTGAACCAGGGAACTGAAGACTCAGATTTTGACTTAGCTCTCATACTTAGCAAAGTGTGTTACCTTGGACAAACCACTAAGGTCCTTTAGCCTCAGTTTTCTCATGCCCAAGCAGGAGTGACAGTGCACGTTCTCTTAATTTGAGGGATTTCATGAAGAGCAGTGGGAAGAGGAATGAAGACTAGGCCTCTCCATTCAGGTCACACCTCAGACCATCTGTGGACCTTCTCAAAAGTATAAGTGCCAGGCCCCACCCAGGCCTACTGAGTCAGATACTCAGGGTGGACTCACAGTTAAAAAAGCAGTGTCCCTTCAAAGCTGTGAGGCCTCTCAGAAAGTGCCTGGGACACTGGACAGTGCTGCTCTGATGACCGAGGTTCTTCCCTTTCCCCCAGGTGCCAATTGCCATAAATGTGGCTGTCACCATTTCCTACTTAGCCTTGTCAGATCACCATACACATTCGACTACCTGACCAGATGGTGACATTTCTTGTGGACATTTTGAAATGTAGGACAGCCTCCCATCTGCCCACAGTGACTCAGGAACTGTCTGTCCTTCCCAGAGGCAGCACAGTGATTGTCCATCCCTTGAGAATCCCTCATGACATGGGGAGCTTTAACAGTGTCTCCTGGGCAAGGACACGCAAGGGTGCAGCTAGCCCGAGCCATGAGTGTGATGGGGAGAGACAGGGACTGACCCTACCTCACTGGCTCCCTCTTCTGGAGGGGGTGGTCCCTCAAGGGTCTGAGTCTGGGTAGGGGAGAGATGGAAGCAGATGCATCTTTAAACGTGTAACCAAAAAAATCAAACTAACTGCTGTCAGGTCAGATCTGACTCAAAGTGACTCCTCCTTGGGTTTCTGAGGCAATATCACTATAGAAGTAGATTGCCCAATCTTCCTTCTGAGGAGTGCCTGGTGGATTAGAACTGCCAGCCTTCTGGTTAGCAGTCAAATGCCTTAGGCACTACGTCACCACAGTAGGACAAAATAATCCAGCCCTTTAGACTTCAGAACAAAGAAGAAGCATTCATATTATTGAGGATGGTGACTAGCTCAGAATACATTTAACCATCTCTCTCTCTTTCTCTCATACACACACACAAACACAAATCCACACACACACACATCTGCTCTGGGGCAGTTGGCTCACAGATATATGTCCAGATGTAGTGCCTGGGGCTCCCACAGATCCCTATTGGCACACCCATGGATCTCAGATCCCACTCCGTTCTTACTATATGTGCCTTAAGTGCTCAGCATCTGTGGGGGCTGGGTTGGCTGCGCTTCCTCATCCCCAACCCTGTGATGTGGGAGTTACTGTCCATAGTGAGGGGACCACTCAAGGGCAGGGACTGTATCTCATTCGTTTTAGAGTTTTTAGTGCCTGGCCTGGTGCCTGGAGTACAGTAGGTGGTCAATAATTGTTTGTGACCCTAAAGTGTGGGATCTGCCACTAGATAATAGCATGTGGTGGAGACTGTTACCTCTTCATTAGAATCCACTGTTCCCTTCTTCCTGGATCCACATTTAGGATATTTCCCTTCTTGGCTGCTATACATGCATGGGACAGGGTTTTAGTAATAGAATGTGACAGAAATGACTTGTGCACTTCCAGACCCAGCCTATTAAGACCTGCTCTTGCACAGACATTCCCTTCCTTTGGGTCTCTGCTTACAAGACCCTGAATGCAGGGGTGGGCTCTGATTCTCCAAGATATGAGAGAAAAAACATCAGAGGGGTTTCTCCCAGGAAACAGAGCTCTGGGGTATAGGGTTAGGACATCATGCTGGTGGCTTTCCACCACAGGCTGGGTCCTGCCTTTGCTCGGCCTGTGTGCCTACAGGAAAAGCTGAAGTAATACAGGTCATCTATGCCTCAGCGATACAGGAAAGGAAGACTTATTAAGGACAGGGTTTTAGGGACTTGAATAATTTAAAGGGAAAGAGTGAAACCATGTGCAGAGAGAAAGTACCATGGGGAGAAGGCAGAAGACAGGGATGGTGATCAGAGAGGCCCGGCTGGCAGGGGTGCGGATAGGCACTGATCCCTCCGAAAAGTCATGTATTTGTTTCAGCTCCTATGGTTGGCCCTGTGCCAGGTCCCAGGGTCACCTCCTGTGACCCAACAGGTGCACAGTCAGTGGCAGGATGGACAGCTCACAGGCCCTTTGTGCTCAGAGCTTCTGCTCAGGACAGGGACAGCAGGCCAGGCCAAGACTTCTCATGACTTTTGCCTGTGCTCAGAACACTCCTTCTCAAGGTCTGGAACTATCTCCTGGTGGGGGACCTTATGTACCCCACAACTTGAGCTGCTGGCTGGTTTATAGGAAGTGCTGTGGTGAGTGACTATATTTTAGCCAAATAGGGGAGCTCATTTGGAAATTGAAATACCTTTTTCAAATTATGAAAGAAATTTAGGGCAACTCCACATAATACACATGTGGAGATTGTTGAATTAGCATTTGTTTTGTTGTGTATCTTTTCACCACAATAATAATAATAATAATAATAATAACACTTTAAAGAAGAAATGCCTGTTTTCTGTAGAAAATGAGAAAATTCAGCTACTCACAAAGAAAAAATTAACTACTTATAATCCCATGCCCCAGAGATAACCACTATCAAGGCTTCTTCCGTTTTCCCTGCCCTCCCTCCCTCTGTCCTTCCTTCCCTCCTTCCATTTGCTCTGTCTCTCCTTCTCTCTGTCTTCTTTCTTCCGGTCTCTCTTGCTCTCAATGTCTCTATGCCTCTCTCTCTCTTTGTCAAAGCTGGGAGGTAAGATTTGAAACAAGCAACTGAAGCCAGCGTCCATGTGCTTAACAAGCCCCCTGTAGCCCCTGGTGTGATGGGAAGGGGGCTGGATGGAGTCACCAGCCCCAGTGCTATTCTTGGAGTTACAAGAACTTGGAGAAGCCATACAACATTTAGGATAAGCTCTCCTCTCAATTACCTCATCAATATGAAGGGCACTGGTCTTAAGGGAAATAATGTGTCAGGAAACACTTGGCAAAACTTTCGTTATTTTCACCTGGCATTTGCTCAGCCTTCTAGAAACCTCTTCTCTCGTCATTGGACACGGGAGCAAAGAATAAACAATCACAGGGTCATCCCTAAACTCGAAGGACAGGATACCAGTTGAAGAGATAACCCACCCACACAGGATTATAAGATGTAAGATAGCTAGTAACTACTGACTAATGTAACAAGACACTTTGCAATCAAAGGGTAAAGTGGGAGAAACAACAAACGTGAAGGGAATTTTCCTGTAGGAGCCTGGGAAGGTCCTTCATCTTGGACGTTTCCCCCTAGGGGGATGGGAGGTTAGGGCTTGCATGGGGCATGTGCATGTAGGAGTCAGGTGTGGAAGCCAGGGCTGTGCTTGGGGAAGGCCACCTGGCCACGATGAAGGCCAGCACATGGACAAAGAACCCCAAGAGGCAGCCTCCTAGAAGTTCCTCCTCATCAGCCGTGACTGGCCACCTGGCAGGCAGCACTGTCCCAGCCAGGCCAACGAAGCTGGCATGGGCGGGAGAGCCCTCGTGCTAATGGCCTAATTAGCGGGGATGTCCAGTTAGCTTCAGACAGCTCATCTTGTGCCTCTGCCAGAGAAAGGTCGTTTCTGCTTTCATGCTTCCATTCACCAAATATGACTTTTTCCCTTTTACTGTGTGCAAGTCCCTTTCTTGTGGATCAGGAATCTGCTGAAGCTATATTTCCTTGCTCCATGCTGCTCCAATACATACATGTGTGCATGCATGCACACACATGCACACACACATACACATAAATAGACACACACACACACACACATATATATACATACACATGCATATATGTACAGACATACACAAGCACACACACAAACATACATACATAGACACATATTGTTCTGGTTCCCTAGTGCCACTCTGACAGGAATATACCACAAATGGGATGGCCTTAATAAGCAGGAGTTTATTCTTACAATTTGGAGGCTTTAAGTCCAAGTTCAAAGTGCCAGGCTCTAGGGGCTGGGTAAGAGCCCCTCAACCTGGGAGTCCAGCTCTGCCTCCTGCTCCCAGCCCACTGGAGCTAGAAGTGTTTCTTCACTCAGACAGCTGCTGGCTGCTGAGGCTGAGAAGCCCTAAGGTTGACAAGTAAAAAGGCACAGTTCTGATGTTACCAAACCATACGGCAGGCCATTAACTTAAGGCCTTACATTGTAAGTCCCAAGGTCAGCAGATCACAGCAGGCTGGTGAGCAACGACATAGCTACATGCAGGGTCCAAGCGTGCCATATGCTAGAGACCATTCCCAAGACTTCTCCTTATATACAGGAAGCAGACCATATCCCAAAGGAAGCTACTCAGATGCTTGTGGTAGATCCCACCATGAAGTTGATTACCAGTCTCATCATGGGGAATAACTACCACCAGCTGCCCAGCCACTCAACCAGGCCCAGCCAAGCTGACACACAAACATAACTACCACACATATACATTTGACTAGTATGCTGGTGCCTGGTTACATGTGGAACGACAGAAGAAAAGTTGGCCCTAGGCCTAGATCATGCATTTAGAGAAACCAGAAGGATCTTATGACAGGGGAGTTTCAGCCTATGAGATGGCCCCACAGCAAGTCCTCCAAAACAGAAGACAAGGTTTCAATCCATCCTACACCCCAAGACACATACATACACATATATATATACACACACATACAAACACTCATACACAAATACATACATGTTGCTATTGTTATGTGCCATCAAGTCGGACCCAACTCATAGCGACCCCTCCTTGGGTTTCCGAGGCAGTATCACTATGGAAGTAGATTGCCCCATCTTCCTTCCGAGGAGTGGCTGGTGGGTTTGAACCGCCAGCCTTCTGGTTAGCAGTCAAGTGCCTTTAGCCACTATGCTACCAGAGCTCCCATACATATACACACATATATATATCACACATATGCACACAAGCACACATACATGCACACAAACACACATGCACACATACGTATACACATGCACATATGCACTCATACACACACATACATCCACAATGCCTCCTGAGCATTCTCTCTTCTACCTCACAAGGCCTTCTTCCCCCTGCCCCTGAAATGCGGACTCTGCTTCCTGGGCTGGAGCTAGCAGGGGGCAGGTGAAGTGTCTTGTGGTTGTGAGTTGCCGTGGAGTCGATTGCAGCGCATGGTGACCCCATCGTGCAGAGTACAGCTGCTCCATAGGGTTTTCAAGGCTCCTCCAAGATGCCTCTGGGGGAGTTCAAACTGCTGACCTTTTAGCTAGTAGTTGAGTTCCTAGGACCCGGGGAGGTGCCCGGGACACAAACTTCAGGGAGGCACTCACTCTGAGGGCGGTGCCAGTCCCCTGGCTCTCTGAAGCCTGGATTATTGCAGCAGCTTCCCAGCTCTTCTCCCTGGTCTCCATTCTTCGTCCATTCAGTGTTTTGCACATAACCAGAATTTTCCACAGCAAATCACGTCAGATCCCATCACCTTCCTGCATGAAAACTCTTCGTGAGCTCTCCTTTGCCTAAGCTCTAGGGCATGGAGACCAAACCTTGTCTGCCTCTGCCTATCATTTTACCATTCCTGCTACATTTGTGCTCTGTCTACACTGGCTCCACCCCCTTATCTGTCAGTTTGTTGTACTGTGGCGTTCTATGTGTGGCTGTGATGATGGAAGCTATGCCACTGGTATTTCAAAAAACGGCAGGGTCCCCCATGATGGACAGGTTTCAACGGAGCTTCTAGACTAAGGCACACCAGGAAGAAAGGTCTGGCTGTCTACTTCTGAAAATTAGCCAGTGAAAACCCTTGGGATCACAGGATATTGTCTGAAACTTTTGACTTGCTTCCGTTGGACATGCCATTGGGAGGGACTGATGGCTGGAGAAGGGACATCATGGCTTAAATTCCTCTCTGGGGAGTGTGAGTGGGTGGCAAGCTGTCTTCTTGAGATGATGAAAACAGAGGAGGAGCAGGCTGGGGGTGGGGAGAGTGCTGAGCCACTGTGATCCCCGCCATCACTGGACCTCCTCTCAGCCGTTTGCAGGGAGCACATCTCACATTTATTGTCTTCCATATACCTCCACTCTCTTTCAGGAACAATCTCCTGAACTCATACAGATGACTCAAGCTGAGTGAAAACAAAACTCAGATAACTTATTGGAGCTTCCACATGACCGCAGAACCACCCGCATACTAGTATGCTGGTGCCTGGTGACATGTGGAACGACAGAAGAAAAGTTGGGCTTAGGCCCTAGTCCATGCATTTAGAGAAACCAGAAGGATCTTATGACAGGGAAGTTTCAGCCTATGAGATGGCCCCACAGCAAGGCCTCCAAAACAGAGGACAAGCAAGGTTTCAATCCATCGTACACCCCAAGGGCTGTACACACCAGGGTTTAATTGCTGCCTTTCTCTTCTTCACAGCATCAACTCCCTGCAGGACTTAAGTGGCAAATTACAGGGTTCCAGGTTCTTTGTTTTCAGCCTATTGAGTATGTTTCCCCAGCTCTTCCCCCTGGTACCCGCTCTTCCTGTTTGTTGTGCTAACACGTGTGTGTAACGGTTTCTATAGCTCCCAGTGCTTAAGCTTATAGCAAGAAAGAGCACGTAGTGGAAGGGACTTTGATTTTCCCTGAGAAACATTGTGTCCCTTGGGGGAAGGGCCTGAGGAAGGGGAGATGCATCACTCCCCTGTTACCTAGGACCCACCGATACTTGCCGTGGAGACCTTCTCTATTCCCGCACTGTTCAGTGTGGTACCTACTAGCCACATGCAGCTATTTGACTTTAATTTCTAATTGGTTGAAGTTAAACAAAGTTAAAACTTCAGTTTTTCAGTCACACCAGCCACACTTCACATGCTCAAGAGTCACATGTGACCAGTGACTTCTATTGGACAGCAAAGTTATACGACATTCCCATCACCACAGAGAGTTCTCGTGGACAGTGCTGTTTCATTCAAACACTCTGCTTCCCAGGGCTGTCATAACAAATTACCACAGATTTGGTGACTTGAAATGATAGAAATTTATTCTCTCATAGAGGCCAGATTGAAATCAAGGTGTAGGCAGGGCCACACTCCCTCTGAAGGCTCTGGGGGAAGATGCTCTCTTACCGTTTTCACCTTCTGGTGGGTCTTGGTGTTCTTTGACCTGTGGCTGCATAACTTTCATCTCTGTCTCCTTCTTCCTATTACTTTCTCCTCTGTGTCTTGTGTCTCTCAAATATCCCTCTGTGTATTTCTATAAGGACACTTGTCATTGGATCTAGGGTCCACCCGGATAATCCAAGATGCTCTATTTAGATCCTGAACTTAATTACATAGCCAAAGACACTTTCTCTAAATAAGGTCACAGTCACAGTTTCCAGGATTTAGAACGTGAACTTGTCTTTTGGAGGATCACAATTCAACCCACTGTGCCATCCCCAGGTATTTCTTTTCTTTCTTTCTTTTTAATTAGGATTTGGGTGAAGATTTACAGAGTAAATTCACTTTTCATACAGCAGTTCACATATACTTTGTCTCATGTCATTGACCAATATTTACAATGCAGCAGCTCCCCTCCCACTTCCTCCCCATAGTTACCTCCTCCCAGCGTCCCAGGTATTTCTTGAAGCCAGAGAACCAGAGGTGTGTGATCCAGGATCTTCCCACATCACAACAGTGCTTCTCAGATATGGAATCCAGCAGACACTGAGCTTGGGGGGAAGATATCATGGACTCTCTAGGGACTGTGTAGGGAGCAGAAGGACTCAGCCAACTGGAGCCAGAATAGGATGAGGACGTTGAAGGGCTGGATCCAGCAATGCCAACTCTGGGTAGAAGGTCCCATGGGATCCCTTGGGCTGTAGAAAATACAGCTCACACTGCCTTCACCTCCCCACACCATCCCTGGCAGGTGGTGCTGGTGGAAGCTGATATCTCGCTGGTGGATGTCAGCTTGCCAGGCCTTTCCTGTCTGGCCTGCTATCTCTAGAATCCTCGCTTATGTTCAAGCTGCCCTGGGGTCAGTCTGTACTGGGAGCCTGCACCCAAACCCAGTTCCTCTTGGGATGTCCCACTCACTTGAGGGCACTGCTGCCCAAGGCCTTGGTTTCCCCTCTTTGAAGTACATTTCACAGGCAGAAATGAGTGTGGATGGAGGCTGACAAGCTGGCACTGCTTTGGGACTAGCCTACTGAGATCAAATGGGTGGACATTTCAATGGGAAGTGCCTCCACCAAGAGACTTGTGCTCACCAGGCAGGGCTCACAGGCCTGCATTAGTGTCCTAGGGCTGCCATAACAAGAGGTCACAATGTGGTGGCTTTAAAGAACATAAATTTATTTTCTCACAGTTCTGGAAGCAGTGAGTCCAAATCAAGATCTCAGCCATGTGGGTTCCTTCTGAGGCTATAAGAGAGGAAGTCTTCTAGATTCTGTTGGTGGTTGACAATCCTTGGCATTCCTTTGTGGATCTTCACATGTTGTCTTCCTTCCACACCAGAGTGTGCGACTCTGTTCCCATGTCTGTCCTCCTCTTTTTATAAGACACTGATTATATGGAATTTGGACTGGCCCTACTCTAGTAAGACATTGTTAACTCTATCACCTCTGCAAAGAAAAACAGTATTTCCCTAAACAAGGTTACCTTCACTGGTACAGGGGTTAGGACTTTGGTGTATCTTTTCAGGGGATACTGTTCAGTCAATAACAAGGGGTCTGCAGCCTGCTTGGACAGTAGAATGGATTGGCCCTCTTGTTTGAGCTTTCTCTCCATTCCTTTTGCTATGAAGGTTTCAGAGTAGACAGAGGAGGCATGTCTCCAACCACCATTCTCTGGTCTCCTTGGCAACAGTGCTGCCCCTTCAGTGAACTCCCCTCTTTCAGGTCTTTTTGAGCTTAGTCTTCTAGCAGGGCCATAAGCAAGAATGGTGAATGCACAAGTATCCATCAGCCACCATCCAAGGAACATGCTGGCTCCCTGAGCTTGAAGAAGGCTGCCAGGTCTGGGAGCTTCTCTGCTCTTCTGGGCGGCTGTCTTATTGCTGTTCTTCCTGATTCTGGGAGGTAGAGAAGGGATGGGTCTTATTTGCTGCCAGACTCATGTCTTCAGGCTTTCTTAGCTCTCCCCTTTTCTCCTTCACAAACTTCACAAGCTTCTCCTTCCAAACAGAGAAAACAAAAATATCCACCAGGTAGCAGAGTCATCCAAAATCTGCCTTAGGGCAGAGAATAGTCAAAAGGTCATGAACACTGAACTGGACAAAACTTTCAGGGAAGAGTAAAGAGCAGTGAGGCCTGCCTTCTAAGAAGGGAAAATTGGTGACTATTGATAAAGTGGGATTTCAGGAATATCACCTTGTTCTAAAAGTACACCATCTGGAGCTGATAATGTCTGAAATTTCTATCATTAGAGATTCATTATTTTGCCCCCCAAAAAATGTTTTTAAAAGTAATTAAAATGCAAATATCCCTACTTGAAGAGTGTTGTTGTTGTTGTTCTGTGCCGTCAAGTCGGACCCCACTCATAGTGACCCCTCCTTGAGTTTCCAAGGAAGTATCACTATGGAAGTAGATTGCCTCATCTTCCTTCTGAGGAGTGACTGGTGGGTTTGAACCGCCGGCCTTCTGGTTAGCAGTCAAGTGCCTTAGGCACTACACTACCAAATCTGCTTACTTAAGAGTAGGCTCTTTTTTTGAGCACAGGATGGGATATACAAAATGGGGCAGAAAACAATTGTCTGGGATGTTCTTGTCATCAAAAGTTTGAACAGATTTATACAAGGGAATCTAGGAACATCAAAGAGAAACTTTACCTATGACTCAAGTTTACTTGAGTTTGGTTTCAAGTAGGTGGTTTGAATGAACTTCTTTAGTTTGTGATGCAACCAAGATAAGACTTGACTCCTTAATGTCTTATAACTTCCCACATCCCATCATGTTGAGGTCATAGTCAGGGGGAGAAGTAGAACAGGACATGAGAAACATCAGATGTCCAAAGTCTTTTTCTGTTAGGCTACTCACATTCCTTATAAGCAGTCCTGTCAACTGCAAGAGAAGATCCTGTCTGCCCGATGCCAAGCATTTAATCACACAAAACCTGTTATGGGCAAATCCCTGGTTATCATCTAGGATGCTTTCAGCTACAAAGAACAAAAAGTGAATTAAATATGTAACAAATGATAAAGAAGTTTGGTGGTTCAAACCCACCAGCCACTCCTTGGAAGGAAGGTTGGGCAATCTACTTCCATAGTGATACTGCCTTGGAACCCAAGGAGGGGTCGCTATGAGTCGGATCTGACTTGACGGCACATAACAACAACAACAACAACAATGATAAACTTTATTAAGTTACATAGCATGAAATTTCAAGGTGCAATGGTTCTAGAGTGGTCAACATGCTCTCCAACCATGTCATCAAAGACCCAGGCCCTTTCCATCTTTGTTCACTGTCATCCTCAGCCTGTCTTGTTCCTCATGGTCACAACACGGCCACCATAGATCCAGGCATTCCATGCAGTCATGACACTATCCAGGTGAAGAAAAGTTAACATTTCCTCTCATGAGTGTCTTTTTATCAACTGGAACTTTTTTTTTTTTAGAAGCCATCCATCACTTCCTCTCACATTTCATTGGCCAAGACTAGGCCACATGGCCTTTCTTAAACTAATTATGAGAAAGAGAATAGGATCACCATAGACAAATCAAAATCCATACTTCACACTCCCAAAAGAGGAGGGTGGAAATAAGGTCACCTTTCCCAAGCACAAGGTCTTAGAGTGAAGTGTGAATATGGAAACAAAATTAGTCTCTACTGACCAGGAAGAAAAAGGGTTTGTGTGGACAGCAAATGGTATCTACATCAGACACAGTCATAAAGATAGGAAGATAGGACCTATATCTCTGTTTGAACTTTCTATCAAACTATTCACTGCCATTGACTTGATTCTGATTCATAGTGACCTCCATTGGGTTTCCAAGACTAAATCTTTTTGGAAGTAGCTTGCCTCTTCTTCCTCCCATGGGGCAGCTGATGAGTTTGAACTGCCAATCTGGTTAGCAACCAAATGCCTTACCCATTAAGCCACCAGAGCTCCCTATAAACCTACAATCCACAGAGCAACTTAAGAGCACAGGGAGACCTGAGTCCTCAGGTGGACTCAGCTCAGAGGAAGCTGAGTGGAGAGGGAACGAGCAGCGATTGGCAAGGGGTTAGACAGGGAAGGACTCCTGGGAGAAATACATTTCAAGCTGGATTCTGGAGAACAAGTTTTCAGGTTGAGGTTTAGCAGAAAAGAGAAGCAGATATTCCAAATGGGATCACAACAGGCTCAAAGGCAGGAACCTTGCAATTGGCCCTTCCCACATGATGAGCATAGGAGCTCTGGTAGCATTGTGCCTAAGGCACTTGACTGCTAACCAGAAGGCTGGCAGTTCAAACCCACCAGCCACTCCTCAGAAGGAAGGTTGGGTAATCCTACTACTGTAGTGATACTGCCTCGGAAACCCAAGGAGGGGTCTCTCTGAGACTGGGCCAACTTGACGGCACATAACAACAACAACAACAAACATGATGAGCATGCACATGGATGCATGTGGCATTTGGGGATAAAAGTGTGATGAGAACATAAAGTCCATAAAGGCACCAACTGAGAACAGAGTTATTCACACTTGGGTCTCCAAAGCCTGAGACAGTCTGGAATAATCTAATGTTTGTTGTTGTTATTAATCTAATGTTATTGTTGTTGTTGTGTGCCGTTGATTCGGACTCAATTCATAGCGACCCCTCCTTGGGTTTCCGAGACAGTATCACTACGGAAGTAGATTGCCCAACCTTCCTTCCGAGGAGTGGCTGGTGGGTTGTAGGCATAGGTTAATGAGGTTTATCCTGAGAAATAGAGAAATGGCAAGAGAGTAGGAATGAACAGCACATATAGGGTAGCTCATATGTTTTTTAATGGGATCGTTAAATTCTCTAGGTCAGAGATGGCCCTCTTCATCACAACCAGGGAATCCCCACAGAAGGAAGTGACTTCAACAGTTAAGTGCCCTGGCTTAACTACATGGTGCTGACATAACAAAAACCACCACAAATGATTGTCTTTAAAGAACGGAACTTGATTCTCTCACAGTTTAGGAGGCTTGGAGTCTGTATTTAGGATGTGGCTCTAGAGGAAGGTCCTTCCTTGTCAGTAGCCCAGGGGTTCCTTGGCTTGTCTTCCCTTTTTGTATGTCTCTGTATCTGTTCTTCTCTTTTCATAAAACACCTCTCAGAGTGTTTAGGACCCACCCTAGTCTGGTATGACCTCATTGACATAACAAAAGAAAGCACCTATTTCTAAACAGAGCCATATTTACTGGTACAGGGACTAGGACTTCAACACATATATTGGGGGAGATGCAATTCAAACCGTAACAGAATCCATCCAGATAGAAATCTTTGTGTAACTCTTTGTTCTGTTTCTTCATGAGCTGTCAATTGAGCTCAGAAAGTTAAGTGTCATATTAAAACCCATTCCCAGCCAGTTGATTCATCCTCGACGGCAAACAACAACAACAACAACAACATAGCAATCCTATAGGACAGAATAGAACTGCTCCCATAGGGTTTCCAAGGCTATAATCTTTATGGAAGCAGAATGCCGCCTCTTTCTTCTATGGAGCAGCTGGTAGGTTCAAACCAGCGACTTTTTGTGGAGCACAATTAACCACTATGCCACCAGGGCTCCTTGGTGTCACATTATGTCCTGGATAATAAACTTGTCCTCCTTTCCATTCGTTGTGGCCATCAGGGGTCCTGGGCTAACTTACATGAATACTGGAGGAGGCAGAGATGCTGTGTCTTACTCTTGGGTGACTTTGTCACATGGTGTCCACTGTGCCATTGGAGCTGGGTGATGTCTTGACATTATAATTTACTGGGTCCATTGCTAAATAAAAATGTGGGGCTCCTTGTTAAAAAATTATTGAGAAATTCTAGACCACGACAGCAGAGTATTAAACCAAGCACAGGGCCCTTTGGACCAGAGGGCTCTACTCAGCCTGGGGCCAGTGCAGCTCATGAAACCAGAGCTGGAGAGAGGCTTCCGTAATGCATGTAATAAAGGGGCAGAAAAATAGAGTGGTTCGTGGTATTATCCTGATCAAGAGCTCTGTCTCCTTTCATAGTCCCAAATTTATAAATTTATAACAACAGCATGGTGTGGGTGAACGTTACCATTTCACAGATCACTGGGGCTGCTTTCTTTCAGAGGAATGAGAGAAATAACAGGGTGCTTAAAAGCAATTAGTTGAAGCAACAAAAAGAACAAAGGGAACAACAAGAAAGCTATTATGCAAATGAGTGGCTATTCACTGCCATTCTGCCTTGGGGAACCTTGTGGTAGATTCAAAAGTTCCTGCCTGTGTGAATTGTGAAGGGTCTCTGGTAAGGCAGTGTTTAAAGCTACTACCTGCTAACTGAAAAGTTGGTGGTTAAAACAACAGGAGAAAGATGTGGTACTCTCTCTTGAAACCACATGGGGCACTTCTACTCTGCCTGTAGGGTCTCTATGAGTTGGAACCAACTGGACTCAACCCGACAGCAATGGGTTTGGTTTAAGACTTAGCCTCAGTACAATTATTTTTATTTATTTATTTACTTTATTATCACACTGGTAATTGGCCTATCCCATCTCCTAGTCTCCTGCAGACTTAACGGCTGCCTTGATTAAAAACAGCAAGAGAAGGCAGAGGGCTCAGAGCCTGCAGGAAGCTCAGGCAGACAAAAGCCCCCCAAATTCAGGTTTAACCCAGTTCTCAGTCAGGACCTGAGGAAAGAGGAAGCTAATGAGTGCCTTTCCCCACAGTCGGATTTAGTAGGACTCCAGGATATAGTGAGTGGAGGTGGCCCTCAGCATGCTGAGCTGCTGTCCGTGGTGCTGATCCACCATGCTTGCTGGCACCTCTCAGACATGTCATGTGGTTAGCTGACATTGACTCTGCCTCCACTCATGTTGACCCCATGCACAATGAGATGAAATGCTGCCTGGCCCCACACCATCCCCATCATTGGCTATAGAACCACAATTGTGATAAGTAGGGTTTTCATTGGCTGATGTCAAGATGCAGATCACTGGGTCCTTCTTCTTAGTTCATCTTTGTTAGGAAGTTCCACTGAAATCTATTCAGCAACACTCAAGCCTTCACTGACCCACTTGAGGTGCATTGCCTGGGAACTGAACCCGGGTCTCTCACAGGGAAAGAGAGAATTCTACCACTGAACCTCTACTGCCCTCACCTATGTCCTAGTAGACATTATGAAAGGATGCCCCAGCCCTTTCAAAACAAAAATACTATTAAAGACCCAAGAGACACCTTTTAGACAGCATTTGTGGTTACATTCAAAACACTAGATCACATGCATCATCTTGTTTTTTACTTAACCCCAAACAAACAAAAGACAAATACAAAGCAAAACCAAACCCATTGTTATCAAATTGATTCAATCCATGGCAACCCTACAAGATACAGAACTGTCCTATAGGGGTTTTAGGCTGTAATCTTTATGTAAACTACTACATCTTTCTTTAGCACAGTGGTTGGTGGATTCAAACCGCAGGACTTTTAGTAGGTGAGCACTTAACAGCATCACCAGAACTCCTTTAAGGGTACAGAGTTCCAACTAAATGACCAAAGAGGGAAATTTTCGTTAAGGCACACTCTTCTTTGGGAGTTCAAGCTACAAAATATCTTGTTCTGGCGCCCTTACCAATCAAACTTCACGTCAGCAACTCCGTGCTCATGTCTCTCAGGGCTTTTCTAGTGAGTTTTTCCACCCACTGGAGTGTCACTGAGGACTTGACATGTAGGCATCAAAATCATAGGCTAGGTCTCCTTTCAACTCTGAAATATTCAACAAATGAATAAATGAATGAAGAGTTAACACTCTTATGGAGAGATTGCAGAGGGAAAGTTTGGATGACTTGATGGAATTTAGATGATACACCTCATGTGTCAAAGAACAGGGCTTTCTGCCGAAAACAAACACTGGTTTGGTCCAAGATCTCTACTTGCTAGCTGTATGACCTTGGGCATGTCACTTAGCATCTGTGAACCTGCTTACCTGATGACTAAGATGGAAGTAAGTATTACTACCATCATGAGACCACCACTTGTCTGTCAGTGTGTCCTACTTTGGTGGCCTAAGTGTTGCTATGATGCTGGAAGTTAGGCCACTGGTATTTCAAAGACCAGCAGGGTCACTGGTATAGAGTGGAGCTTCCAGAATAAGATGGATTAAGAAAAAGGGCTTATGATTGACTTTTGAAAATTAGCCAATGAAAATTCTATGGATTGCAATAGAATATTGTCTGGTATAGTGCTAGGGGATCAAACCTGTAGGTTGGAAGGCACTCAAAATATACTGTGACTACAAGAATGGGCTCAAGCATAACACCACTGTGACAACCAGTCATTCTTTTGCCATGAATGAGGGTGGAGTTGCCAGGAATCAGGGTCACTGTGAGCCAGAACTGACTCAATAACTAACAACAACAACAGCCATCATCAGAAAGATGGTGCCAGGTACATGGCTAAGTGGTGCATCTAAATCTGGAAGCCATTGTTATCACCTTCTCCATACATTGTGTTTGGACTGTGCCTGCTCTCTTGTCACACCTGGTCTCTTCTTCACTGCCACACAGGGAGGGGTTGACAGAAGAAGACCAACAAATTCTACTGCAGAGGATCTTAAGGGTGTCCGGGGATTAGACACTGTCTGAAGACTGGGACTCTCTCCTTCAGTGTAAGCATATGCCAAGAGAGGCCAGGTGCATACGTGGGGTGTGCCTTCCAGGACTGGCCCGACCCCTTGGACTTCTCCAGCTCGTCCTCCAAATGGTCAAGCTGGGCTATAGGAGAAAGGTGAACATTAACCCTGGCCCCCTCTAGGTGCTTGCTCACCATGCTTCGTTTTACTCTTTTGTCTACCCACCACCCCATCACCACCACCCCTCCTCAATTTTCCTGATCCCACCAAAAAGGAAAAAACATGAGGACTCACTGTTGAGCACTCCCCTGCTCTTAGGGAGGCTGGCCAATCTGATGAATTGATGAGGCTAAGGTGCTTGGTGAGACTGCTAAGAAGTCAGTTTGTAACCCCTCTCAGAGAACATTTGTTCTCTGGCAGGGATCTTCGGACAGTGCCAAAATCCTGGTGGCATCCTGTGCTTACCACAGGAGTGGACTTACCACAGAGTGTGGATTCAGAAGCTGAAGGCTTGGCTCCAGAACAAGAGCCAGCCTCGGTTTCTGGTAAGGTTCCTGTTGACCTGCTCTCTGATCCACTGGAATGTCCGTCTTCCATTACTTATGTCCCCATGCTCAAGATGCCCACTTACCTACTGCCATAGCCTCTCCAGGAGCTGGGAGGGGGCAAGCTCAAGTGGCTTATGGTCTCATTTAGAAAAGCCCCTCCACCCCTGCAGCTCAGCCTCATCTCCTTAATGGATCCTAATTACCCCTGTCCTGCTTGTGGTTTCTCTCTGGGGCCCACCTGTCAGGATGATGGATGAGGTGAATGGGAGAGGTGGCCAGCTAGGGCTAGAAGACTCCCCCTTCTCTAGAAGGGAGGGTGTGTGGGAATTTTAAATCAGGGCCAAGGATTCACAGAAAGGAAAGCCACCAATCAAGGGTGGCGCTCTTCTCCCCTTGGGTCCCCTAAAAAAACCTGAGCCAGGGGAAGGTGATGGGAAGTTGGGGCTGGGAGAACTGGTGATTTTTCTCCATGTGAAGCTCTGGGCTTACATGCAGGGAGGCTGGCAGCCCCCACAGACTATTCCCAGGCAGGGTGGAGAACTGGGTTTGCAGACTCTGGAGCCAAGTCAATATCAAGTCCATGTCCCATGTGGAGAAGGGCAGCAGTAATCAGAGCTGAGTGGCTCCTTCTAAATCAAGGTTGTGCTGGACTTAGCCTCAAACTCATCCCCTCTCTCCATGGACACATACCCTGTGAGTACTCAGTAAATGAATCACATATCACTGGGGGCCCAGACTTGGATCTTTGACCCTGTGATAGACAAACCACAGATACTAGCAGGGCAGTGACTCTGTTTTTCTGCAGATTAACCAGATCAGAGAGAAGGAATAGCATGATTCTGCTTTTAAATCACCTTCACTCAGGACTTCCAGAAGAATGAACAAATCTATCCTGGATGAAGTACAACCAGAATTCTCCTTGGAAGTGAAGATAGCAAGATTTCATCTCATGTACTTCGGACATATTATCAGGAGGGATCAGTCCCTGGGGAAGGACATCAGCTTGGTAAAGAGAGAGTCAACGAAAAAGATCTCCATCCCCAATGAGACGGATTGACAGAACGGCTGCAACAATGGGCTCAAATATAGCAATGATTATGAGGATGGTGCAGGACAGGGAAGTGTTTTATTCTGTTGTGCATGGGGTCACTATGAGCTGGAATTGACTTCACAGCATGCAACAACAACTCAGGACAAAGGAGTGGAACCTCTCCCTCCTTTGCCATGAATTTAGTTCAGTGTGCTCTGGGACACCACAGCCTCATTCTAACTTGCAAATCATTACTGTACGCACTTGTTCTATGCCATGTGCTCACTACAAGCCTTTTGTAAACAGGGCTTTTGTCACCTCTGGATTCATTTTTGTCACTGTATTCATTTTTCTTCCCCTCTGCTGTGACCATACCATGCAATATAGTAAGTGGGGTGAATCTGGGGCCAGAATAGAACCTCTCTTCACAACCAGGGTGTGAGCCCAAGTCTCCACATGGGGAATGAAGCTTTATCTGCCCAAGAAGTAATAATTTGGGAAGAAAACTTTCAACCCCCTTTTCCATTCTCTTTTTCTCTGGAACCACCATGAAGGCACTGGTATAGTGACTGTGCCTTCTGTTTGTCTTTTTTTAGAGAGGTTGTTCACAGAATGTGTGCATTCTCCTGCTCGGCCCTGTGGTAAATGTGGGGGAAGGCCTTTATGTGTCCAGGAGTGGTTACTCGCCCCCAAGTTGGTCTCTCAGTGACCTGGTCTCCTGGATTTCATGTTTTTACGTAGCATAGGGCTGGCCTGTGTGAGCAATAAGACAGTGTAGACTGATACTATGTGACTTTGGAGTCTAGGTCACTCACTCTGAGGGAAGCCAGCCGCCATTTTGTGAGGAAGCTCCCAGCAGTTCTGTGAAGAGCCCTACGTGGAGAGGAACCAACCTGCCATCACCGACTGGGCAATTCTCTTAGTTTCCTAGTGCCACTGTAACACAAATACAACAGGTGGATGCCTTTAAAGAACATAAACTGAATTTTCTCACAGATTTGGAAGCTAAAAGTCCAAATCAGGGTCTAGATTGGATTGATCTCTCAGGATAAAACTCCTTTTCTGGAGATGGAGCCTAACAATTATGTTCTAACCTGATATGGAGGGACTTGGGCTGAGTATGAGGGTGACTGTCCTTTGATGACACACTGCTTCACCACTCTACCCAAATCCCACAGGGCCTTGGAAATCAGCAATGGACTTGGGTTATCAGATCAGCATTGCTCTGAGGGGAAAGGCCCAGGCTGTGTTTCCTGCAGCCTGCCTTCTGAGCTGAAAAGAAGCAACTAAGTGTTATTGATCCAAGCTCCAGGGGGGATATTTGTTAGGGGGTCTCTGGCACCAGCCCATTACTTAGCTGGTATTCATTATTCAGTGATGGGATGGGAGCAGAGAAGGGCTGGCATTCTGCCACCAAGCCTGGCCTCACAGGAGAACTGGGAGAGACAGACAGTGGGAAAAAAGGGTCAAAGACAGTTGCTCTCATTCTGGGCAAAAGGGCGCTTGATGGGTGGTATTAGGAGGAATTCTAGCTCCCAAGCAATCCTTGGCCTTCCACAGACTCTGGGGTTCTCACCTTGGACTGGAGAAACAGACCTGAGGTAAAGAAACTTGAGGGGTACCAGGCCTGGTTCCTTTTCATATGCCTCAGTTTCCTCAAATTTCCAGGGACATGAAGTATCCCAACCATTTTTACTGAAGTATTGTGAGTTTGCTTTTTTTGGTTTGTTGCAATGAAGCTAGGCTTTGCAATTAGGAAATGGTAATTAAGCCCCAGAGCCCTGAGAAACACTCATTAAACAAGTGTAGTTTAATGAGAAACACTCATTAAACAAGTGTAGAAACCATGGATTTGACCCCTTTCCTAATCCTGGGATTGGCTTGCCTAGAGTTGTCAAATCAGATAAGGTTACCTGGCAGGAGAGGAGACAGGGAGATTGGGGCTGGGTTAAGTGAGAAACACATGAATGGATATTGTCCTACAGCATATCCATAGACGGTGGGTGTGGTGCAGTGAATTGCTTAGTATGGCCCTCTACCCATGGTCTTTGTGACTCTCACCAGAGACTGGGTCCAAGTCATTGCTGCTGAGTTGGATCTGACACATAGCGACGGCTCCTTGGGTTTCTAAGGCAGTATCACTATGGAAGTAGATTGCCCAATCTTCCTTGTGAGGAGTAGCTGGTGTGTTTGAACAGCCAGCTTTCTGGTTAGCAGTCAAATGTCTTAGGCACTGTGCCACCAGAGACTGAGTGGGACAATGCAAATGTGAGATGCTTGTGGCCCACCAAGGGGAGAGGATAGCTTGTTTATAAAGTAGATAAGTTGCATGACACCCTTGTGGGGCTGGGACCATGCAAATAAGGTGTATGGAATGCTAAACCTTGGTCAGTTTTGCCATCTCACTAGGCTTAAAAGGTGCCATCCCAGAGGTGGAAAGGGGGAATCTTACTACCATGAAGAAAGAAGAGCAAGGAGTGGAGCATGTCCTTTGGACCTGAGATCTCTGACCAGAGCCTCCTTGATCAAGGAAACAGAAAGCTGTGACACAAGAGATGGCAAGAAGCAGTGGTGGGAGTTCTGGCAAGATGGCGGACTAGGCAGAAGGACTGCACAGACCCTCTTTAATAAAGAAAAGGGAAACCAATTAACACAGACACAGAAGATAATCTTGGACCCCTGAGCCTTGAAGGAAAGGATACAAAAGTGGACTAAACCCCAACTAGCAGAAGAATTTGCGTGAAAATACCAAAAAAAGGAGACACACGGAGCTGCAGTCTGGCAGCGACCTGAGTGAC
>NW_006921984.1:1430552-1431779 GCF_000298275.1 Orycteropus afer afer | reverse complement strand
AGATGGATTGACATGGTGGCTGTAGTGATTAGTTCATGTATAGTAGGGATTGTGAGGCTGGCACAGGACTGGGCAGTGTTTCGTTCTGCTGTACATAGGGTTGCTATGAGTCAGAGATGAGTCAACGGGACCTAACATCAACAGCAACAACCAGACAATTATCCCCTTCAATATGACTCTCTCTCATTCACTGATGGTGCCTTCTCTACTGACAGCTATCAGATGCTAGAGAGAATTAAGTAGCCCTTGATGTGTACTCATGGTGCTGTAATCTAGAGGCTGGTTCAGGTTGGGGATGGGGTCTGCATTTCAGAGAAGTGGGGACTGCCTCAGGAGCCAGATTCCTGTACCCAGTCAACTGACTGCTCCAATCTGTTTCCTCTGAGAGCAGTCTGCCCATCACCTTGGATGCCTCCATGGCTGGATCGTAATTGAGAGGTTCAGAATGGATCCTAATCTGGGTTTAGGGGAACCACTGTGCTAGAGGGAAATTGGACAGCAGACAAGTCTTAGGTTCTTAGAATTTCGAGGAAGAAGACCATATGTTAGGCTAAGGAGATCAAAGGCATGGCGCGGGTATGGAAACTGAGATCCGAGGAGATTAAACAACCAGCCCAGGTCATCAACTAGGAAATGGCTGAGCTGGGATTGGATTGGAGCCTGGTTCTTCAATGCCTGTGGTGTACTGTCCACTTCACTACCTGAAATGCACATTTGGGGAAATTAAGGAATTTAGTGGCAACAAAGAAGGCTGGTTTGCTCAAAATTTCCAAGGGTATAAGAAAACCAGAGACAACTAGAGGTTCCATTACTCTGATTTCCCATCCCAGAACCCTTTTATTTCCCTTCCACTTGAGCATCTCTGATCCTCTGCTCAAGGGCAGGTGGCCCTGCTGAGAAGGTTGAGAAAAAGGAGGAGTGGGGGAGGTAAACATGAGCTTTATTTAACAAGCAAAGGAAAGAAGAGGTATTATACAGATTTAAGATTTAACAAAAGGCAGAACTAAATTGACATTTTATTGACTTTCAGTGGGAGTTGTTAAAGACAGATCACTGCACCAAGGGTAGCGTTTGATTGAGAGGCCGGGAAGATGACTCAGCCATCAAAGGCATCAAACTTGAAGGCCAGTGATACCCCAAGGGGCAAGGTGAGCACATAAATTTGAGCTCATACATGAGCCTGTGTTACCAGGCTCACACAGAGATTCCTACAAATAAAAGCCAAGT
>NW_006921984.1:1424480-1429202 GCF_000298275.1 Orycteropus afer afer | reverse complement strand
GGACCAGTGTTCGGATTGTCTCCTTCTCCTTGGTTCCTCCCACTGACATCATTATTTTGGGATTTTTCTTTTTCCCCTGGCTCTCTTCCCCTCCTCAGCCCCCAGGCTTGGGGCAGGGGCTTCTCCTAATCCAGGCCCCCATAGAAATGGAAAGATCCATGACTTCCATCTGTGACTTTCCCTCCCAGTTAGCTTGCTGGCCCCCTGACTCCATCCAATGCAGATAAGGGTGTTGCTATTAAAAATGGGCCCTGAGTTAGATGCCACCTAGACATCTGTTATACTGTGCCACAGGGGTGACACTCAAAATCCCTCCCCCCGTTTTTGTTCTCTTTCCCACCCTTTCACCCACGTATGTTCTCCCTTTATCTCTCAGGCTATCTTATGTGCAGCACAACCCCCTCCCATCCCCTTGACTGGTACTGTCCTAGGTTCTGCCTGGGCTGAGTGCTAGGAGGAAAAGAGCCTCTGGTTTAGTGGAAGATTTGAAGGTGACTTTCGCCAGGCCCTAGAAGAGATAACAATCTCTCTACAATCAACAAGCCTGGTTCCTCTGGATACTAAAATAGCAACTGTGGAGTAAATCTGCCCCCCTCCACCTCCTTCACCTCTCCTTTTCTTCAGGACAAGTAAAGAAACTCTAGGGGTGAACTGGGAAATCACACGATCTTTTAACATCCTGAAAGCCTGAAAAGAAAGTTCCTGTGTGTGTGCATGTTTGCATCCCGTCAGGACAGGAAAGCTAATTATCTCAGTGCTGTCACCAACACCTTGAGTTTAGCAAACTCATTCCTTTCAAAATGCATCTTATTTGTCCCCAACAACCCCGGGTTCATGGAGGGTCCAGAAACAAAGCACCCCATTTTAGATAGGGGAGAATCAAGGCCCAAGGAGGGAGAGCATCCACCCAAGTTCATTTGGGAATGGAGAAGCTGGAGCTGGAAGGTGAAGATTTGCATCTCAAGGGCTCCTTCTCTAGATTTTCCCTGGAATAGATGTGCTCTCAGGATGTGATAGCTAGACTGCAGGGGCACTTGATACTGGGAGTATTATTTTATAGTGATAGTTGCCACCCCTCACTGGCTCCTGCCTTATTCCTTTTCTCCCTGTGCTGGACCCAAAGCTGTTGTTCAATGGCTGTTGGAGCACCCAGTGGGGAGTTGTCAAGACAAGAACAGATGGAGTTGGGGAGGAAGGACGGTCTACTCAGTGGCATTTGGAGAAGGAAATGAAGAGATAGATTCATGTCAGGTTTGAAGTTACTAGGGATGTGAGAAATGTATTTATATATGGTGGCAAATTGTTGATGAGAGAGAAGCTAGCAAATGGAAAGACAAATAAGTAGACAAAATGTTTTGTTGAGTAAACACAGTAAGGGATGGGCCCAGTAATATATGGCCCCAGCTCATATTAGAACATAGGAATACAAAGGTCCCAATGAGCTACCTCCAACTCAGCAGATCCTCTTTGGCCCTACAGATAACCAGTAAGTGTAGCTGTTCAGAATAAGGGCACAGGGGAGAATGGATATGTAATTTACCATGTGGATATGAGGTGTTAAAGAGATCACAGTCAGGTTTATTTGTAGATAGATCTTAGGATCATTAAGTATTAAAATCACAAAGATACTAAAAGGCCATCTAGTTCAACCCCTTCATTGTGTCTCTAGATGAGAAACTGAAACTCAATGACTTGCTGAGCAACAAAAAGAACCCAGGTTCTTCAACTTCCAGTTTAAGGCTTTGTTCAGCATTCCCCCGATTAGGGTCAGATCATTTGACCAAATGCAGTTTCCTTTGTGCTAAGAGTTCAAGGAACCATCATATTATGGCCAGCTGAGTCTTTGTTCTTCTGCAGCCCGGAGAGTACATGCTTGAGGTTAGTAAAGCCCTAGTCCTGATCACTGGACTGGTGCTGATTCCCTTCCAATAGGTCTAAAACATGGCCTTTCAGAAGAGAGCCCAGAGAAAATATACAGGGAATAAGGAGGAAAAGTGAAGCTAAGTGAGACAAGAGGATGTATGAGTGTAGGAAATGTGAAAACCTAACCCTCAAGACATCTCAAAGATGTATACTGACTTCCGCTGACAGTGTTAATAGGGTAAGTGAGATTAGATTTATTCTCTCACCTTAAATAAGTAGAAAACAAACAAACAAAAGTATAAAATAATGTTTTTCATACATTGGACATCAGGTAATGCAAGAGTGTGATCCTTGAGAGAAGGGAAACCAAAGACGTGAATCTATGATATCTCCAGTTTATTCCCTGGAGGCAGTTTCTAGACTACATGAATGGTGACGTTGAGGGGAACCAAACATACCTTGGTGATATTGACTTGAGAAGACAGATACTAAAGTTGGGGAAACCAAGGCAACTAGAATTTGCAAGGCAGAATACCACAGAGGATGGAACTGCACACACAGCTCCAGAGATTTTTAGAGAGGTTTCATTGAGGTCTCAGGTGAGCACTGATCTTCCATGCATGTGAGGAAACTCACCAAGGCCAGAGGAAAATACTAGAAAACAGTAGTCCAAACAATTCCTAGATCTCACATAAGGACAGAATAATTTGTGTTCTCACAAGCTAAAGTGGAAATATTTCCTAATAAATGAGTGTTGGGTAGAATCCTCAGAAGAATATTTTCTCAGTAGTAAAGTAAAATAATCCCTAGACTAATGGTTGTTCTGGGTATGCCTTAAGCAAAACTTAAAAGCAATTCTCAAAAGTATTCAACTGATTCCAACTAACTTAAATGTGGATTAGAGCAAAATTCAAGGCATTTTAGATAAATACAACAAAATTGCACACTGGTAATGTAACACTCACAACAGTCAACATCTGATAAAAAAAAAATAAGACATATAAAGAAGAAGAAAAAATGATAAATAACTAAGGGAATAGATAAATGAATAGCAATAGACCCAGGCATGACAGAGATGATGATATTTGCAGACAAGGATGTTAAAAGTTATTATAAAAATGATCTATGTATTCAAGAAAGTATGTGGGAATAGGAACATGAGGAGGAAAGAAATGGAAATATGTTTTTAAAAAAGGTCAAATGGAACTTTTAGAGACAGATACACAGTATCTTAAATGAGAAATACACTGGCTGGAATTGATAGTGTTTAACAACAACAACAATGAAACACTATAGAATTAAAGATCAGTGGACATGAAGAAACAGCACAGAAATGATTAAAATTTAAGCACAGGAGAAAAAGACTGAAAAATACTTAAGCAGAGCATCAGTGACTGTGATACAATATTAAATAGCCTACTGTGTAAGTATAGTAACAGGAGGTGAGGAGAGAAGATTGGTACAGAAAAAATTATTTCAATAAATAATGGCCAAAAAACTTGATGAAAAATATGAAACTGCATATCCAACAATCTTAAAACTGAAGTAGAAGGAACATAAAGAAAATCATACCAAAGAACATCATAATCAAATTGCTAAAAGAGATAACCAAGAAATGTTAAGAACAGCCAGGGGAGGGAGGAATACATATAAAAAGGGACAAAGATAAATACTTGTTTTCTTGTCATAATCTAAGCAAGCCAGAAGATAATGGAAAAACTTCTTTAAATTTTTATAGGAAGAATAAACTCTCGACATAGAATTCTATACCCAGCAAAATTATACTTTAAAAAAGAAGTCAAAATGAGGATCTTTTCAGACAAACAAAAGGTGGTAGAGTATGTCAGCAGCAGAAGTAAACCCTCACCCCTCATTTTTAAAGTAAATTCTTCAGGCATAAGGTGTGAGAATAGATGAAAATTTGCATCTCTATAGAGGAATGAAGATTATGGACAATGGTAAATGTACAAATAAATATAAATAGTTATTTAAAACACAATACATAATTATCAATTATTTTAAGCAAAAACAATAACTATACTTTATGGCTTATAGCATTAGTAGAAAGAAAATATATGGCAATAACATAAGAGATGGGAGGGAGAGATGGAAATATACTATTATAAGGTTCTTATTATGGAGCTCTGGTGGGTAAGACATTTAGCTGTAACCAGAAGGTCAGAAGTTCAAACTCACCAGCTGCTCCACAGGAGGAAGATGAGGCAATTTACTTCTGTAAAGACTTACAACCTTGGAAACCCAACGGTGGTTGCAATGAATCAGAATCAACTCAGTGGCAGTGGGTTTGTTTTTTGGTTTTGGGAAAGTTCTCATTATAGTAGTATCTTCCTTGCCATCGAGTTAATTTTGACTCATAGCAACCCTATTGGACAAAGTAGAGCTGGCCATAGTGCTTCTGTGATAGATAAGGGTGTATGTCAATTTGGCGGAACCATGCATGATGAGAAGTTATGATGTAGTCATCCCCCAAGATGAGATATAATATAAGTACCTCCATGGTGAGACGTCCTATGAGCAGCCAGTCACTTGAAAGGGAGTTTCCTTAGGGGTCAGGCCTGCTTCCAATATTTATATGGAATTCCCGGGGAAACTCTTTGGCTTTTTGCTGGAATTTGGTTCTGTATGTAGCTCATTGGTTCCTGGACTTGAACCAGTAGCCTGCTGTATTGGCCAGCAATCTTGGGATTGTTGTCATCACAGCCTATGAACCAGGAATCTGCCATTTTACCTGTCAGTCTTGGAATTGGTCATCTTCCAAAGCCAGCAGCCTGCTATAGTCCTGCTGATTTGGGTTCATCAGCCCCTTCAGCTGAGTGAGTCGAGAGAAACCTCCAGCTT
>NW_006921984.1:1379426-1423610 GCF_000298275.1 Orycteropus afer afer | reverse complement strand
GGACTGCCAGAATGAACAAATCTATCTTGGAAGAAGTACAGCACAAAGCTTCTTAGAAGCAAGAATGACCAAACTTCATCTCGCATCCTTTGATCATGTTGTCTGAAGGGATCAGCCCCTGGAGAAGGTTATCATGCTGGTAAAGTAGAGGGTCAGTGAAGAAGGGGAACACACTCAACAAGACGGACTGACACAGTGGCTGCAGCAATGGGCTCAATTGAGGCTGTGATTGTGAGATGGTGTAAGACCAGGCAGTGTTTCATTTCATTGTGTGTAGGGTCATTATGAGTTGGAGCTGACTCAATGACACCTAACACAAGGCTAATCACTAAAAAACAGACAACAACAAAAACCCAGGAGGTATAGGTAATTACTAGAGATAAATTGGTATCATTAAAAAATTTAGTTAACTTTAAAAAGGCAGAAAAATAGAGAACAGATGGCACAAATAGTAAACAAGTAACAAGGTGATAGATTTAAAGTCAATCATACCAATAAGTATATTAAATATAAATGAGCTAAACATTTTAATTAAAAGGCAAAGATTGTCAGATTGGATTAAAAAACAAAATACAACTATATGTTGCCTTGTTCAATTATAAGGAAAAATGAAAAACACCTAAAATGTAAAGAATGGAAAAAGATGCCATAACACTAATCCAAAGAAAGCTGGAATGGCTTATTAATATCAGGCAAATTATCCTTTAATGAGGAATTAATATGACCACCTAGAAAGAGGGACATTACATAATGATAAGAGGGTCAATTTATCATGAAAACATAAAAATTCTATGTTTATGCACCTAAAGATAGTGCTTCAAAATGCATGAAGCAACATCGACACAACTAAAAGGAGAAAAATCCATAAATATAATTGGAGATTCAACAGTTCTCTCAAAAACTGATAGAAAAATTACACAGAAAATCATAAGGACTAGAACTCCTGACCACCATTAATCAACTTGACGTAATTATTATTTATAAAACATTCCACCCATTTCTAGGAATTCTAGGTCAGTTTAACATTTCAAAATGAATAAATTTAAAAATGAAAAACTGGTGATGATGCCAATTGATGAAGAAGAAATATGAAATATCAATGAAAAATTTAACAAAATATGCGCAAGACCTTAACACGGAAAACTACAAACATTGTTGAAAGAAATTACAGAAGACTTAAATAAATGGAGAGATACATGTTCATAGATCAGAATCTGTACAATTTAATAATAAAACAACCTGATAAAAATTGGCAAGAAATTTAAACAGACACTTAGCCAGAAGGTATGGGAATAGCAAATAAACACAAACCAACTTAACACTATTAATACTATAAAAATGTAAATTAATACCACAATTAGCTACCAGTATCTCAATAGCACCTGAAATTAAAAGCACTAACAACTGTTAAGCATGAGGATATGGAGCAACATGAACTCTCATACCTGGTTCTAAAAACGCAAAATGGTACAACCACCTTTGGGAAACAGTTTAGCAATTTCTTGTAAAAGTAGACACATTTTTCCTAGTCTATCCAGAAATCCCACTCCTAGGTATTTACCCAAGAGAAATGAAAACATATATCCATGTAACGACTTGTGCTGAATGATCTTATGGAGGCTTTATTCTTATTGGTTCCAAAATTGTAAATAACCCAGGTGTCTGGGTAAAAGGATAAACAGACTGTGGTTAATGAGTTTAATGGAATACTATTCAGTAATGAAAAGGAGAGAACTACCAGTATAAGCAACAGTATGAGTAATTTCAAATATCGTGCTAAAGGAAGGAAGCCAGGCACAAAGGACTATGTATTTTATCATTCCATTTATATGACATTCTGGCAAAAGCAAAACCACAGGGGTAGAAAGCAGATAAATGGTTGTCAGGAAGTAGAGGACAGAGATTGACTGCAAAGAGGCACAAGGGAGCTTTTTGTGGTGACAGAAATATTTTGTTTCCTGGTTGTGGTGGTGATTACACATCTATATGCATTTGTCAAAACTCACTGAATTATACACTAAAATCTGGTGAATTTTATCTAATGTAAATTACACTTCAATAAATCAGGTTCTTCTTAGTTTAGATTCTGAGAGTTGAGAGAACTACTTTATGACATTCTACAGACGGTCACTACCAGCTCTGGATTTCTTGTGTTATAGAAAACTATTGGTATCCATGAGCTAGTCCTTAGAAGGGAGGGCAGAAGGGGAACATGTGGAAGTCTGAGAAGAGTGTGTATCTCTGCCAAGGTGTGAGTCTGTTGACCGAACATCTTTGAGTAAGGAGATGGTCAAAACTTAAAAATCCTCAGTGAAACTTCCTAGCCTGCTGGGAGAAGAACCTGTTTTTTTAAAAAAAGAACAACTCTGTAGGTCTTTTGAACCCTTGTATGACAGGGAAAGTGTGGTAGGCAATAGTACTGAGATGGAGGTGCAACTTTGTCATTTGTTTTGAGTTTTGGGAGTGCTAATCATGGTATCTTCCCCTCTAGATCTGATCATGTTGTTCTGTTGTTAGATGCTCTGATTCATAGTGACCTCATGTGTAATAGGGCAAAGTGTTGTGCAGCCCTGCTCCACCCTCACAGTCGGTTGTCTGCTTGAGCCCATTGTTGCAGCCACCGTCTCAGTCCATCTCACTGAGGGTCTTCCTCTTTCTCACTGAGCCTTTACTTTACCCAGCATCATGTCTTTCTCCAGTTACTGGTCCCTCTTGACATGTTCAAAGTGTGTGAAGCCAAGTTTCGACATCCTCATTTCTAAGGGGGATTATCTCTATACTTCCTCCGAGACAGACTTGTCCTTTCTTCTCGCAACCCATGGCATATTCAATATTCTTTGCCAGTACCACAATCTGAATGCATCAATTCTTCTTTTGGTCTTCCTTTTTCATTTTCTGGCTTGGGTCAGGCACTACTTAGTCATCAAAGTGACATCTTTGCTTTTTAACACTTGTTGTCTGTTGTTAGATGCCATCGAACTGGTTTCAACATGTAGCAGCCTTACGTACAACAGAATCAAACACTACTCGGTCCTGTGCTGTCTTCACAGTCATTGCTGTGTTTGAGCCCATCGTTGGAGCCACTATGTCATCCATCTTATTGAGGGTCTTCCCCTTTTTGGCTCTACTTGGCCAAGCATGACGTCCTTCTCCAGGGCTTTGCCTGGCACGTCTGATTTCTTGATTGTTGCTTCCATGGGTGTTAATTGTGGATCCAAGAAGAATGAAATCCTGGACAACTTCATTTTCTTTGCCATTTATCATGATATTGTTTATTAGTTCAATTGTAAGGATTCTAACAATAGGCCCTCATTACTGATTTTAGACATCTGAAAAGTTAACAACAAAGGAATTTGTAGAGGTCAAATGTCAAATGCAGTGCCAGGACAGGCTCTTGTAACTGATTGGCTGAGGATTCTGTTCTACGGGATAAGGTACAAACCCCTAGTTTGGCCCTCTGGCCCCAATCTCCCTTTCCCACCTTACGTGCAGGAACTCTTCACCCCAGCAATGCTGGAAGGATTTGTTGAATTAATGTTTGCATGGTGATAACTGGCCAGGTTTCTCATATGTGCAAGGAAGAGACCCACTGAGTTACTGGGATATGTGGGAACATGCGTGGCCAGGGAGCCCTCTCACTCTGCAACACGGCAGCATGATCAGCCTGGATTCTAGTTTGTCCAACATTAGGATGCGCAGTTTGGTCTTCTCTTTCACAAGCACTCCTCCCTCCAGTGCCTCCCATGTACACTGGCAAAAGACAAAGTGGGAAATCCCACTTAAGTCCGTTTCATTGGCCAGCAGTAAAGGCTTTGTGGATTCCTCAGTGCACCCATTAGAAATGACTGACTAAATGGAAGAAACTCTCTCGCTGGTGGCTGGCTGGCTGGGTGGAGGGATGGACGAAAGACTTCACCCTGAAGGAAGGAAGAAGGCAAAGGAAAGAGTAGATCGCATCAGAGGTGTGTACCTGTTTGGAGAGAGGAATTTGGGGAAGATGCAAGTTACCCTTGTGTAGCCTTTGGCCCTCCTCACATAAGCACTGCAGAATCGATGGAGATTTTATAGGTTTGCTGTTCCCTCCCATGCCATGTGCTTTACATCTGGATAAAAGAAGCTATCAATCTCCACCAGCAGAACATGGCTTAGCCCTGCCTTTCTCCCCTCACTGAGATCTGACTTGGAAACACAGCTGAGCAGTCAGTGATGAATCGTAGCATCTGTGGACCAGCCCAGATAAGGAACAATTTGCATTTTCATGTGATAATTTGCTACTCTTGGCGTTTTCAAATTACCTTTAGAGCCACATTAATTCTGTTCCCATAAACTGCCACTCTGTGCCCAAGTCCTCGATAGATGGGGATTCGTGTGATGGGTTTGTTTAGCTTTAGGAGCATCAGAAATGCACCCTCCCTCCAATGTCGGGATATGGAAACCAGGGGCTGCCATTTGTTTTGGGGTTCTGGGAACGGAGGCAGCTTATGTGCAGCGTCATTCCTATCTTAAATTCTCATTCTCCATGTCGCTGTGTCACTTGCATAAAAGAAAGCATAAGCCCCTTGGCAGCCCCTTCCCCACACATGGAAAATAGGAGTCTCTCGTGGTAGCTATTCTCCCTCTCTGTCACAGGAAGGAAATGTGCTGGGGAAGTACCAGCAGCAAACACCATATGGTGCCTGCAAAGGAGGTGTTCCTGGGAGAAGGGAAGTCCTGGAGTAGTTCTCTGGAGGCTGGATGGAGCTCCCAGTCCTGCAGAGGAAGCAGCTGCCTGAAGCCTGGCTGCGTGCCACCCAGTGGTCAGAGCCGCTTCAAAGAGGTGCGATGTGGCCAAGAAGACCAGTCTACCACCTAGCCACCAGGGACCCCAGCAGGAAGAGAAGAATGTCAAATGAAGACAGGATTAACCCTGATGTCCCAAAGGCAGCCTCCTCCACTCTGCTACCTGCAGGCAAAGCAATGCTGCAGTCTGATGCTTTCCCCACTCTGACCTCCAAGCAGGAAGTCCTACATGCTGTCAGAAGCTCTCTGTGGTTAAGTAGCCCGTGGAAAGAGCAGAACTGCCCATAAGTCTAGGCTGACATCTTTACGGGAACAGATTGCCAGGGCTTTCTCTCATGGAGCTGTGGGTGTATTGGAACTGCCAACCTTTTGGTTAGCAGCCAGAAGCTTAACTTGCACCACCAGGGCTCCTTAGAAGTCCTCTGCGACACTGGAAATATATTTCCTGGCCCAGACACAGCCCAGTCATTCTTGTGTTCACGAGTCTACACATCCCTGCATTCCTTAAACAAATTCTCAGAAGACTATCAAATACATTCATGAAGAGGCTTTTAAAAGAGAGAATAATTTCTGTTTCTTGTCTTAATTTCCGTTCGTCCACTTCCTGAGGATCCATTCTATTAAACTTTTATTTGCGCCCCTCTCATTGCAATCCTTTCAGAAGGCTTCTGTCGGTGTTCTCTTCATACAGTAAGAATCTCCTGTGTGCTCATGGACTGATCTGATGGCCAGGCAGGGTATGATTACCCCTGAAGGGATTTTCAGGCTGTCCAGCCAACTGCTCTGGGCAGACTGGTCTAAAAGAAGCTGAGAGTTTGGGTATTGGAAAGCAGCAGTGAATCGCCCCCCCCTTCCCATTTATTGATTTTTGTTAATTGTTGTGTGCTTTTGAGTTGATTCTGGTAAATAATGATCCTATAGGACTGAGTAGAATGGCCTGTAGGGTTTCCAAAACTGTAATCTGTGTGGAAGCAGATTACCATATCTTTTATCCCTCAAAGATTACAGCTTTGGAAGCCCTATGGGCCATTCTACTCTATCCTGTAGGATCACAGGACATTTTTGAAGTTTGTCTGAATTAGTGAAGAGTCTGAATTACAAGCTCATTTAAAGGGATACAAGTTTGTTACATTCAAGTGCTGCCAGTGACAGGTCATAGGTCAAAGGTGATGTCTCCTATATGTCCACGGAGGGATTACTTTGGTTAATGAAGACAGTTCATTATGAACTTACACATTTGTCCAGCAAAGAGTGCTTTAACCTAAGGTGTACTTGAGAATGCTTGAGGAGTTTAGTCTAAGTGGCTTTAAATGGCTTCCTTCTGATTTGCATATATGATTAGTTTGGTCAACAAATCCTTCTTGCAAAGAGAGCAATTGTAGGGTTGATATTTACTTGCCTGGGTTCTTAGTCCACAGCTGTTGCTGTTGTTGTTAGCAGCTGTCAAGTGGATTCTGACTCGTGGTGACCCCATGTGTGCAAATGAGAACATCTCCATAGTGTTTCAAGGCTTGGCCTTCTGGAAACGGATCATCAGGCCTGTCTTCTAAGGCCCTTCTGGTGGCTTCAAACCACCAACCTTTTGGCTAGTAGTTGAGGGCTTACTTGTTTGCACCACCCAAGGATCATCTCTCTTTAAAAACAGTGGATTCAAAATTAGCGATCCTGGTGCTGTGTTCCTGACTTCTGATTAAACGTTGGTGGCGGCGGCTGATGAGTCGGCTCCCGCTCATGGCAACCTTACGTATCACGGAACAAAATGCGGTCCCTTCCTGCACTGTCTTCATGCTGGTTGCTGTGTCCGAGTTCATTATTGTAGTTATCGAATCAACCCATCCCATGGAGGGTTTGTTTCTCTTGTTTTTGTTGGTCTTGACACTTCAGCAAACATGATATCTTTTTCCAGCCATTGGTTTTTCCTGATGATGTCCAAAGTCAGCAAGACGAAGTCTCACCATCTTGCTTGTAAGGAACATCCTGGCTGTTCTGGTTAATGCAAATCAATTAACGAGAGTCAGAGGAGAAAGCAGTTGACAAAAATATGTGTGACTGAGAAAGGAGGCTGATTTTCTAGTATGGTTCAAATGCTGCCTTCGGAGGCAAAGTTCAAAAATATCTGCAGTAATGACAGTAAACTTAAAATAATAACTTGACAACATCCTACCGAACCACTCTAAAAAGCAATCCTATATTAATGAATTCCAACAATTTGTGGTTTCAAAAAATATTCACATATCCTTATTCTGCTAGAAAATTATTCTTGTGGGAAAAAAAAAAAAGATTTTTAAAGATGCCCTCAAAATGATAGAATTGTCTCTATTACATTTAACTTTGTTTACAAGTGATGTGATCCATTTTCTGTTTAAGTGGAACTTGAGGTAGGAGAGTAGGAAGATGAGAGTGAGCTGGGCACGGATGACCTGCCAGAAATAAGGATTGATCGATTCTTTGATAAAATTGGAATTCGGCATAACTTTTCAGGCATGTACCTGGGTGGATGGCGGAGTCCACCCTCCTGGACTGCGCCCCTGGCTGGTGCTTCCTTCCAGTTAAGTACGAGGAATCCAGAGGAAAATTTTTCTTTCTCAGAGGGAGTTGATGCCACAGCTCTGCCTTCCATCCACCTCTCTTCTTCCTTCTCCTGTGCTCTGGCTTTGACACACCAAATAGGACTTCAAGGAGGAGCAGATCTGGTTAGGCTACCATAGGAGAGGGACTCAGTTTTTAGTCTCTACTGAAAGTGGATATGGAATGAAAATGGACCCACATAAAATGTGGATAATTACTTTAAAAAAAGAAAGAAAAAGAAGTGTCTGTTCATGGTGGTGGTTGCACAACCCTAGTATCTGTCAAAACTCATGAAACTGCCCTAAAAAGAGTGGCTTTACTATGTGCAAGTAAATAACTCACTAAGCCTGAGGTATGAATAGCCCTTCCCTTGGCACCCTCCAAACAGGCAACCTGGTGGCCAGGACTTCTGGGTGCTTCTCAGCTCTGACACTGACGGGCTCACATCTGTCCTATGTGTCCCCGTCCATAGGTAAGGATGACAGATGTTTGCCTCGTTCTTCACATTTGATGTGAGCTCCTTGGAGACAAGATTTTGTGCCCAGCACAGGGTTCTGCACGTAGCAAGATCTCTGTAAATATCATTTGCATTGAAACTCCATCTTGCCTGCTACTCTTCTAAGTCCAAACACTCTGGTTTTGTCAACACTTATTGAACCTCTACTACCATGTGCCCAGGATGGTGCTAGGGACCAGGGCAATAAAAACAAGTTACAGTCCCTGGGTTTGAGCTGCTCTGGTGGGAGAGGCAGAGACGTAAACAAACAATTAGACCAGGAGGTAATTAGTGCTAACAGAGGCATGTGCAAAGTGCTGTGGGCACAGAGGAGGTGGCCTTCTACTTCAAGTCATAGCCCTCCAGCTGCTCAGAGAGTGTTAGGGTCACTGCTGCGCCTAAAACAAAAGATGCTTTGCCCAAAGATATGAGGATGCTGCATCATGAATGCCACACCCCCCACACATACCACACACACATCACACCACATAAAACACACACACAACACACACATTCACCACACCCACCCAGCAAGCCCTAAATAACACATATATGCTGTACCCACACTTACTACATACCACACACACACACACACCACATATACACACATACACTATACCCACATACCAAACCACACATAACATACATACACTGCACTCAGACTCACCACACACATCACACATGTCAACACATATACCACATTTACCACATGTACCACATACAACACACACCACACCACATATAACACACACACCACACATCTACCACACCACATACAACACATACATGATACACACACTACATCACAAACACTCATTCCATACACACACCACACCACACACTCACCACACCACACACATCACATACACAGGACATACACATGCTTCATCATATACACTTACCACACAGATCACACACACACACCAGACATACACACTTACCCCCCACACACGTAACATAAATCATGCACAAACTCATACACACACACACACACACACATACACATTCCTCCCAATAAGGAGCTGCTCGATGTGGTAAACGCCCCTGGTGGGTTGGGTAGTGGTTGTGGGTGAGCCCCTTCATCTCACAACGATCCTTCTTGGTGTCTATCCCTTACAGGCTGCAGGCAGTCTGGGCTGCCCACCGTCTCCATGACAACGTGTCTCTCTTCCATCTTCCACAAGTATTAGAGCTTCCTTGCTGGAATGAAGGCCCCTGGCCAGCACCCAGTTGCGCTGCAGGCTCTGGGTCCACCGCTCCGGCTCATTTCAAGGTCCCAGTTTCACAGGTGTCAGCAGTGTACTGAGAGCACATGCATTCGGCTGTCCGGCCTGACCCACAGGTTTACTCTGAATTTAAAGAGCAGCTGTAGCTGCTGAGGGAGAAGGTAAATGATGGGGTATAGTTGAATGACCACATGGTCAGCTGCCAAGGACAAAGAGATCCCACCAAAGAGATGCAATAGGAACCTGTCCCGGACAAAATATAGCGTGTTGATAGCACAGTATCCAGGAGGACAAAGACTCATGGGAGCAGTGAGCACAGGAAGTAGGGAGGGCACAGAGAACACGCTTGCTGGCCAGTCACTGCCTCCAACAGCGTGTGGCTGTGATGTAGTCTGTGTGAATCCTGCAGCAGCCTGTGGACCTAAAGACAACAGAAATTTCTTTCCGTTGCTCAAGCTTCTATAAAGTGTTCCAATGTCCCGATCCTTTCAAAGGTGGAAGGAGGTGGCTTTGGGGAAGTGATCTCCCTGTCAATGCAGATGACCAAGCAGAGGCTAGATGACCATGTGCTGGGTATTCAAGTATGGGGTGGGGGGCTTTACCGCTTCACCCAAATCTGACTGGCTGGCAGGCCTCCATGGTGCCCACAGTCTTCTCTAAAACCAGGAGCGGAGTGAGAGCAGATCTCAGAACCCTCTCTTCTCTATGCCCTGTGTGCAGACTTCGTTCTCTCACCCTAATCCCAGCTAAGAAGGCCAAATTCTATAGACATATGGCACTTCCTGCTTTTCTGAGTGCTTTCTTGTTCGCCATCTCATTGTCTCTTCCCAATTACTCCGTGACGTCAATAGGCAGGTATGCTCACAGAGGCAGAGTCACTCAAGGGCCAGAGGCCACACAGCATTCCAGGTCTTGGGCTGCAGTCCAGCTCCCTGTCCCCTCTGGCCTGCTCTTGCCCCTGGCAAGTTTACCTGTAGTTCCACCTTGGGCAGGTGATGTCTCCGAGAGGCACTATCAGTCAGTACTCTTTTGGTACCGCGCAGCATGCAGTGTGGCAGAAACAGTACATAAGCAAATTATCATCTTTTCCAGAAATAAAACAATGGCTGTCTGTCAGTTGTTCTCAACTTTAGGTTTGCTGCTAGTAAATTCCTAGTAAACTCTGAGACACTAACCCTAAGCTGCTGACTGCATGTGACATGAATACACAGGTTCTGTAAAAGTGATTTGTGCAAATGGATTTGGGTGGGGTGGAAGTTTAATAATCAAAATGTCTAATAAATCATTACTGATGTCACTGAAAACTCTTAGTGGGGATGTTGAGGTGGGAGGGGCAGTCACTGGATCTGCTAGCTGTTGCATCCAAGCTTCAAATTCACCAGGCGTAATGTTCCTTGGGAAATTGAAACATCAAATGTCAAATAAGATCTCGCCGCTCTAAGTCTTTATTCAGGCTCCTGGGGAATAAGGTATCCAACATGACAACCCTATAAGCGCTAACATCTCCATATGGTATTGAAAAGCCTCTTTCCCTGCTTTCTTAAAATCACTAGGTCTTCTTCTTTGAATAAATTCAACTGAAGTAATGAATGCAAATTGAAACGTTACTGTATATATGTATGTGATGGACTCATAAACGGATTGCAGGTTTCCATGTGGAAAAGTCTAAAACTTCTAATGCTTGATCTTCAAGTTAAATGAGATGATAACAAAACATGTATCTCCCTAGAATTTCTCTCCAAGGTTTCATATGACTTTTGTCCATCTTTACCAACTCTTGGCAAAGTGGATAGAAGAAAAGAGCTTTTCTATTCTCCATAGGAAAGCGGTGGCCTGAAGCCTGCTCTTTGTTCGCCTGTATCATGTGGAAGGGACAGCGTGTCAAGGGTTGAAGAAAGAGAAACTCATAATGGAAGGACGAAGTCAAAGTTTCATCAGGCAGGTGACCTGTCTTGCCTACTGGAAGACCCTAAGGTCTTTGGGAATAAGTGGAATTATAGTTCAAGCTGGACTTAGGGGCAACCTTTGTAGTTGTGATGGTTAAAACACACATATCCGGGAGGTGAGTGAATGTCAGATATAACACATTCCATGTAGAATGAAGTCCAAGGAGACTTGGTGGAACAGTGGTTAAGCATTTGATTACTAACCAAAAGGTTAGTGGTTTGAGCCCACCAGCCACTCCATGGGAGAAAGATGTGGCAACCTGCTTCCAGAAAGACTGACAGCCTTGAAAACCTGGGGCAGTTCTACTCTGACCTATAGGGTCACTGTGAGTCAGAATGGACTTGATGGCCATGGGTTTTGTTTTGTTTTTGATGTCATGAAGTCCCAGTCCTTTCTCCAAAACTCTAGCCTTGGCATTTATATTGCTTTAATTCACTTTAGACACAAGAAAATTCACTTTAGACAAAAGAAAAGTTGGGCTTAAGGACAGAAGGTGTGCTGCTGGATCAGAGGAGTTAATCTGGTTTGGTGGGACTGTAATGCTAGCAGGTGAAGCCCAGTAAAGCTCATTTTTGCTCTGTTCTTTCTGTCTTCTTTTCATAGTGGTTGAAGTCCTATCCATTTCAGGATAATCTAGTCTGATCTGGAATCATTACATGTAAGAAGTTACGCTGCAGCACCCTAACAGATGGTCTTTCAGTCTGTTTGTCCACATCCACAACCTCAGGCCCCAGAGCCATTTGGATATGTCAGGTATGAGAAAGTTCCTTCCTTCTGGGAAAGTGAACTCGGCCTCTTTCACTTTCCACTATTAGTTCTAATTCTTAATCTGGAGCTATAGAAGACAAATCCAGTCTCTGGATTGGTCAATGCCTCAAGTATTTGATGGCAGATATCTCATCTCACCTGGATCTTCTCCTCTTGTGACATGGTTTTCAGACTCCTCACCATCCTTCTCACCCTGTGTGCTTCATTTTGTCTGTGGTGTGAACTCAAATCCATGCTGAGCAAGGCTCTTCACCCATGGCATTTAGAAGATCAGAGCCTTGACAGGAGCATAATGGCTTTCCAATAGATGTTCGTCTTCCTGTTTTTCCCTTCCCTGAGCCTATAGGAGAGCTGGGCAAAGTAGGCATCTGTGCAGGCAGAGGTGAGACTTGGCGGTCAGATGCAGTGTCAGCTCCCAAGTGCGAGGAGAAGAGCATCCCCAAGGAGGGGCAGGTAGCCATCCTGGGCACGGGGAGGAGAGGAAGACAGCCACAGGTGGGGTTTCTGGCTTGGTATGGCAGAGCTAGAGCAGGGTGAGGAAGAAGACCTGGCTCAAGGGCAGTCTGGCATGGGCTGTGGGGACCCAAGAGGAGTGGAGGGCTTCTATGCCAGGTGGGGAAGCAGTCTTGCATATGCCAGAAGGCTTCATTGGATGAGGAGGGCATCCATGCCAGGAAGGGATAATGGTAGCGATGCAAGATGGGTTACAGAAGGAAGACTGATCAAATAAGAAAACAAACTAAGTACACTGGGAACCAAGTTTCCCACTGCAAAGAAGGAAGTTACAAATATAAAAAGGGAGAAAATTAAAGGGAATTCTGGGGTATTGGAATTTACAGTATGGATGTGAACTTCTAGTTTTAAATATATATATAGAGAAATATATCAACATAAATGGAAATGCATGTGCACATATATCTCTATGTAAACATTCATGCATCTATTCCTTAACACTGTTCACCAAGGAGACCTGGGAGCCACCCAACAACACTGGTTTCTAAATATCATTATCCACCAAAAGGAACCAGGATGCCTTGGAGTATGGGCTGATTCCAGAGTGGGCCAAGGAAAGAATAAGATAAACCTGGGATATCTTATTGTGCTAGAAGTCAGAAAGGTCTTAAAGCTTGAAAGGGCCATGTGCAAAAGACACAGAGGCCATCTTGAAGGACTTCACTCTAGCCGATTAGCTGGGACTACCTAAGCATCAAAATGAATGATGATCATAATTGGTTACAATCCATTGGATAAAATAGGAAACCATGATTTCATACTGATAAATCAATAAACAGAACGTATGATAAAGAATGGGTTGTTGTTGTTGTTGTTATGTGCTGTAAAGGCATCTCTGACTCATAGTGACCCCTCTTTGCATGTCTGAGGTGGTATCTCTATGGAATCTTCCTTCCGAGGTGGGTTTGAACCACCACCCTTCTGGTTAGCAGTCATACTTTAGGCACTATGCCACTGGAGCTCCCATAATCCCAAGGTGCTTGCTGATTACCAAAGAGGTAAGAAGAGTAACTTTACAGTGGAGAAGCCTGGCAGATACCACTTTAAATGCGTGATCAAGAAGAACATCACTAGCATTGGGATAAATCAGAATTGTGTGCCACCTGAGATGAGAAGAATGCAGCATCACTTCTGTGATACTCCTGCGAAAGACACACAACCTGAGTCTAATCGTGAGGAAAATTCAGACAAACTCAAAGTGAGGGACATTAATCAAAATAGTTGCCAGTAATCTTCAAAAGTGCCAAGGTCTTGAAAGTCAAGGAAAGATTGGGGAACTGTTTCATATTGAAGGAAACTAAAGAGATGGGACAATTAAATGCAATGTGTGACTCTGGACTGCACCCTTTTATTATAAATTTAATTACTAGGACAACTGGAAAACTTGAATAGGATCTAATGTTAGGGTCAGATATTAGCAATGAACCAGTTAACTTCCACCCTTTGATGGCTATTACATGGCTATGTAGGAGAACATCTTTGTTTGTAGGACACATAAAGTATTCATGGGTGGTGGGACATCATGGCAGCAACACACTCTGAAATAGTTCAGAAGAAAGTTTTTGGCACTGTACTTGCCACTTTTCTGTATGTCTGAGTTTTTTTTCAAGAAATTAATTCTGGGAGTTACAGCAGTGGTGACCAGGAGAAGACCCCAGTCTCCTTCAGGCAGCATGGTTGGGCCAAGCTCTCTGTGAGCTCAAATAGCCTGGCCTTGAGTGAGTGAGGCAGCCTCTCACCACCACCATGAGCTCATCACAGTTGTGACCACCATCTTAAAGACCCTTGGAAGAAGAGTATGTTGAAGAAGAGATGGGTGGAGTCTTTGCTCTTCCAGAGCCCTGCATTAATTTGAGGAAGGATTCAGCCACTTGAATTGGGAAGATGGAAGTCTGTCATCTGTGCACATTGGCTCCTAGGGCATGAGAACCTGGTTTCCAGCCTTGTTTCTAGTCCTCAGGGATGTTCTTCTCCCTGGGGCTGTACCCTGAGAAGGTTTGGCTTTCTTTTTCTCTTCCTCATGAGGAAGGCTGGCAGGACACAGGAAGAGGAAGAGAGAGGGAAGTGCTTGTTGAATTCTTAACTGCTACCACCAGTGGGAGTGGACCCTTCCTGCTTCCTTCAGATGGAGCAGTGGGGGTTCACCAAAGCCCTGTTAGCAGGGGGCCTGTACATTGGCACAGTAAGGTAAAGTGCAGTGGAGTCTGAGACTGCCTTGGGTAATATGTAGATTATCCCATCTTGAGGTGCATTAACAAAGTGCTAATTGTGCTTTCTAAGTGCAGTTTGGTGCCAGTTACAGGCATATCTCTGGCACCTGCTTGGACTTTAGACTTGCAGATTAACTCAGATGGAAAGAGTAGCAAAACAGGGAATAATTTGTTCTCGAATAAGCCATTTGGAAGCCAACTCCTTTCTATAGCTGGTGTCAGAAAGGTGCAGTTCGGTGATTGGAACAGCAAGCTGGGGATCTGGTACATGGGGTTCTGTGCAGCTCCTGCCAGGACTTGCTGAACAACTCACCTCATTTCGCATCATTTGGCCTCAATTTACCTTCCCACCATCAGGGAAGAGAGTGACTTTATTCACTGCAGACCAGTTGGATGCATTTCTCACTTGTATTTCTATGGGCAGCTCCAATAGATCTGATTAGAAGGTAGAAGGGCAGGACCTGGGCATGTGAATTGATGAGCAGGTCTCCAGGGAAGTGATTCTCAAAGTGTGGTCCCTGGATCTCAGCATTGTCAGCACTGGGGAGTTTGTTGGAAGGTGTATCTCTGGCCCCACTCCTGATCTAGAGTCAGAAATCATGAGGCCTAGTGATCTAACTCACCAGCCACTCCTCGAAAGGAGGGTTGGGCAATCTACTTCCATAGTGATACTGCCTTGGAAACCCAAGGAGGGGTCCCAATGAGTGGGATCCTACTTGATGGCCGTGCATTGGGTTTGGTTTCCGAGTGATCTAACTAGCTCTGCAGCTGATCCTGGTGCTCCCTGATGTCCCAGAGCACTAACTTCCCTAGGAAACATGGTTCGATTCAGTCCAGCAGTGCTTCCTGAGTGTGTACTAAAAAGTTACTCAACATGTGGTTCTCGAGGTCCCACTGCCAGATGATGGGAGATGCCTAAACAGGGACACAGGTGGAAAGAGACCACCTGTGAACAGAGAATGCAAGGACTGAAAAACCAGGTGCTATGAGGGAGACTAATGGAAAGTACCTTGTTTAGAGAAGGAAGCCAGAGAGGACCACTGGGAGGAAGTGGCATTTATGCATCAGCCGTGGTCTGAAGGAAGCTGTGGAAAGTCAACTGGGGGGAGATGTGTGAACTGGGCTCCAGCCACTGAAGCCGCAGAAGAGCTAGAGTTGGATGCATCTTGAAGTTCTGGAAGCTCGGTGCCCACTGGGCCCCTCTGCCCTCCTGCCTTTGCTCCGAAGGAGGCTGTACCTCTATGTCACAGAGCACTGTTTGTCATCCAGCCCAGCGGAGATACCATCATCATCATTTTTCAGGGGCCAGATATGTGCAATATTAAAAAAGAAATCATGTGATTTGCTGACAGACTTAATGGGTAATTCAGAGGTCTTATTATTCCTATACATCATGTCTGGCTGGTGGCAGGCAGGGTCTCCTGGCACTGGGAGAGGGCTCAAATGCCTTCAGTTTGTGTTTTTCCTTCTTTTCTGGGGTGGCAATGGGCTGTCCAGACCCTGAATGGATGGGCAGTCCCCAGGCCTTCATCAGGGCCACCTGATGCTCATGTGGGTGCAGAGTCTCATCAAAGGAGCTCTCTGGAGGTATGGGCTGGGTGACTGCACTGTGGGTGGCTGGATAACGCTGATCAGCCCAAGGTTTCCAGCAGAGAAAATTGCCACAGACAGCATCCCAAACCTGCTGATGCTGACTCCTCGTGGGTCCTGCTGGAGTCAGGCCAGAGGGTCCATATTAGAGTTCTGAGATGAAGGCATAGCTTCACTACTGAGTAATGTTTCTCTCACAATGGGAGGACATTCTCTCACCCACTAGGCAGGAATTCTTCCCCTTTCCTTCCTCAGCCCAGATGATATGGTAACTGTTAAATGAAGGATGGATGAATGGATGGGGCAGAGGGGTGGAGGTGCTCCAAGACCAAGGAGTACAGAGTCCTTAGGCTCAGGGAGGATGGCATGCTTGGCATGACTCCTGTGTTTGGCTTGGTTATTTTACCTGGTGATGTTTGGAAACCCAGTTGAGGGGTACTTCACTCTTGGAAGGGTGACCTCAGTGGTTAAGTGGCATATGCCTGGCACATATCAGGCATTCAAAACGTGGTTGTTGAATTAATGCATTAAATCCTTCTGGTCAGGAATAATTATTTCTTACATACAAATCTTCCAGAGCTCTCTCTGACTGTGTGAATAGATAGGGAGTGCTGGGCAAGGTAAGTTCCAGAGTGGGCCTGTTTGCTCACCGCCTATTCACCTCTGCAATGAATGTCACAGGCTGTGTGGTAGGGGAGACAGACAGGCTTAGGAGCCTGCTTCCTCTCTGGGCCGGCTGCTGCTTTTCTCCTTCCCTCACTTGAGTACTTTGTACACCTAGAAAAACAAACATCTGCTTTGTCTGTTTGCTGACATTAGTTCCTCTGGTCCCAGGACACTGTCCAGCTAGGCATCCTTGGGACTGGAGCCACTGCCCCTCTTTGCTCCATGATTGGGATGATCTTGAATCTGCTTGCTTTGCTTTCTCAGCTCCTGCCATCCTGGAGAGGGCTAGGAAGGCCTGTTCACCCATGAGTGTGTGGTGTGAGAAGGAAATAAGTGCAGAGGAGAGCGGGGGCTGCAGGGGGTGCCTTTTGGGTGCAGATGTTGGAACGGAGTTTGGGTTGCAAGGCAGTGTTAGGGATCAGCACCTCTGAAGGGAAGGGAAGGCATGTCACGCTCTCTTGGCCTGTGGTCTGTGTGCTCCTTACTCTCAGAGCACCCTTCACCCCTCTGCTCCATCCATTCATCCTTCCTTCTTTCAATAGCTGTCTTCTCATTTGTGCTGAGGAAGCAAAGCAGCAGAATGCCCTGCCTAGGATTGGGAAGAGGCGGAAGTTGAGCTGAGTCTGTGATCAGGCCTGAGAAAACTTTGGGCACATCAAGCAAGATGGCCTTGGATATGGTGCAGGAGATATCAATGGAGTTGTCTGCTGACCACAGAAGTGGATTTGCGTGACACTTCTCTGTGTCTACCACGGTGGGGATATAGGATGTCAAAAGCTCATAAGCAGAACATTAGGGTACGATGCCTTTGTTGACCAGATTGGACAATGACACCCAATCAGGGGAGGTGTCTTCTGCTCTATCAGTGAGTGGGTCTAGAACCAGCTTCACCCAACTCTTGGCCCACTCCACTTCCAATTCTCCTGACTAGTCAGATGCTCAGAGCTCCACACTTGCCCCAGCATCCTTAGGTATGGAATGATCACACCCACCACCTCATGGAACTGCCAGGGAGGTAAAGTAGACACCAGATGGGAACATACTCTGAACTGGTGACAAGATAAAAATAGGGTCTTCCTCATGTGGAGTAAGGTTCTGACAATATAACACTGATCATAGCTCAGAAATAGATAGAGTTGAGTTGTAATGCCCCTGTGGATTTGCTCAGGGTCTCTGTGCCTAGATTTATCGCACATCTATTGAGCCCCCATTCAGGTCACAGCATGCTATGGGATTCAGAGAGGACACGGGATAGTGTTTGCCCTTGAAGATGGTCCTTCCCCTGCAGAAGCAGGACAAATCAGCATCTGAAAAATGCTGAATGATGAAGGTGAGGGCACAGATGCTGGACCCTCTGATGGCCTTGGTACTCTGAACGCATGCTTCCCCACACTAGCTCCAGTGCTGTGGACTGTCTCCTGAGCAAGATCTGGATGAAAAATAACACCTCAGCCAGTAAATAAATAATAAAATAAAACCCAGCAATTTCTCTAACCTTGATCACAAGGATTTTCAAATTCTCAAGCTCCATCACAGCATCTGTATCCAAAGGGTTCAACCTGGAACACTAGCTCTCTCCTCTGCAGACTTATTTCCATTTCCCACTAAGTGACCAACATTTACAAATGGGCTTCCTGACTCCCTTCAACAGAATAACAAAAAGGTAACCCAGAAAATACATTAGCTGGCTCCTAGACACAGGGCAAGAGGCAGTCCTTTGAACAGAACAAGGAACATTGCATGGTTTAAAACCAGGAACAGTATGTGTCAGGGTTGTGTCCTTTCACCATACTTATTCCATCTGTATGCTGCACAAATAATCCAAGAAGCTAGATTATATGAAGAAGAACATGCCATCCGGATTGGAAGAAGACTCATTAACAACCTGTGATATGCAGATGACACACCCTTGGTGAAAGTGAAGTAGACTTGAAGCACTTATGATGAAGATCAAAGGCCCCAGCCTTTGGTATAGATTACACTGCAACAGAGAGAAAATAAAAATCCTCATAACTGGAGCAATAAGCAGCAGCATCATGATAAATGGAGAAAAGATTGAAGTTGTCAAGGATTTCATTTTACTTGGATCCACAAGCAATGCCCATGGAAGTAGCAGTTGAGAAATCAAATGATGATTGCATTGGGCAAATGTGCTGCAAAAGACCTCTTTAAGTTTCAGATATCACTTGGAAGATTAAGGTGCACCTGACCCAAGCCATGGTATTTTCAATCACTTCATAGGCATGTGAAAGTTGGGCAATGAATAAGGAAGACCACAGAAGATTTGATGCATTTGTTATGATGTTGGTGAAGAATATAGACTATACCATGGACTTCCAGAAGAATGAACAAATCCATCTTGGAAGAAATATAGCTGGAATACTCCTTAGAAGCGAAAATGGCCAGACTTTGTCACTTGTACATTGGTCATGTTATCAGGAGGAACCAGTTCCTGGAGAAGAAAATATATCATGCTTGATAAAGTAGACAGCAAAAAAGATGAAGATTTCAATGGGATGGATTGATACAGTGGCTGAAATAATAAGCTCAAGGATAGCAAGGATTGTGAGGATGGCACAGGACCAGGCAGTGTTTCATTCTGTTACATACGGTTGCTGTGAGTCAGAACCAGCTCAATGGCACCAAACAACAACAAGAACAGACACAGACCAGAAATGGGTGAGTCTGAGGTGGGGGTGTCTTTCCATTAGTGACTGTGGTAGGCATGTTACCACTCAGTGTTGATGGGACATCACTACCTGTAACTCCCCCCATCCCCCCCAAAAAAAAAACAAACTCTCTGCTGTAGAGTCGGATCTGACTCATAGTAACCCCGCCTTGGGTTTTTGAGGCAGTATCACTACAGAAGTAGATTGCCCAATCTTCTTTCCAAGGAGTGGCTGGTGGGTTTGAACCGCCGGTCTTCTGGTTAGCAGTCAAGTACCTTGACTGCTAACCAGTCAAGGCTTAGGCACTACACCACCAGAGCTCCTATAGACTTGTTCCAACAGGCAGATCAGGCTACTATTGACATTTTTTGGAGTCCCTGGGTAGTATAAATAGTTTACGAGCTGGGCTGTTTATTAAAAGGCTGGAGATTCACGTTCACCCAAAAGCACCTTGCCAGAACGTCCTTGTCTTGGTTCTTTAGTGCTGCCATAGCAAACACACCACAGTGGATGGCTTTAGAAAACAAGAAGTTGGGCTCCAGCTCTGTCTCTTATTCCATGCTCACAGGAACTAGAGGCTTCTTGTAACTCAAGCAGCTGTTGGCTGCTGAAGCTGATGAACCCAAGATTGGCAAGTACAATAGCACGATCTCAAGATCAACAGGCACACGGCAGACCACTGGTTCAAGTCCTAGAACAATCCCAAGATCAGCAGGCAACACAGCAGGCCACTGAGAACAAGACTCAGCCAAATGCGGGATCCAGAGGTCCTAAAAGTTAGAGACCTTTCCCAAAAGTCTTCCATATATACTGGAAGCAGGCCACACCACAAAGGCAGCTCCCTTTTCACTGATTAACATCTCACAGCAGATGTAATAACCATGGAGGTTATTACAATCTCATCACAGGGAATAACTACATCCAGCTGCCGAGCTGCTCAGAACCACAGCCCAGGCAAGTTGACACATAACCTTAACTACCGCAGGCCTATTGATCTACTTCCAAGAAATCAACCATTGAAAACCCTATGGAACACTTCAACAAACAAAAAGACAAACACTACATTTAAAAAATGGGAAAAGGTCATGAACAGACTTTTTACCAAACAAGATATTCAGGCAGCCAAAAAATATATGAAGAAATCCTCATCATCATTAGCCATTCCAGACCAGACCAGACCTATTACCACTGAGTTGATTCTGACTCATAGCGACCCTGTAGGAAAGAGTGGAACCACTCCCTAGGATTTGCAAGGCTGTAAATCTTTACAGAAGTGGACTGGAAGATCTGGTAGGTTTGAACTGCCAACTTTGTGGTTAGAAGCCGAATGCCTTAACCACTGTGCCACTGGAGCTCCTTAGACATTAGACAGGTGCAAATAAAGATAACAATGATGTAACATCTTATCCCAGCAATACTAGAAACAATCAAAAAACAAAACAAGAAAACAACAAATGCTGAAGGTGTGTGTAAGTGAAACTTTCATACAGTTCTGGTGGGATTGTAAAATGGTACAACCACTGTGGAAAACAGTATGGTATTTCCTTAAAAAGGTAGAGATGTCATAGGATTCAGCAATCCCAGTACCTAGGTAGATATCCTAGAGAAATAAGAGCTGTGACAACAAGACATACATGCACACCTGTGTTGGTTGCAGCATTATTCACCATAACAAAAAGATGGAAACAACCGAAGCAAACATCAGTGGATGAATGGATAAACAAACCATGGTACACAATGAATTATGTTAAAGAATAATGATGAATCCATGAAATATCTCACAACATGGACAAAAGCAACATGGAGGACTTCATGCTAAGTGTAATAAGTCAATCACAAAAGGGCAATATTTTATGAGACCAGTATTATAAAAAGAAAAGGTTTACACACAGGAAAACAATGTCCTTTGATGGTTGCCAAGGATGGGAAAAGGAGGGAGGGAAAATCACTAATTAGTAGACAAGTATTAACTTGAGTGAAGAGGAAGGCAATACTTAGTAATGGGCAGGTCACCACAACCCTGGGAGATACATAAGAGTATAAGGCAACAGTGGTAAGTGCTTTTACACACAAAATCCTCCAATAACAGTGATAAGAAACTATAATTTATGAGTAGATACACAGGTAGCTATGCAAGCCAAACAGATATGCAATGGCATGTGGGAGAATACTTGAGTATATAGAGTATATGAGTATATAGAGGTTTGACAGAGGATACTTCTACATGTTTTGCTGCAAACACATCCAGGTATATACAGCGTGCAAAGTTATGCAAACTTCTTAACCATAACCAAACTCCTTGAGGGACTGAGTCACTGACTTTGAGGGATTAGGACTATAGTCTTGGAGGACATCTAGGTCAACTGGCATAACATACTAACATAACTCCATAATGACAGTGTCCTACATCCTACTTTGGTGAGCAGCGACTGGGGTCTTAAAAGCTTGTGAGTGGCCATCTAAGATACAACTCTTGGTCTCTTCCCATCCAGAGCAAACAAGAGTGAATAAAATCAGAGTCAAGAAACAATGAGTCCATAGGACAAAGGGAACCTCCGCCCCCATGATCCTGAGACCGGAAGAACTACATGGTACCTGCTTACTGCTATTGACTGCTCTGATTGGAACACAATAGAAGGACCTGGACACAGTGGCAGGAAAACATAGGACCAAATTCAAAATCATACAAAAAGACAAGACTTCCTGGTCTGATAGAGACTGGCGGAACCTCTGAGACTCTCTTCAAACCTGGAACAGAGCCAAGTGAACAATGACACCAGGGAGGCACATGCTCCTCAGAACAATCATACAAGAGCAAAAGGGTGGGATTTGCCCAGAAACTAAGTTCAGAAGGCAAGAAGTGCTGCTACATGGAGGGGATTGCGAGCAATGTCACAAAACAAGACGTGCATAAACTGTTGAATGGAAAATTAATTTGTTCTGTAAACTTTCACCCAAATCACAATAAATATTCTCACACACACTTATAAGATGGAATTGAGTTGATGAGAACTGGTGAGTTCTATTTACATGTTTATTTTCAAAGTTAGCTACGTAAGTCACAGCATAGGTCTCCATGGTGGCCTTCAGCACTTTTGGGGTGTCCTTTCCTTTCAGAGCAGGATGTAAGTGGGCAAACATTTGTGCGTTAACGCCGACCCTGAGCAAGGCGGAGGCTCTGAGCAGGATGTAAGTGGGCAAACACCTCTGCGTTAACGCCGACCCTGAGCAAGGCGGAGGCTCTGAGGAAGCACAGACTATCCTGAAGAGTTGTGGTCTGAACGGAAGCAGATGGAGGGGCCTGTCCGCTGTTCAGCCTGCTGTGGGAATTTGTCACTGTTTGTTCTTTTTGCACACACATCTGCCTATGCGTGTGTAAGCTGTGTGCCTGTTAGTGTGTTGGCATGTACACTCCTGTCTCTTTCCACGTGCATTTTGTGTGTGACGGGCGTAGAGAGAAGGCTGGCATCTTTGTTGAGAAAACAGTCTCAAACTAGAGGATGTCAGACACTCCACCACTGTCACCTTCATTGTCACCTGAGTGGACTCTTACCTGGCTGTCTCCCCTGTCTGGGAAACACCCTCTCTGTTCCCACGTGACGCCCCAGGTCAAGGACGCTTTCCAGAGCAGAAGCGTCTGCTGCTTCCGCAGGCAGGTTCTTGGGTCCAGTTGCTAGGCAATGCCTGTGATCACCAAGGGCTGCTCCTGAGCCAGGCGGCTGCGCTGTCCCATCTGCAATTTAAATTCCCCGACAGGCTGAGGCAGCCAAGCTGCTCACTGGAGATTGCAAGAAGTTAGATTGAAATACAAGGACTATGCAGTGCCTCGAGCCCTTCATGAATTCTGCTTTGATAGTAACTGGAAAAGAGGGGAAGAGAGAGGGAGGGAGCAGGGGTGGGGGCTGCGTGACAGTTCAACTCACATGTCCAATGACAGCAGGTCTGCGGTGCCATGCCATCCCCGGCCCAGTGCATAGTACTCACCACCCACTTGCCTTTCTCCCCATTGTCTTGGTGTTCCCCCCTTTTGGAGAGTGAGCCTCTCAACATCCCTCCGGCCTTCTCCGTGGCTGTCTGGACAAGAGCAGGAGGATGAAGTGTAAAACCCACCGACTCTTCCTACCGACCACACAGGTCCCCTGCTGCACAGCTTCCATTTTCTCTTCACCCTTCAAAGGGATGCAGCGACACACCCCCTTGGCCATGCCCAGGGAAACAGCTGCATCTACCATGGCTGTGCTGTCCAGTCAGCTAGAGTCACTGCTGGGGTTCGTGAGGGCCCCTGGGCAGGTGCCCAGGACAGCTCTGTGCCCTCAATGCACAGAAGCTGATTTGTGGCTCCGGTGCAGGGGCTGGGCTGTAAACCCTCTCTAGTTTCCCAGCTCAGTGAGGCCTTTGGGTCAGGTCTGGGAAGGAGCCTGCGAAACGGGCCTCTGGGATGAGCCCTCTCCTCCCACTCGCCTTCTCGTGCCCCATGCTCACTCCTGGTCTCTCGGTCTCTCCCTTCACGCCTCACTGCCCTCCCGCCTTTCTATCCTCTTCCATTTCCTCTTCTTCCAATTCATCCAACACCCTCCTTGAGTCTTTGGCCATTCCAGGTCTGTGGACGGGAAGGGTTGACAAAGCCTGGACTCTAGACCCGTCCATTCTGAGGCCGACAGCCGGGAGGCTGGCGGAGAAGGTGGCCATTCCTGCAGTAGGCTGCCTTCAAGCCTCCACCCTCCTGGCCTGAGGACACCCTGTGTGGCCCTGTCCTCTGGGCACTTTCATTCCTAAAGTACATTATTTGTGCCTGACGTGCAGGAAAATCAGACCAAAAAAACAGGGATGTTCAAGGCTGAGGGAACTTAGAGCCAGCGAAGCAGCAAGTGTGTGAGGGCAGGTGGGGAGGGGCTGGAGGAGGCGACAAGGAGGTGGCTCCTGTGAGTCTCAGTGCTGGGTGCACAGAGCTGGGACGGCGGAAGCAATGTTGTGTTCAGAAGGAGATCCAGCAGCGGTTAGGGAGAAGGTTGCAGCCTGTGCTGTTGGGAGCAGAAGCGAGGCAGGAAGGTTGGAAAGTTACAGAAAAAGGCAGCGGAGGCGATGGATGGAAGCGGGGAACCCAGGGTGGAAACGGGGAGAGCGCTGACACTGTGGAGATGGCAACCAAAGCCATGCAACAATGTGTGTGTTAATTATCGAATGAAAAACTAGTGTGTTGTGTAAACTTTCACGTACAGCACGATAAAATGTTCATAAACATACAAAAAAGGAAGATTGGAACGTCAGGCCATTGGCAGGGTCCTCAGGCACCAGCTCCTTACGGGACAGACTCTCCCGGCCTCTGGGAGGAAAGTAGAAAGGAGGCTGAGGGCCCAGGCAGCCTGCAGGGATTCGCTTTAGCCCCTCGCAGTACTGGCAGAAGTTTCAAGTGCAAAAGGAGAGTTGGTGGGGCTGGACGGAGGCGCCGGTTGACCACCAGGGGCTATTTGATGGGACAGGGCTTCCCGTAGCTCAGAGGTCAGCGGCAGCCCTCGCCTGGAAGGAACGCCCGCGTCTGCGTCTGCGTGTGCGTCTGGGCGTGCGTGTGCGTTTGCCTCCGCTTCCATATAGTTTTCCTGAGCGCAGCCTGGCTTCAGTGGTCGAATTCTCTCGCTTTCCACATGGGAGACACTGGTTCGTTCCTTACCCACACCCCTCATGCACAGCCACCACCCATCTGTTCCTGGTGGATTGCATGTTGCTTATGATGCTGAACAGATTTCAGGGGAGCTTCCAGATTAATATGGACTGACCGGGCAGAAAGATCTGGTGATCTGCTTCCAAAAACCAGCCAGTGAGAACCCTACGGACCACAGCCTCCGGTCCACAGCCCATCGGACACTGCTTTGCTCTCTTGTGTGTGGGATTGCCATGAGATGGGGACCACTCGGTGGCACCTAACAACAACAACAACAACACATCATCTTCCCCTCTCCTGCCACCTCCCAAGTCCTGTGTGTGACCCAGCAGAACATGCCTCTCCACTTCTATCCATGTGCCAAGCTCAGCTCTTGGTGTCTTCCATCCCTGCACAGATGGGAGAGCAGGGAGAGGAATGGCCTGGAGCAGCTCCCCTAAACAGCTGGAATCTAAGGAGGAGGTTCCCACCCAGATCTGAGGGGCCACAGGAAGCTTGTTGGAGGGCGGATGGAGCCCCGGAGCAAGGATGGAAGACAGACTTGCAGCATCAGTGCCTGCCCTGGGGTTTGAGTCATAGCTGGGCTCTCTCTCAGGGCCCTGGTCTCCAACTGGCATGCTCCTCTGCTTGCCGTCAGCCCTCCTCCCTCCTCTCCCTCACTTTTCGCCTTCACTCCCATCTCTCCTGCCCTCCACACAGAAAGCCTGGGGCAGGGGCTTTAGAGGCAGGCGGCCGTGGATCGGGCAAATCGCCATGTGCTGTCAGGAGCTAACCTCCCCGCCATCCGATCTTCATACTGCTCCTGCTTCTCGTGGTTACAAATAGTGTGCCTTCCCCATGCTGACTGCCTTGTATTACAGCACTGCGCCCATTTCCATCAAGTGCAGGCAAAGATGGCCTCACAGCATTCAGTCACGGAACATTTAGCCTTCAAGAATAGCATTTGGGGCCCCTCCGGAACCTTCCCCTTCAGATGGGATGCCCCTCTTCCTCCTCACCACAACCCCAGAGCTAAGGAGGGACTGAGACAATTCTGTTTCACTCATGAGGAAACTGCAGTTCCAATAACGAACCATCATGCAGAAATAAGGGGATTACAACAGATGACAATGAGAACAGTGATTGTAGTAACAAAGAAAACAGTAACAATTTTTGTGCACTCGCTGTGGACTGCTTTTGAAGCACTTTGCCTACACTGGGGTAGGTCTAATGTCTCCAATTGCTGGATGAGGTAAAAGAGTCTGAGAGGTCACTTGTGCTCGAGAACACAAAGGATGGGGCTTTGCCTTACAATGAGTTTTCTTCAAAGCCCGTGCTTCTGACTTCTCTGGCAAGCCAACTCGGGGCAGTCCAAACTCAAGGATGCTGTCCTTGACCATCCTCCCTCCAGCCCTATCCTAGGGCCTCCTGCTGTCTCTGGGACCTCTGCCCTGTTCCCTCCTGCCTTCCATGAGCAGTACGCCCTCCCTCTCTCTCTCTCTCTCTCTAGATCCTCTTCATCCCACCCCAGCTCAGGTCAGGGACCGCAGTTCACTGACTGGCCTGCTAGGAGCTGGCTGACTCATGGGATCCCCCAGTTCTCGCTGAATGTGGGGACTTCCAGGTCGTGCTTTCTTCCTACAATCTTGGGGATGCCTGGGAGTTGTCGAGAGCTAAGGTGGACTCATGCAGAGACATTTCAAAGTTGCAGGTGGTGGCGTGAGCCGAAGCAGGGATGAAGAGCAGAGAAGATGCCATGTGGTTCTGGCCATCACACCTTCCACTTAAAACAAAACCATGGTGGCACTGATGAGGAGGAAGACAGAGAGGGGTACAGGGGAGGTGCAGTCAACGAAGATGAACCCTTCTGCACATACAGTACTGCATTTTCGGTGAAGGCAAACATGGGTACATGGGTGGATAGCTGGGTGGACAGGCTGAACTATTAGATATGCCTATGAAGCAGGGAGTATACCCAAGACCATGTATAGGGTTGGCAGACAATGGTCCTATAAGTGTATTTGTATGATCCGAATTCCCAGGTGTATAGTAGAGCTGACAAGGGACAAGGTTGTAGTCACTTCTTGGCCACAGCCAGCTACCCAGAGGGACTGAGTAGGTGAACCTATGGGCTTGGGACCATAGGCGTAGGGAACATCAAGCTCAACTGGATAACATACTTACAAAACATTGTTCCACCTCCTACTCTGGTGAGTAGCAACTGGGATCTTAAAATCTTGCAAGCAGCCACCTAGATGCAACGATGGGTCTCTCCTCCTCCAGAGCAAAGAAGAATGAAGAAAACTAAAGATTCATAGAAACAATTAGTCCAAGTGACTGGTACACCAAGTGATCCTCAGCCTATATGACTAAGAGACCAGAAGAACTAGATGGTGCCCAGCTACCATTGTCAACCACTTGGAGGGGGATCTATGTGGGAGATCCTGGATAGACAGGGAGAACAATGTGAAACAAAACTCCAAATCATCTTGGGGGGAGGAGTAAAAGGAGAGCCGGGTTTGCTGGCGTGATAGAGTCTGAGACCATGGCCCCTAGCTGCCCTTCAGGTCTGGAATTGAACCCACACCTGTGGCTTCCAGCCAAACAAAAGACAGGGATATGAGTTGAGCATTCACCTGAGGTAGATACACTCCTTGGAGAGAACAATCATGGGAGAAAGAGGGGCTGTTTATGCACAGGGAGACAGCTCAGGGGGCAGGAGTGCATGGAGGGCTGGACACAGGGAAGAGGTAACTGTTGAGAGGAAGTGGGAGGGGAGCTGTTGCATTGGGGTAAATGTCATGAGACAGAGTATATGTGAACTGCTGAATGGAAAGTGAATTTGCTCTGTAAACTTTCAGCCAAATCACAATTGTTGTTATTTGCTGTCAAGTCGGACCTGACTCATAGTGACCCCTCCTTGAGTTTCCGAGGCAGTATCACTATGGGAGTAGATTGCCCAACCTTCCTTCTGAGGAGTGACTGGTGGGTTTGAACTGCCAGCCTTCTGGTTAGCAATCAAGTGCCTTAGGCACTATGCTACCAGAGCTCCCCTAAATCACAATTTAAAAAAACAAAACAAAACAAAAAAACTCGCTGCCATTGAGTTGGTTCTGATTCATAAAGACCTCCATTAGGTTTCTGAGGTAAATCTTTACAGAAGTAGGTTGCCCCATCTTCCTTCTGCAGAGCACCTGGTGGCTTTGAACTGCCAACCATCTGGTTAGCAGCCAAATGCCTTAGGCACCATGCCGTCAGAGCTCCTTAAACCTTTCCACACTGCTTTGGGGGAAAGAAAATTACATCCTGAGTATAGTGACGTCACCATGGATTTCCCTGGCACCTTATAGTTTGTAAAGCTGCAGCGTGTTTGTGACTTAAATGAAGTTCCCAGGGCATATCTCTGAGATGGCCAAGCCCATTATATAAGAGGAGGAAGGTGAGACCCAGCCCGGTGAAGTGGCTTAGCCGAACAAAAGTGGTAAGTGGAAGAGACACGACTAGAGCCCGGGTTTTTGCATTCCTACAGCTGAGTGCTTCCACCACTATGCTAGGCTTTGACAACCCAAGCTCCCAGTGGCCATACGTTGACCCAGGTGTGTGGGGTGACTAGGTAAAATCATAGGTGCTGTGGCTCCCATGGGCTTCTTATTGGGGGCCACCCTCCATCAGTACAGCTTGGTGGTCACTGAGGTGAGGGGGCCCCTGGAAATACATGGAGCAGACAGAGGGGAGGGAGCCAGGGCTTTACCTTTGCCCTCAATCCCAGGGACAACTCCCCCACCCCCCATCTGAGTCCTCAGGGGGTGAACTCAGCTCCTTTCCCACTGACCCCTTTCCTGAAGCCTTTTCCCTGGAAGGACCCTAGTGAGCTGCCTGATACACGGAACCTCTGAACAAGGGCTGGGTCCCATGCAATTCACCCGTTGATCAGCAGAGGGCGCTGCTGACCTTGGAGACGAGAGCCGGTCCGTGGTAGCCGCCTCCTCATTCAGTCCTTGGCCAGCACCAGTGCCTAGCTTCCCAGGAGCTGGTGCGGGAGGCAGGACGAGCAGGGCTTTGGAGAGGGCCGGGCACACCTGTGTGTTTCCTAGTCCCAGTTTCTCCCTTTGCCCTCTCATCATCTGCCCTGTCTCCAGCATGCCTTTCCGTACACAAGAGGCTGGGCTGCTGGGCGTGGGACTAGGAGGGGCATGTGAATGAGTCACCAGAATCAGTGTCCCCTTAGAGTGCAGGGCAAACCCAGTGCCTCACTGAGTATTATTTTCCCGAGTGTCGTAAGGAGTGACTCTAAATGGGAACACGGATGTGAAGTGTTAGAATACAAAGGATAGGTCGTGTGCAATATTGGATGAGCCATTTAACCTCCTTGAGCTCAAAAGACAACAGTGGCTGTGGAGTCAATTCCAACTCATGGCGACCCCATGTGTGTGGGAGTAGAACTGTGCTCTGTAAGGTTTTCAGTGGCTTTAATTCTTTGGAAATGGAACTCCAGGCTTTTCTTCTGTGGTGTCTGTGGGTGGGTTTGAACCCCCAACCTGTCAGTAAGCTGCCAGCATGTCCTTGCTTCACACAAGGACTCCTTTTAGAGCTTAACTTCTCTGTGAGATTGATTAAGAAGGTCACCTCTGAAACCCCTCCCGGGGCTAAGTCTGGGATCCCGCGTGCATCTTCTCGTCCCTTCTCTATATGGGTCACCCTGGGGGGCTTCAGCACTCCATGATGGTCCAGAGTGGGGGTGGGGGTGGGAGGGAGGAGACGAAACACAGGGGACCTTGGTTGCTGCTAAGCCCCGTAAGAGGCCCAAGGGCACTGCTCCTGTGGCCAGCCTCCTCCTTCCTCTCGCTGCACAGAATTGCTAGGGAGTCCCCATGACACAAATCGAGGCCCAAGGCCCGATGCGCCAGAGGGTGGTGGGCATCAGCCACCCCCCTTTATCCTGCAGCTCTGACTTGGGTGGAGGAGTTGAACCAATCCCTCGAGACGGTTTTCCTCCGCCAAGGGCAGGGCTATGGACAGGGCGGAGAAGTCTGGACTCTGGTCCTGGCTCCCCATGGCCTCCTTGAGTGCACAGGAGAAAGTCCTCAGCATCTCTGAGCCCCAGAGTTCTCATTTATGAAATGAGGGGTCCTTGCTTATCTGGTGCCTGTGCTCAGTGAAGCCTTGTCAGCTAGCCTCACGCCTGGCTTTGAGAAGGGGAAGTGGAAGAGGAAGAGGCTGGGAGGGAAGTAGGGTGGCACAGGAGGAGGCAGAAGAAGCAAGAGTGACAGACGGGTGGGAGGACACGCTGGGATTGTCTGTACCTGCTCAAAAGTGGGGCAGCTGACCTCTGAAGAACGTGCCCCTGTACTTCAAGTCATGGGATTGTGTGTGGGCATGTGTGGGTGCAGAGGTATGTTCAGGTGAAACATCTTAGTGGTGGTGTGTGTTTGTTCTCTCTGGCCACCCTTCTAGACAGAACATAGCTTCTTAACATGTTCAGAAACTAAAAATGAAGCATGCAGTGCTTGGAGGGAAGCCTGTGCACATGTGTGTGTGATGCACACATAAACCCACAATGGAAATACTAGAACAACCACACTTGTAGAGGTAGGCACCATCAGTAAACACTGACTCACCACCTTCATACATATGATATTATTTTTAACTGCAGGTGAATCAGCTCTGAGCATGGTAACTCATGTACAACAGAAATAAGTATTGTACCATCTCCATGATCATTGATATTCTCAAGTTCATTGCTTCCACCATTGTGTATGCTGAGTATCTTCCAACCTAGGAAGCTCATTTCCAGTGCTAGGTAAGAACACTTAATTCTACTCATGAGGAACCTGTACATAGACCAGGAGGCTGCCATTTGAACAGAACAAGAGGACACTGCATGGTTTAAAATCAGGAAGGGAGTGCATCAGGGTTGTATCCTTTCACCATGCATATTCAATCTGTATGCTGAGCAAATAATCCAAGAAGCTTGATTATATGAAGAAGAACATGGCATCAGGCTAGGAGGAAGGCTCATTAACAACCTGCAATGCACAGATGACACAACTTTGCTTGTTGAAAGTGAGGATAACTTTGAGCACTTACTGATGAAGATTAAAGAGTACAGTCTGCAGTGTGGATTACATCTCAATATAAAGAAAACAAAAGTCCTCACAACTGGACCACTAAGCAGCATCACAATAGATGGAGAAAAGATTGGAGTTGTCAAAGGCTTCATATTGCTTGGTTCAACAATCAACAGCAATGGAAGCAGCAGTTAAGACATCCAAAGACATATTGCATTGGGCAAATCTGGTGCAAAAGACCTTTTTCAAGTGATGAAGAGCAGATATACCTCCTTGAAGACTAAGGTGCACCTGACACAAGCCATGGTATTTTCAATCGCCTCATATGCATGGGAAAGCTGGACAATGAATAAGGAAGACTGAAGAAGAGTGGATGCTTTTGAATTGTGGTGCTGGTGAAGAATGCTGAAAGTACCGTGGACTGCTAAAAGAACTAACAGATATGTCCTGGAAGAAGTGCAGCCAGAATGGTCCTTGGAAGCGAGGATGGCCAGACTTCATCTCACCAACTTTGGTCATGTTGTAAGAAGAGACCATTCCCTGGAGAAGGATGACATATGTGGTAAAGTGGAGGGTCAACAAAAGAGGGGAAGGTCCTCAATGAGATGGATTGACATGATGGCTGCAGTGATGGCCTCAGGTATAGTAGGGATTGTGAGGCTGGCACAGGACCAGACAGGGTTTTGTTCTGTTGTATGTAAGGTCACTATGAGTCGGAGACGACTCGACGACACCTAACAACAACATGTAAGACAATATTCTGTTGTGATCCGCAGAGCTTTCATTAGCTCCTTTTCAGAAGTAACTCACCAGGCCTTTCTTCCTAGTTGGAGTGAGTTTGGAAGCTCTGCTGAAATCTGTCCATCATGGATGACCCTGCTGGTGTTTGAAGTACCAGTGACGTGGCTCCCAGCATGATGGCAACATGCACACCACCACAGTACAGCAAACTGATGCATTGGTGGTGGGCGTGCATGTAGCGAACATTCATTACAAGCCAACACACCCTGCTGTACACACATACACAGAAGGTCGCATTGGTCCCTAAGGCAAAGGCCCATTGACCTGAAGAAGCATCTCTTACAAGATATTCACAAAGTGGTTAGGCACATTTTAACTTTAAAATCTCCAGAGAAGGGAATTCTGGAAAAGTGTGAAGAGAAGGGGGTGGGGCCAGAGATGGAGAGAGGGGTTTGCCCACAAGGCACTGGTCCATGAGTCTGGACCTCAGTGCAGTCTCCATATTTGGTGATACATTCTACCCAATCTTCCAACTCATTGGAAATGCCGGCCACCACTGAGAGTGACTGCACTGACTGTCTAGTGAGCATGTTCTAGCAGGGCCCCTGCAGGGAAGGTCCAAAGGATAGGAGATGATGAAAACTCCCCTGGAGGCCTCAGAGCTGGATGAGGGCTTGGAGCTTTGATTGGGAGATGTGGAGAAATCATTGCTGGGGCTTTACCCAGCAGGGTGGGGCAGGCGAGGTGCGAGGCTGGGGCTTCTGGAAACTTCCATGGGTTCAACCTGGAGAGAAACTGTTTGCAGCATGACCATCTTCTCTTCTGCATCACCCTGTGCATGGACACATGTATGAACATGAAAGAACACCCAGGATTGACCAGGACCTCTCTGGAGCTGGGCTGTCTTATTCACCCACACAATCTGAACCTGCAGCATCAGAGGAACAGGGCATCGCCATGGAAGACCCCCATCTGTCTCAAATGCCACCTGAACTGCCAGCTGCCCCAGTGCTGGGCCCGGTGCTGTGAGCTGTTCCTCTCTCCTTCTCCTCTTTGCTTCTGACAGAAGCTCCTAGAAGGAAGAGGAGGCTTTCCTGTTAGCTTGTCCGTGTGAACACATGGGTTTGATAGGCTGTCGGCATGTTGGAAGGTCAGTAGATAGAGAAACTGAGACCCTGGGCAGTGAAGTTATGGCCAGAAAGTGGGTTTAGGATTTGCAGGAAGCTGAAGAGAGTTCTGGAGAGGCAACAGGGGGTATGGCTAGCCAAAGGTTGAAGATGCAACCCTGTGGCTGGTCACCTAAGTCCATCCATTTGTAGCCCCTAGTCTGCTCACAGTTTGGGATGGAAGTTCAGCAAATGCTCCAAATCTTTCCACAGACAGGTGGGTCCTGTGAGCACCCACTCTACATCAGAGCCCCTTTCCATCTTTGCCCTTAATTCCAAAGCCAGATCCAGATGTGCACAAAACCAAAACCAAACCCAACCCACAGCCGTCGGTCAATTCCAACTCATAGCGACCCTATGAGTCATAAGACAGAGGAGAACTGCCCCATAGAGTTTGGAAGGCTGTAAATCTTTACGGAAGCAGCCTGCCTCGTCTTTTTCCGGTTGGTGGGTTCAAACTGCTGACCGTTTGGTTTGTAGCCGAATGCTTTAATCACTGCCTCATCAGAGCTGCAGATGTATACAGGCTGAGACCAAACCCTCAGAGAACACCATCTTAGCCACAGACAATGGGAGGGGCCTCTCTGAGTCCAGCCAGGAGATCTGGCTGTAGACATCTCCATGGGGACCCCATCATCAGAACTAATCTCTGTTAACCAGATTATGGGATTCTGGATTAGCCAGATGGAGCGGAGGAAGCTGGCTCCCCACGAGGGCATCTGCGTGCGAGGTGCGGTCTGTCAGCATCTCCTCCTCTTCCAAGTGCCAGTATCACTTTATCTGGTGGGAGGCTGATGATGGATTCTGCTCACGGCTGCACGGAAGAAGGAAGAGGGGAATTGGCCAGCAGCCCCCACGGTGAGTTAGAGAGGGGTGGCTGAGCCCCATGGACCATGGGGTGACTGCTCCAGGACATTTGATTCTGCCCGCTGATGTTGGGCTTTGAGGAGGCCTGTGGCTGGGATGATGATGATGGTGATGATGATGAGGAGGAGGATGGATGTTTACATAACATCTGCACAGTGACCGTGTCCCTGGACATATTTGGAAATACTTTAGTAAGTGGCTGCGGAACTGGGTAGATGTGACCCTCTGACCACTTCCTGAGATACTCGGACAGCCAACAGACAGGCTAGTTATGTGCTGACATAGACCAGGGTGCAGAAGAGAAATCGAGCCAGGCCTGCTGATTCACACCAGACCTGGGTCTCCTGATCCAGGAAGCACCTCATAACATACCTCCTGCTAGAAAGTCCCAGGTCTCTGAAGTACAATTTCCTGTTATATGTGCTTGTGAAAGGAACTCCGGTAGCACAGTGCCTAAGTCATCTGACTGCTAACCAGAAGGTTGGTGGTTCAAACCCACCAGCCACTTTGTGGAAGTAAGACTGGGCAATCTACTTCTGTAAAGATTTACCACCTTGGAAGCCCTGTGGCAGTTGCTATGAGTCGGAATTGACTCAATGGCAGGTTTTTTTTTTTTTTTTTAATGTGCCTGTGAAGGAGCCTTGGTGGCACAGTGGTTAAAACACCTGGCTGCTAACTGAAAATTCCAACCTACTGCCTGCTCTGTGGGAGAAAGATGAGGCAATCTGCTTCCTTGAAGGAAACCCTATAGGGCAGTTCCTCTCTGTCCTATAGGGTTGTCGTGAATTGGAATTGATTTGACAGCAATTTTTTTTGTTGTTGTTGTTATGTGCCTGAGTGGTGTAAATTGTCTGTGATTGGCTGGTAACCTAAAGGTTGGTGATTTGAAGCCACCCAGTGGTGCTGCGGAATAGAGTCCTGGCAAACAGCTTCCATATATATCCCCCCACCAAAAAAAAAAAAAAAAAAAAAAACCTCACTGCCACTGAGTCAGTTCTAACTCATAGGGACCCCCTTTAGGTTTCAAAGGTGGTAAATGTTTATGGAAATAGATTGCCCATCTTCCTTTCATGGAGCAGCTGGTGGGTTTGAACCACCAACCTTCTGGTTAGCACTCAGATGCCTTAGGCACTACACCACTAGAGCTCCTGCCATAAATATTACAGGTAAGAAAACGTAGAGTCGCCATGAGTTGGGGGCCAACTCAACAGCAGTTAACAGCAGCATTTTCTCCTTTGACTAAATGACCTTGATACCTGTTGCCTTTTGGAGACAACTGAGTGTCCCTGAAGCTTCATAGCCATCAGGGAAGGGGGAGCACTTGAGTCCCGGTGATTTGTCTGGATCCTCAGTTGGGGAGGAGGTCTGGTGGGTGACAAGGTCTTAGCACATCTAGGTGTGTGACCCTCAGGAAAAGACTCTTCCAGGGACAGTGTGAAAGATCTGCAGGGATTCTTCCTGCCCCTGTGGGGAACACTCTTCCAGAAGAACAACCCACTGTGGATTTGCTGGGAGTGTGACTATGTTCAAGGTGCGGGCTACTTAGGGCAGCAAGGAGTCCCTGCCTGGCACCCACAGTTAAGCTCGTGGTTACAATGGAGAGATTGGCGGTTTGAACCCAACCAGAGAGGCCTTGGAAGAAAGACCTGGCAATCCACTCTGAAGGCCATGGAAAACCCTGTGGGGCACAGTTCTACTCTGTAATACATGGAGTCGCCCTGAATTGGACTTGACTTGGGGGCAACTGGCTTGTTTTTTGGTGTTAGAGCAGCAAGACTTGAGTGTAAAGGACTTTCAGCTATCAGTGTTGATGAAGTTGGCATGGAAAGGTCTCCTCCCATGCTTTATGGGGTGAGGACCCTACTGGGCTTGGCCAGGTGAGGACTAGACCTGCTGGCCACACAGGAGAAGAGTGGGATCATTTCAGTGTCTAGGGAAATACCGACTGAGAGGTGCTGAATATTTTAATAGCTCGTTAGTGTTCTGTACCAGGCCTTCTTTGGCTTTCTGGAGTCATACTGCTGTCTGATTTTATTTCCTCTGCCCCCAACGCTTGTGGGGCCTGGCTGACCTAAGTGATGGAGGGGTCCCTGTGAATGGGAGGGCTGAGCTTGACCCTGCTCGGCGATCCTCACCAAGCCCTGTCCCCGGCAAGCTCCTCGCACACAACCCCCCAGGTCTCCCTGCTCAGTCAGTGTGTTCTGGAGGGATTGACCTAATTTCCAGAGTCTGAAGAGCCACACAGGCCCCTATCAAAACCCCTGTAAGTGGCCGATAAACAGTCTCCATTAGAAAAAATAATAACATCCCCAAAGAGAGCTGCTTCCTGAGCCACTGCTGCTCTCAGATGCGCTCGGCCAGGGTGACTCCTGGAGTCTGATGCTCTGCCACTCCTCAGAGGATGTGTGCCCGCTGTCCCTGTCAGGGCTGGCCAGGCTGCAGATCCCTCTGCCACCGCCTCCCCATGGACCCTGGGACAGAGGAGGCACCTCACATACACCCCAGAGCACCCAGTCCAGTGGCTGGCATCATACCTCATGTATATGTTAGGGAAACTGAGGTCAAGAGAGGTCCAACATCTTGCCCAAGTTTGCCCAGTGAGGACGGGCAAAGGCAGCATTCAAACCCAGTGGCATCTGTTTTTTAAATCAAGTCCCCTCCTCAGCTGCTGTTCAAACTTTAAATGTGCACAGGAATCTCCCGGGAGCTTGTTAAAATGCAGATTCTGATCCACAGGCTGGGTGGAGTTGGAGGTTCTGCAGCGAGCAGGCTCCCAGGGACATCCATGATGCCCTTTGTGCCCTGTGAGGTAAGGAGTGCGTTCATTCAATCATGACCTTTGCTCCTCAAAGCCACCGACCCTGGGGAGCTTGCCCATAGGACGGAGAGGCTGGAATCACAAATGGGGAGCTGTAGAACTAGCTCTAGCCTGGGGTGGGGGTGGGGGTGGGGGTTCAGAAAGGTCAGGAACAGGAGGAAAGGGCAGGTGTAGCCTACCCCTCTCTCCACAAGAGACATCTTGGTTTGAATTTAGTCCTCACCAGCTTTCCTGAGAGCAGTACAATTTGGACTGCATTCCTTGGGCAGGCAGAGCCAGAAATGGCTCCATCCCTGGTTCAAAATTCTAATTTGTCAGTTTGTCCATCACAGTAAGTCAGGCCCAGTAGCACACTGAATTTTTCCCCAAATGGCTACAGAAATATCTCTCATCCCTCATACTCTTCTTACAATGTGACTTTCTACTCGTGAAGCTGAGCAGACTTGTGATTACAGTTGAGGGACACTATGTGATTTCTGAGGCTAGGTCAGACAGGAAAATACATCTTGCCCCTGACCCTTCTTGAGACAAACCCTCTTCGAGCCCAGCCATGCTGTGAGGAAGCCCAAGCCATCATGTGGAGAGGCCACGTGCAGTGTCTGGCCAACAGCCCCGGCGAGGCCTCGGCCAGCAACCAGCACTACCAGACATGTGAGTGAGAACATCTCAGATGGGAGGTTGAGCCACCCCAGCCCTTGACTCCCTCCAACTGAGGCCTCAGATATCATGGGACAGAAATAAGTCTCCTTGCTCTGCCCTTTGCAAGTCTCTGACCAGCAGAGTCCCAGAGCATCATGAAATGATGGTTTCTCACACTACTGTAGGTGTGGTGGTCTGTTACACAGTCACAGTAAACAGCAGGACCAAAAGGGCTGCCTGGACAGGGATGGGTGACCAAGCTCAGAAGGGATTCATGGGCACTGAGGGTGGCACTGAGGTCGACCCCTGGGTGAATTCAGTACTGTACATATCACAGGGGGCTCTTCCAGACCACTGAGGGCTCAACACTCGTTTTACTGATGGGAAAGCTCGGTTTTCAGGTGACCTCTGTGTTGGAGCTCATGGGGTTCAAGTCCTTGGTCAGGGTGACAGAGAGGCTCAGACAGTGCCAGGAGGACAGGCGACCATGGCTCTCCCCATTAAGGTTGTGCTGCCTCAGGTCCAGCCTGGCCTAGCTTAGCCCCTGACAAATGAAATAGCACTGGTGGCATAGTGCCTGAGGCATCTGACTACAAACCAGAAGGCTGGTGGTTCAAACCCACCAGCCACTCCTGGGAAGGAAGATTGGGCAATCTACTTCCATAGTGATACCGCCTTGGAAACCCAAGGAGGGGTCGCTATGAGCTGGATCCGACTTGACAGTGGTGAGTTTGATTTTTTTCACTTTTGGTTGCTTGACAAATGTCACCAACAGCCCCAGCCCTCCCCTCTGCGTGGCTGGTTTGAATTCTGAGCTTTTAGTATCCAACTTTTTTTTTAGTAAACAGAGTCAGAGGAAAGCAACAGGCCTGGGCAGGTGTTAGTCATGAAGGTGGGAAATCTGTGAATCAGGAAAGGAATTCTGAAGGATGGATTTAGGGCAGTGTGATGAAAGTGTGGAGACTCATCTCTTGGTGCCCCAGGGTGGGAGGTTTGGGGACTTTGGGGCTATCCAGCATCAGGCATTCTTTCATCTTCTTGAGCAGCTTTGGGGTCTTTAGTCTGTTTGGTATCAGATGTTTTCCCATCTCCTCTGTGTTTGCTAAATCCCTGAAAGGGATCTGTGGTCCATGGCTCAGTGCATGAAGGCTGTGGCTTGCATCAATTTCAATGGCACCATGGGTCCAGATGCATTGTTGCTGCTGCTGTGATTTTTAAATACAACTCTTAGGTACCTATAGACACAGCATCTCTTTCCAAGGTGCAACAGTCCCCACCTCACACTCTTTACATGTCATGTCCCAGTTCCCAAAGGCATTTGTGATGTGGTCCCTGAGAAATGGCCTGGCCCTCCTGCTAGCATGAGAGTCTTTCAGCAGAGCTGGCTAGAACCCAGAGGTGATCCATGGCTGGGAGGAAAGCCGTGCCATGCAAGGGATCACTGCTGGGTAGAGGGACTCTAATCCAGACCCCCTGGCAGGACCTCATTTGTTACATTTCAGGTAGGAATGGACACAAGCAGTCACTCTGCTCTTGAGTCATCTAAAGAAGGAGTCTCTTTTTTTCCGCATTCCATCTCTGGGTTTTATTGACTGTGCAAAGGCATTTGACTGTGTAGATCATAACAAATAATGGATAACATTTTGAAGAATGGAAATTCCAAAACACTGAACTGTGTTCATGCAGAACCTGTGCATAGACCTAGGGGGGCAGTCTTTCAAACAGAACAAGGGGATACTGCATAGTTTAAAATCAGGAAAGGTGTGCATCAGGGTTGTATCCTTTCACTATACTTATTTAACCTGTATGCTGAGCAAATAATCTGGGAAGCTGGACTATATAAAGAACATAGAGTAAGGATTGGAAGAAACGTCATTCACAAGCTGCAATGTGCAGATGACACAACCTTGCTGAAAGGGAGGAAGACTTGAGGCACTTAGGATGAAGATCAAAGACTATATAGCTTTCAGTGTGGATTACATCTCAACATAAAGAAAACAAAACTCCTCATAACGGTATCAATAAGCAACATCATCATAAGTGCAGAAAAGATTTTGAAGTCATCAAGGCTTGGATCCATGATGAACACGCACGGAAGTAACAGTTAAGAAATCAAACAACCTTTTGCACTAGGGCTTATCTACTGCAAAAGACCTCTTCCAAGTGTTAAAAAGCAAAGATGTCATTTTGAGGACTAAGGTGTGCCTGACCCAACCCATGGCATTTTCAATAACTTCACATGCATGCGAAAGCTGGACAGTTAATAAGGAAAACTAAAGAAGAATTGATGCCTTTGAATTACGGTGTTGGCAAAGAATATTGAGTATACCATGGACTGCCAGAAGAAAGAACAAATCTGTCTTGGAAGAAATGCAGCCAGAATACTCCTTAGAAGTGAGGATGGCGTGACTTCACGTCACATACTCTGGACAGTTACTAGGAGGAGATGTCACGACCTGGAGAAGGACATCATGCTTGGTGGAGCAGAGGGCCAGCATAAAAGAGGAAGGCCCTCAGTGAGATGGGTGATGCAGTGGCTGTGACGACAGGCTCAAGCACAGCAACGATTGTGAGGATGGCACAGGCCTGGGCTGTTTGGTTCTGCTGTACACAGTGTGGCTGTGGGTTGGCGCTGACTCAACGGCACTTCATAACGAGAACATCTCTGGGTCTCTGGTGAGAAGGGAGCTTTTTGTCTCCCTGCATCAGCTTCCTAGGTCTGCATGACAAAGTACCACAACCTGGGTGACTTATAAGGACAGAAATTTATTTTTTTACAGATCTGGAGAGTAGGGGTCCAAATTCAGGTGTCAGCACATAGACGGCTCTAGAGGAGGGTCCTTCTTTGTCTCTTCCAGTTCTGGGAGACTCTGGCGTCCCTTGCTTGTAGATGCACCATCACACACTGTCTTCCCTCTCTCTTTGTGCCTCTTCTCCTCCTTTATAAGGATACATAGTGGCTAAAGCACTTGACTGCTAACCAGAAGGCTGGCGGTTCAAACCCACCAGTCACTCCTCGGAAGGAAGGTTGGGCAATCCTACTTCCGTAGTGATACCGCCTTGGAAACCCAAGGAGGGGTCGCTATGAGTCGGGGCCGACTCGACGGCACATAACAACAACAACAACAATCTACAGAATTAGGACCCATCTTTCTTCAGTACGACCTTGTGTTAACTGATAATATCTCCAGACACTATTTCCAAACACATTCACAGGTATGGGGAATGGGTGGTGGTGGTGGGGCAGTTAGAACTTCAACCTGTCCTTTGGTGAGGACACAATTTAACAGAGAACGTTCTCTGAGGCTTTTTGAACTCACACCTTCTAGCTGACAGAAATGAGTTTTAGATGATATCCTGAGTACATCATGTCCTGACGTTTGTTTCATGCTCCTTGACAACTCTGATCCAGGGGTTAGAGGTGGGATGGCCGTGGGGATGGAGGTGGATGGCAGATGAGATGTGTGCACGTGCACATACTTTCTTAGTATATGTCATGAGTGTGTTTCCTACTGTATGTAGCAGCAGGAGGAGCCCTGGAGGCACAATTGTTAAGCACACGGCTACTAACTGAAAGGTTGGCAGTTTGAAACCACCAGTTGCTCATGGGGGAAAGGTGGTAGTAGGTCTCTGTAAAGATTACAACCTTAGAAACCTTATGGGGCAGTTCTACTTTCTTTTTCAGGGACACTGAGTCAGAATCGACTCAATGGCAGTGGGTTTGCTTTGGCCTTTGCTTCTATAAAGAGTGACAGCTTTGGAAACCCTATAGGGCAATTCTCTTCTGTCCTGTAGGGTTGCTCTGAGTTGAAATCGACTGCACAGCAGTGGGTGGGTCGTAGCAGGGAGTGGTTTGATGGAAAGAGCTCTGGATCGGAGTCAAAGCCTTGGTTCTATGACTTCTTGCTGAGTGGTCCTTCCTCTTTCCAATCTCAGCTTGCTCGTCTGGGAAATGGAGAGAAATCCAACACTGATCAGGATAATCAAATGCAATAATGAGCTCTAAAGCAACTTGCAAATGTAATTTGGTGTCTGTTAGATTTTCCTAAACCTAGATTCATCCCACAAAGTAGCTACAATAATTGTTTTTTGGACAGAGTATGACAAAAAAAAAGTGGGACTTGGCTCATTTCTCTGCCCTCTGATGGTGGAGTTCAAACAAGAAGAGAAAAAATTGGGGCCATTTTGTCAAAGCCAATGAAAATTGTCACCACACGTTAAAAGACACCTATCAGGAATGCAATTACGAGGTCACTAAGCTTGTCTTAGAGTGACATTGGGGAAGCAAAGAATCCATTGGAAGGGCTTGGTGGCAGGCGTTCAGCTGGGGAAAGAGCCAAACCTGCTCCCCTGGCCTCCTGTCCCCACTTGTTCTGTTGTTTATCTCGCTTACCTTGGCTTTTCCTTTAATCCACTTTATTTCTTAGAATGGTTCTAGGCTTATAGAAAACTGCCAATAGTACAGAGACTTTCCATATGGTCCTTCTCAACCCCTAACGGATTCGTCTATTATTCACATCTTGCGTTCCTACTTGCGTTCCTACGGCACATTTGTTACAGTTGATGAACTGGTATGGATACATTATTATGAACTAAAGTACTCAGTTTACAGTGGGACTCACTCTTTCTTGTTCAGTTGTTTGTGTTCTGACAAATGCATGATATCATGTGCCCACCATGATGGTATCATACAGCACAAGTCTCACTGCCCCTGACAACCACTGATCTTCTCGCTGTCTCTGTAGTTTTGCTTTTTCAATATGCTGTGCAGTTGGAATCACACAGTATGTAGCTTTTTCAGGCTGGCTTCCTTCACTAGCAATGTGCATTTAAGGTCCCTCCTTCTTTTTGTAGCTTGAAAGTTCATTTCTTTTTATCCTTGAATAATACTCCATTGTATGGATGCACCACACTTTATCCATTCACCTATTGAAGCACATCTTGGTTGTTACCTTGACTTTTCAGAATCCAGGATTGAGAATTTGGAGGCATAGGGCATACTGCACATCATGGTGCAGTGGTTAAAGCATTTGGCTGCTAACCAAAAGGTTGGAGGTTCAAAAATAAGACAGTCTGCTTCCATAAAGATGATAGCCTTGGAAACCCCATGGGGCAGTTCTACTCTGCCCTATAGGGTTACTGTGAGTGGGAATTGGCTTATGTCTGTGGGTTTTGGTTTTGGGTATAGGGCTCAGGGACAGGAGCCATGGTGGTGGTACAGGGGTGAAGTGCTTGACTGCTAACTGCAACGTTTGTGATTCAACATCAGTTCAGGTTCAAATCAACTTGATGACTATGGGTTTCATTTTCTTGGTTTATAGGGCTCACGAGATTGCACTTGGGCAGTGACCTGCTATGTCTGCAAGCAGAGAGTGGGGATGGTGGTTGTAGGACTTACTGGAAGAAGGGAGAGGACACACTTAGAGAGCTAGACTGCTTGTAGGATCTTTAAATTGGCCAACATGGGTCTGCAGAAGGCCAATGTGCCCTGTGCCCACTCTGGATACGTGCCTTTAGGATCGTAGGGCCACCTCTGTTTTTAGCTTCCTGTTTACCTATCTCTTAGACTAGCCTATGAGTGTTAAGTGAGCAGAGGCCATCAATGACCACAGAGTGTAACATTTAACGAATGAGTAAGTGAGCCCAAGGAAGCTCAGCCCACGGGTCCTGATTTATTATGGCCACTCCTCCATGCACTGGATCAGGGACCTATGGGAAAGTAGTAGAAGAGTAGGAGAGAAGGAAAAGGAAAAAAAAAAAAAAAAAAAGGAAAGGGGAAGAGGAAGGAAGGGAAGGGGAGAGAAGGGAAAGGGAGCAGAGGGGAGGAAAGGACACATGAGGGAAAGAAGCTAACTCAAGAAATAAGGAACATAATTCCTGTCCTCCAGGGGCTCACAACGTCCAGTTGAAAAGGTCAGATGCACCCACACAATGCTTAACCATTTGCTTCTATAAAGCATAGTGAGCTTCACCTTGTCGCATTTCATGGCTGAAGAATTAACAGCCAACTAATTCCTGAGGAAGAGATCTTACCCATGAAGGAGCAAAGGGACACTGAGTCTTTCCTGGATGGGGTAGGGTTGGGCCAATCAGGGCTATATCTAGAGGGAGTTGAGTTGGAGACGGCCTCCCTGTGGGTGCTGGCCATTCTGTGAGTTAAGAGCATGCCAGCAAACTGGGGGAAAAGCCCCCTGAACCCAGTGAGATCAATGTCTCAGATCCTGCCCATCTCAAGCTGTCAGGCCCCTCTTTCTGAGAGCACATCCAGGCGGCACAGTCTTGCATTAATTTAGAGCTAATTGTCAGGTAATGAATTCGATTTGGCTCACCATATTGAAATCCCTTCTGCTCCCAGCTGAGCACCAGCAAGTCATTTGCATCACAGATCTTCTCCTCACAGGCCCTCAGCCTGGCCAAGCTGTTGCTCAGACCCTCGCCTCCTCCCCACGTTCCCAGGGCTTTGGAAACAGCTGAAAATCATCATGTCTCCTTGTTAGAGATAGAAAGCTGAGACTCAACCAAGAAAAAGGAGTTTGAGTGTCTCACAAAAGTCTAGAATAATGGTTCTCCGTGTGGTTCCTCAAGCTAGCAGCGTCCTGGGAAGTTGATCAGAATGCACATTATCAGGCCACCCCAGTCTTACTAAGTCAGAAGCTCTGGGCGTGGGTCCAGTAATCTGAGTTTTAAGGGTCCTTCCAGGTGATTGTGATGCACAATCTTATGAGAACCTTGGGTCTGTTGATGGCAGCCACTGCCTTGTCAGAAAGTCAGTGATTCTCAATTCACTTGAACTCCCTTCAAAGCCAGCTGCTCAT
>NW_006921984.1:1370367-1371693 GCF_000298275.1 Orycteropus afer afer | reverse complement strand
TCCCTGAGTTGTCTCTCCTCACCTGTAACCCTGGGCTGACTGTTCTTCTCTCCGGGTTCCTGGCTTTTATCCCCTTTTTCCTGCTCTTCTGGCCTGCTGCTCTGGGCAGGCCTGAGTTTCCTCTCCTCACCTACTCCCTTTGGCTGATTGCTCTTCTCTCTGGCTTCCTGGCTTTTAATCCCCTTTCTCCGGCTCTTCCCGCCACTACTTTGGGCATTCCTGAGTTGTGTCTCCTCACCTGTAACCCTGGGGCTGACATTCTAGGTCTCTGGAATTTATTAAGGGTTTCTGAATGTATTCTTCTTTCATCTCTGCATTAGCTTGGAATTAGACTCAGTAGGGAAAACATAAAGACAAATATAAGTGACTTAAACATAATGGAACTCTATATCTCTCATGTGAAGAAGCCACAGGAAGACGGTCCAAAACTAGTAATGTGGCTTCATGATGATCAACATCTGCTCCTCTCTGCTCTGGCCTCCTTAGCATGCCACCTCATGATCCAGGATGGCTGCTTGAGATCCAACCATCACATCTGCATCCTCTCAGCATAAAAGAGGAAGGAAGAGACAAGGGCATGCCTGGCCATTGACAGACATTAATTTATACCTTATGGGCCAAAAGTTTGTCACTTGGCCACGCCTCACTGCAAGGGAGGCTGGGAAATGAAGGCTTTATTCTGAGTGGTTGTGTATAAATATCAGAGATCCATTACTAAGGAGGTAGGGGAGATCAGACTTTGGCACAGACAACTAGTCCCACACCCAGCTAGCCACAAACTCTGAAACATGTTCCTGCACAGCTCTTCTCTTTGTCCATTGCATCCTTCCAGGCCTGCTTCAATGTGTTTATTTCAAGAAGTATTCTTAGCTCACACTGCCCCTTTCTTTCCACGGTAGCCCCTGTGCTTCAGCCTGTGATATTCCATCTCCACTGCCTGCTGATCCACCCACTTTGCAGACAATCATGATCCGGAGTGAATCTGCAAGTGCCCAGAAGCTGGTGATTGCTATGGAGCTGCTGGGCGACCTCTTCACTCCTCTCGGTCTTATCTCCTCACCTGTGAAATGATGGGATTGTAGATAGTCCCTGAGCAGCTTCCCAGCTCTAATGTGCCATGGTATTCCTCTTTTTGTATCATTTCCCGATGTTCATGGCTGTCCTTGGGGCAAGAAGGCAGCGAGGCCTGACCACTAAGCATTAGAGGAACTTGGTCTGCCTAGGCTATAAATGAGTGCATGAACCACAAAGCAACTCGAGGCTTGACTGCATGATGGCTGCAGAGAAACTGGTTCTGGAGATGAGAAAGATGATTTGTATTAAAAT
>NW_006921984.1:1367744-1369387 GCF_000298275.1 Orycteropus afer afer | reverse complement strand
TATCATCCAACTTAACTCTCACATCATTCTGATGATGGTTCATCATCTAGTCTAGAGCAGAGTGAGGGGTTGGGTTAGGGCTAAGATTTGGACATGGGCTTGGGGTTAATAGTTGCCAGTGCTCCCACCCCTGGCAACCTTATGTATGTGAAACGTTGGCTGGTCTGCACCATGTCCATGGTCTTTGATATGTTTGAGGACATTGAAAGCCTTGTAGGAGGACATAGCCCCCAAACCTTCCAGCTTTGCCCCTCTGCTAAGGGTGCTCGCCATGCTGCAGCAATGGAATCTAGATGGTGCCATGTTTTTGCTGTTGTCAGCTCTCACTGGGTCAACTCCCAGTTCATGCAAACCCATACATAATAAGGTTTCCAGGAGACGATGTTCAGAAGTAGATTGCCGGGTCTTTCTTCCTAGTCTATCTTAGTCTGAAAGCTCTGCTAAAACCTGTTCAGCATCATAGCAACATGCAAGCCTGTATGGACAGATGAATGATGGCTGCACATGAAGTGCATTCACCAGAAATGAACCCAGGTCTCCTTCATGGCGTAGCAAGAATTCTACCACTGAACCACCACTGCCCCCGGTGTGCCATACAGGCCTGGAAACATTTACCTGCTTTCTCCAACGTTCACCAGCTCTGCCTGCAGCATTGCATTGGAGCAGCTTCTCTGTCTCAGGAACATCCTGATGGAAGCTCCCACCAATGATGCACTGGCACACTCTCTCTATACATAGCAGCAGAAAACACTGTAGTGCAAACATGGGCCCCTGCAGAGCCACAAAGGCGGTTCTTTTCAGTTGGCATCAATTGTGCTAACTTCCTGCTGAAGTATTTGCAGATCTGGCCAAGGCTTTGGGCTGCTGGGGCCTGGGAACACCTCTTCTATTAACACCATCCTTGAGCAAGAGCAGGTTTCAGGAGGTGGCAGAGGCTCCATTGCACGTCTCCGGCTCCCTCCACTCTGGGAGCAGAGCAAGGCAGTTGTCCGCACTGGCTGGGCTTTGCTCACTTGGTTGCTCCTCTATCTGTGCTGTGCTTCAAGCTTAAAAATTGCTTGCAAAGCATGGTCTGGTAGGGCAAAAATGGTAGGTCCCCAGAGTCTGAGTGATCAGGGCTAGAGCTTCCCTCTTGATCACTGTCTTAGTCTCTCAGGGATGCCATCACAAGAGATATGATAAATGAGTGGCATTAAAGAACAGAAACTTACATTCTCAGAGTTCTGGGGGCTAAATGTCCAGATGAGGGTCTCGTCCATGTCCATTTCTCCTGGCCTGTCTCTCAGTTTCTCGTAATTGCCAATAATACCTAGCATTCCTTTGTTTCTAGACAACCCTCACATGGCATCTCTCTTCCTTGTGTGTGTGTGTGTCTGTGTTTATCCTACTCTTTAATAAGACACCACTCAGAAGTGGTTAGCGTTAGGACCCACTCTGCTCTGGTATGATCTCATTAACATGACAGAAGACAACTCCTAGTTCCAAATAGGGTCATATTTACAAGCACAGGTGTTAGAACTTGAGTACGTATTTTTTTGGGGGACATTGTGAGCTTGCTGCCATTAAGTTGATTCTGACTCATGGTGACCCCATGTGTTACAGAGACAACAGCTCCATAGGGTTTTCTCGGCTGTCATTTTCAT
>NW_006921984.1:1365384-1366907 GCF_000298275.1 Orycteropus afer afer | reverse complement strand
TGGACAATGCACCCCATTTTTGTCACTAAACTGAAAACCAAACCCATTGCAGTCAGATCAGTTCCAACTCATAGTGACCCTGTAGGACAGAGTAGTACTCATCTTTCTCTGGTGGAGTAGCTTATAGGTTTGAACTGTGATCTTCCAGTTAGCATTTGAACACTTAACCATTGTGCCACCATGGCTCCTTTTTTGGTCACTAGCAATGAATAATCTAAATATAAAATTAAGGAAAAAAAAAAAAAACTACAATAGTATGAAAGAGAATAAAATATTTAGGAATTAATTTAGCTAAATAAGTGCAAGACTTGTGCACTAAAAATTACAAAGCATCATTGAAAGAAATTAAAGACCTAAATAGTTGGAAAGATATCCAGTGTTCATGGATTGAAAAGACTTAATGTTGTTAAGATGACAATGCTCCATGAATTTGTCTATAAGATCAATGCATTCCTTAGTAAAATTTCAGCTACATTTTTACAAAAATTGACAAATTTATCTTAAAATCTATATGAAATCAAGGGACCTAGAATAGCTAATCAATCTTTAAAAAAGTAAAACAAAGTTGCAGGACACAGACTTTGTAATTTCAAAACACTCTGAAGCTACAGTAATCAAGACTGTGTGGTGTGGTACTGGAAAAATGATAGAATTGTAGATGAATATAATAAAGTTGAGTCCAGAAATAAACTCTTAAGAGTTATAGTCAATTTTCTACAAGGGTACCAGGACAATTCAATGGGGGTGGGGCAGAATAGTATTTTCAAGAAATGGTGCTGGGATAACTGTAAATGCACATGCAAAGGAATGAAATTGGATCTCTACCTCATACATATAAAAAATTAACTCAAAATGGGTCATAGACCTAAATGTAAGATCTGAAACCATAAAACTCTTAGAAAATAAACATAGGTATAAATCTTTGTGACTTTGGATTGGACAATGGTTCTTAGATGTAACATCCAAAGCACAAACGACAAAAGAAAAAAATATCAATAAATTGAAAACCAAACAAAATTCACTGCTGTGGAATCAGTCAGATCCGACTCATAGTCAATTTTATATATATGGTCAATTGAGTTATAGTCAATCCATTCCATACACACACACACATACATACATACATACATACATACATATAGTCAATTATATGCATATAGTCAATTGAGTTATAGTCAATTTTATACATGAGTGCCAGTGTCCTGGAGGAAGTGCAGCTGGAATGCTCCTTGGAAGCGAGAATGACCAGACTTTGTCTTACCTCCTTTGGTCATGTAGTCAGATGGAACCATTCCCTGGAGAAGGATATCATGTTTGGTAAAGTGGAGAGTCAGAGAGGCAGGGGAAGGCCCTTAATGAGATGGATTGACACAGTGACTGCCGCAGTGGGCTCATGTATAGCAAGGATCATGAGGCTGGCACAGGACCAGGCAGTGTTTTGTTCTGCTGTGCATAGGGTCTCTATGAGTCAGAGATGACAACATGTTGTTGTTAGGTGCTGTCAAGTTGTCTCTGACTCATGG
>NW_006921984.1:1357525-1362036 GCF_000298275.1 Orycteropus afer afer | reverse complement strand
GATCATATGCCACTTCCTGAAATGGATGAAGATCTATCACTTCTTTTTGGTACAGTGACTTTGTGTATTCCTTTCATCTTCTTTTGATGTTTCCTGCATCATTAAATATTTTGCACATAGAATCTTTCAGTATTGCAACTCGAGTCTTAAATATTTTCCTCAGTTCTTTCAGCTTGAGAAATGCTGAGAGTGTTCTTCCCTTTTGGTTTTCTAACCCCAGGTCTTTGCACATTCCATTATAGTAATTGGCTTTGTCTGTTCAAGCTGCTCTTTGAAATCTTCTGTTCAGATTTTATCTTGTCATTTCTTCCATTTGCTTTAGCTACTCTCTGCTCAAGGGGAAGTTTCAGAGTCTCTTCTGTCATCCATTTTGGTCTTTTCTTCCTTTCTTGTCTTTTTAATGACCTCTTGCTTTCTTCATGTCATCCCACAATTCCTCTGTTTTTTGGTTATTGGTGTCCAGTGCATCAAATCAATGGTCTCTAAATTCAGGAGGAATATATTCAAGGTCATATTTTTGCTCTCGTGGACCTGTTTTAATTGTCTTTAACTTCAAGTTGAACTTGTATATGAGCAGTTGATGGTCTGTTCCACAATCATCTCCTGGCCTTGTTTTGGCTGAAGATATTCAGCTTTTCCATCTCCTTTTGCCACAGATGTAGTCAATCTGATTCCTGTGTACTCCATCTGGTGAAGTCCACGTGTACAGCTGCCATTTGTGTTGTTGAAAAAAGTTATTTGCAATGAATAAGTCGTTGGTCTTGCAAAATTCTATCATGCGATCTCCTGCATCATTTCTGTCACCAAGGCCAAATTTTCCAAGTACCGGTGATTCTTCTTTGTTTCCAACTCTTGCATTCCTGGCACCAGTGATTTCTTGATTTCATGTTCAGTCAATTTCAGACTGCAGAAGTTGATAAAAATCTTCAATTTCCTCATCTTTGGCTTTGGTGTTTGGTGAGTAAATTTGAATAATAGTAGTATTAACTGGTTTTTCTTGGATGTGTATGGATATTATCCCATCACTGACAGCACTGTACTTCAGGACAGATCTTGAAATATCCTTTGTGATGGTGAATGCCATGCCATTCCTCTTCAAAATTTCATTCCTGGCCCAGTAGATCATATGGTTGTCTGATTCAAAATGGCCAAAACTGGTGCATTTCAGCTCACTAATGCCTAGGATATCAATCTTTATGCGTTCCATTTCATTTTTGACAACTTCCAATTTTCCTAGATTCATACTTTGTACATTCCATGTTCCAATTATTAATGGATGTTTGCAGCTTTTTCTCCTCAATTTGATGCCACATCAGCAAATGGAGGTCTTGAAAGCTTTATCTTATCCATATCATTAAGGCTGGTTCTACTCTAATGAGGCAGCTCTTTCCCAGTCATATTTTGAGAGCCTTCAAACCTAAGTGACTCTTCCTCCTCCTCTGTATTGGACAATGTTTCCAGACTGTACTATTCATAAAGTTGTGTGGTAATATATCAGACAGTGTTTCTCTGCTATTCATAAGGTTTTCCCTGGCCAATTATTTGAGAAGTGGATGGCCTCTTCTTTCTTCCTAGTCTGTCTCAGTCTTCAAGCTGTGCTGAAACCTGTGCATCAGGTGCACCCCACTGGGTTTGAAACACCAGTGGCACAGCTTCAAGACTCAAACAACACATCACCACAGTATGACAAACCGACAGACAAGTTTGTCTCCCTTAGCTGTTTGCAACCTCTCCAACCTCCACTTACCCTTACCTGTATCCTTGCTGCTGCCTCTAAACAACAACATTATATATATATATATATATATATATATGTTGTTGAGTTGAATCCTGACTCTTAGCAACTGTATAGAACAGAATAGAACTGCCCCATAAGGTTTCCAAGGCTGTAAATCTCTTCATGGAAGCAGACTGCCCCATCTTTCTCCCATGGAGCAGCTGGTGGGTTCAGACCAGCAGTTTTTGGTTGGCATCTGATTGCTTAACCATTGAGCCACCACCAGGGCAGTGTATACCTAAGAGAATAGCAAGCAGATGTTCAAACAAAAACTTGTACACTAATGTTCACAGCAGCATTATTCACACTAGCAAAAAAATACAAACATCCTAAATGCTCATCAGCTGATAAACAAAATGTGATTTATCCTTACCATAGAGTGCTATTGGGTAATTAAAAGGAATGAAACACTGTATGTACTACAACATGAATGAAGGTTGAAAACATTACGGTAAATGAAAAAAGCCAGACACAAAAGGCCACGTATTACATATTTCTGTTCCTCAGGATCTAGGCTCTAAGACTCTGAGATTTATGTGCATATGGTTTATTGGGGTCTGCTCTTAGACTAACAGCTGTGAGGTGTGAGAAAGAAAGATTAGTCAGAAGAAGATGAACTGCAATGAAGTTGCAACAGAGGCCTCAGGCAATCCTATACAGAACTCTTGAACTGGGACAGTCTTTCTACATTGTCCCAGTTGAGGCAGTTATTAGATGCTGGTTGACACATGGATGGTGCATAAACTTGGGTGAGTCAGTTTCCTTTTGCCAAGAGAAATTTCTGGAAAGGAATTAGGTATGAGATTTCAACAACCACCATTTCCAGTAGCTGGGGAATAAATGTCTCAATCCAAAAGGAATTTCTGATTGGCACCCTAGAATATTCATCCTTTGTGCTACTTGGATCCACCTACTTTATACAGAGTTCACCCAATCAGTAAACAGATTCTCCAGGTTTCTAGTTGATCTATTTTTCCTGAGAAATATTAAATCAGAAAGGTTAGTGGAATAACTATAGCCCTCACTACTGCAACTGGTCTCAATAAACAGCTGACTCATTGTCACTGCTGCCAATTCTAGACTCACCACATTCTTGAATAGCATAGGTATCCTATACACTCATTCTTGACATATTTTATCCCATTATGTAACAACACTCACACCTCCTTCTAATAGGGCAATTACACTGCCAGGATTGTAACTCCTTTGCTTGCCTGCTGATGTCTTGGCACAAACAGCCCAAAGTGACAGAGTAGTAGTCATAGCTTAAAATTTAATGGGACTCTCACTCCATCCTTTGATGAATACATTCTCTCTCTTGAACCAGAAACTTCAGGTTTGCAGAGCCTAGAGTTGTGGATATGGAAAACATAAACTCCCCAAGTGGGTTACTGGAAGAAATGGTACAGGAGACCACTCCTACTTCTACCCACTGGTTTCCAAATCTATGTATTCTACCTACTAAAGGCATAACACCATAATATAGTTATTGATTCTGGAGGATGGCACCCCAACCTCACAGGGAGTCATTTCCAAGCTGGACCTCAGCTTGGAATAGACCATCTTTCCATCAGTTCAACAACTTCTGAGTATCATAGTGTATGATAGGACCAGTAGATCCCAGGATCATAAACTCACTGTCAGTTGCTTTGCTATGAAGTGAGTCCAATTCAATATTACATGGAATTCTGTATCAGGTGAAGAGTATGGCTGTCTGAGTACAGAAAAGCAAATCCATGCCTGGAATATATACTAATTAATTCCACAGATGACTCACTGCCCCTTCCAGGTTGAAAGCAGTCCAATATGGTCAACTTGCTGCCAAGTGGTCTCTTTGAGGGTTAGTACCATGTTCTGGGCTAAGATTGGTCTTTGTTGCTGACAGGTTTGGCATTCAGCAGCAGCGACTGTTTCAGTTTTGGTGAATGGGAGTTCATGCTGTTGGGCCCATGCATAGCCTTTGATTCCTGCCACCATGGCACTGCTTTAATGAGTCCATTGGGCAATTGATTGCTCCAGCACTTGAGTGGCTGATGATGGCAGCTGGCTGATATCAACTGGCTTTGTGTTTCACTTATTTAGTTCCTTTTCTCTGGTGATGTTGGGCATTAACATGAGATGAAAAGATCTTAATACTTTGTACTCATAGGTCCACCTGTCTCTTCTTCAGACTTCGTTGACCCTGAACTTCCAAACTTTTTCCTTCCAGGCTTCTGACCACCCACCCAGCCAAATGATTTGCCACTGCCAGAGTTTACATGTATTCATATCTTGGGACACTTCTCTTTCTACGCACAGTGGATGGCCAATTAAACCACCTGAAACTCGTCCACTGGGAGGATTTCCCCCAACCTTGCAATTCAGCTCACTGCTCAGTGAGGGCATAGTGCCGCTTTGTCACTCTTTGGGCACCATTTTGCTTTTATTTACCAAACCAACCCCTCTGTGAATGGCACTTGGCATTTTACTTCTTTCACCTGGCTGTAAGGGCTTTCCATAAGTAGTCACAGATGTGAGCTGAGGGAGAGGACTATGAAACAGTCATGGGTGGCATGGGGTCTATGTCTTCTATTTGTACAGCTTGTGCCCTCTGGCCCTATTTGTGTCCAATCTCAGATAATCCACTGATTGGATTCAGGATGAACTGCTGTTGGATGTTTAAAAAATGTATAGCATCACACCATATAGTAAACATTAATAAATTAATAAAAGCAGACATTCTATGGGTCATATT
>NW_006921984.1:1349977-1351520 GCF_000298275.1 Orycteropus afer afer | reverse complement strand
ATGGCACCTAACAACAAATGCTGAGCAAATAATACAAGAAGTTGGACTGTATGAAGAGGAGTGTGGCATAAGGATTGGAGAAAGACTCCATTAACAACCTGTCATATGCAGATGACACAAGCTTGCTTACTGAAAGTGAAGATGGCTTGGAGCCCTTACTGTTAAAGATCAATGACTACAGCTTTCAGTATGTTTTACACCTAACATAGAGAAAACAAGACTCCTCACAACTGAACCATTAAGCAACACTATGATGACGTTATGATAATTGAGAAAAGATTGAAATTATCAAAGATTTCATTTTAGTTGGATCCATAATCATCACTCATGGAAGAAGTAGTCAAGAAATCAGACATCATACCACACTAGGCAAATCTGGTGCAAAAGACTTCTTTAAATTGTTAAAGAGCAAAGATGTCACTTTGAATACTAAGGTGTGCCTAACTCAAGCCATGGTATTTTCAATTGCCTCATATACGTGTGAGAGTTGGACGTTGAATAAGGAAGACCAAAGAAGAATTGATGCCTTTGAATTGTGGTGTTGGGGAAGAATACTGAAAACACAATGGACTGCCAGAAGAGTGAACAAATCTACCTGGCAGAAGTGCAGCCAGAATGCTCTTTAGAAGCAAGAATGGCCAGACTTTTTCTCACCTACTTTGGTTATGTGATCAGAAGGCACCAGTCCTTGGACAAAGATGTCATGCTTGATAAAGTGGAGGGTTAGAGGAAAAGGGGAAGATGTTCAGTGAGATGGACTGACAGAGTGGCTGCAGTGATGGGCTCACGCACAGCAGGGACTGTGAGGACGGCACAGGACCGGGAAGTGTTTTGTTCTGTTGGACATGGAGTCGCTATGAGTCAGAATCAACTCGACGGCACCTAACAACACCAACATTTTGAGTGGTGGGTTTACTGTGCTGCTCATTTTCTTCTTCTTACTCTTTGTTGCTGTGGTGTCAGCTCTGACTCATGGCAACCCCACATACAACAGAAGGAAACGTTACCTGGACCTGCGCCATCTTTATGACTGTGGTTCTATTTGAGTGCACTGCTGGGCCATGGTGTCAACCTATCTCACTGAAGGTTTCCTACACCTTCTGTGGCCCGCTACTTTACCAAATATGGTATCCTTCTCTAGTGATTGGTTCCTACTGATGACACATCCAAAGTAATATGTTGAAGTCTCAGATAATAGTCTGAGATACATAGGGTTTGCATTGGCTGGTTTTCTGAAACTGATCACAAGGCCTTTCCTCCTTGCCTGCTTAGTCTGTGAGGGTGGAGCAGTGAATTACTTGATATGGCTCTTCTAGCCATTGTCTCTGTGACTCCCACCAGATGTCTGGGTGGAACTATGCAAATGTGAGGTGATTGTGGCCCATGAAGGTGCTTAGACAGCTTGCTAATAAAGCAAATAAGGTACATGGCACCCTTGTGTGGGTGAAACTGTGGAAATAAGGTGTATGGAACCCTAATATGGGAACTAGTCCATTTTGCCATCTTACTAGGCTTAAAATGAGCCATCCCAGAGGTGAAAAAG
>NW_006921984.1:1344831-1348907 GCF_000298275.1 Orycteropus afer afer | reverse complement strand
AGTTTGCCTTATTTCTCCATTTTAAAAAGTGACTATGTACTATTTTATTTTAAGCAAATAATAAAGGTATAAAAGTCGTGGTTTTGAAAAAATATTTGGTGGCAGATAGAAGCTTATAACATGCGTGACCTAAAAATAACAAGATATCTGGTAGCGTCGTTCCTAAGGCATTTGACTGCTAACCAGAAGGCTGGCAGTTCAAACCCATCAGCCACTCCTCGGAAGGAAGATGTGGCGATCTACTTGCATAGTGATACCACCTCGGAAACCCAAGGAGGGGTCGCTATGAGTCGGGGCCGACTCGACGGCACATAACAACAACAACAACAACAACATAGTGAAAACTGTGACAGCTGGAAGCCAGTAGGACTGCCTTGTTTTTCCAGATCTTGCAAGTTTTCCCCCTTTGACAGAGTATGTTCTTACCACTTTGCTGTTACTTTGTATTAGTGGGAAAATATTTGAATTTTCCTTCTCTAACAAGTTTCTGCTTCACAGTTTCCAGCTTTTGCAGGTTTTACTTACAAACTGCATCTGTGAGGCTCTTCCCTACTCCTTTGACTTCATGCTTCCAAGAGAGAACTTTGACAGAAGAACACATTCACCTTTTCCTTTTCACCTTTCTCACTCCCTTGCAAAGAAAAGGAACGTTTTTCTTGGTTGCTGCTTTGGTTACCTCTAGTGCCATTCTAACAGAAGATAACACAAGTGGGTGGCTGGCTTTAACAAATAAAGATCTATTCTCTTACAGTTTTGGAGGCTAGAAGTCCGAGTTCAAAGTACTGGCCTCTAGAGACTGGGTGAAAGCCCTTTGACCTTGAGCTTCAGCTCTGCCTCTTGCTCGCAGGCCACTGAAGCTGGAGGCCTTCTTCACTTAGGTAGCTGCTGGCTGCTGAGGTTGACAAACCCAAGATCAACAAGTGAAAATTACCAATATTACCCAATATTACCAAACCACATGGGAGGCCACCAATTCAAGTCTATTAACAGTCCCAAGATCAGCACACAACATGGCAGGCTGCTGAAGGATGACTCGGCTACACACAGGATTCAAGCATGCCAAAAGCTACTGAGACCTTTCCCAATGTTTCTCCTTATATGCTGGAAGCAGACCACATCCCTAAGGTGGCTACTCAGCTAGCTGCTCCAGCAGATTCCACCATGGAGCTGATTGCCAACCTCATCATGTGGAATAACCACATCCAGCTGTCCAGCCACTCAAAAACAGACCCAGTCAAGTTGACCCATAACCTTAACTACCATAGCTAAGGAATGCTACCCTTCTCTTGGAGGAGTTTTAATGCACAGTGGCCATCCTGAATGGACAGGTCTGGATTCTGGGGGGAAGTCTATCCCACATGTGGGATTGGCAACTGCTCCTGCCTCAGGACATAAGCACACATGTTGGTGTGAGGTCTGCCTCTGAGGCTTATATGCTCTGTCCCTGCTCTTAGGGATGACAGAAAACAAGCAGCTTGTCACTTTGCTTACAACTGGCTCGTTAGATGTCTGCCATGAGAACCCTATTGTGCAGATTGAGGGGTGGGATGGGAATGAGAAGGCCTGTTTGGCCACAAGTCCCAGCCATATTCTTCAAGCCATGTTCTCTGCTAGCAGTAAAGCTGTTATTTTCGTCCTTATCTGAAACCTATTTTTACTCATCCATTTATTCAAAACTCAGAGGAGAAAGAAGAGTGACTGATAATTATGTTCAAAATGCAGCACTATCTATGATGTTGTCAGGTGCCATCCAATCATTTCTGACTCACAGGTACCTTACATACAACAGAACGAAACACTTCCCGGGCCTGCACCATCTTCACAGTGTTGCTATGCTTGGGCCTATTGTGGCAGCCACTGTGTCAATCCATCCGGTTGAGACTCTTCTTTTTTGCTGACTCTCTACTTTACCAAGCAGAATACCTTTCTGCAAAGATTGGTCCTTCCTAATAAGATAATGATACTGCCTCAGCAACCCAAGGAGGGGTCGCTATGAGTCGGGTCCAACACGATGGCACATAACAACAACAACAACAACAATAAGATATCCAAAGCAAGTGAGATGAAGTTTCACCATCCTCACTTTTAGGGAGCATTCTTGCAGTACTTCTTTTAAGACAGATTTATTTGTTCTTCTGACAGTCCCTGGTATATTCAGTATTCTTCTCCAACACCACAATTTAAATGCATCAGTATCTCCAGTCTTCCTTATACATTGTCTAGCTTTTGCATGCCTATGAGATGATTGAAAATACTACGGCTTGTGTCAGGCACACCTTAGTCCTCAAGGTGACAGGTGACATCTCTGCTTCTTAATATTTTAAAGAGGTTTTTTTTTTCCAGCATATTTGCCCAATGCAATATATCATTTGATTTCTTGACTTCCCCTTCCATGGGTGTTGATTGTGGATCCAAAGAAAATGAAATCTTTGACAACTTCAATAGCAGTACCTATAAATGAGCCCAATTTTATTTTACATATTTAATAAGCATACCCTATTTGGACATATGTGAATTGCATATATTATGTATCACAAGAATTCTGGAAGAAGATAGGTCAAAATAGCAAGAGTGATATCTCTGTGGCTGTTGGGATTATGTGTCCATAAATAATACACATTTTATAATGTACTACATGAGCAAGCGTTACTTCTGTAATCGGAAATGAAGTCATTACTTATTAATCATTTAATTGAAGTACGGATCTGTGAGTCTGCTCTATAATCGCAGACCATGCCTCTTTAGCCAACTATTGTCTGTGCTGCCTTCAGGGCCAATGTAGCCTTTGCTTCTTGGTATCCTTCAGGAATGGCAATTTTCCAAAGTATAACACTGGGATAAATCAGAAGAAATATGTAGGTCTTTTATAGTTGGGGAAAATAAAAATGTTTCCTTTATCTTCTTCTGTGGTGGATGCCATTTACATCATTTGGAGAACAACTGTGTTGACTGGTTATATGAGGGAAGATGTTCAGAACCCAAAAACTTGGAAAAGGGGGTCAGTAGAACTGGGACCTCAGATGCACATATAATTGTTAAATGTAAAATAACTGGAAGTAATGAATTGTAAATATTTATTATTAGCTTTTGGTGGTGTTGTTTTACTCTTTATTTTGAAATAATAATAGACTTAAAAGAGTTTCCTAAGCAATACCCCTCTACCTATTATCTCCCTAAAAGAACTAACGAATCTGTCCTGGAAGCAGACAGAATGCTCCTTGGAAGTGAGAATGGCCGGAATTCGTCTCAGCTACTTTGGTCATGTTGTAAGAAGGGACCGTTCCCTGGAGAAAGATATCATGCTTGGCAAAGTGATGGGACAATGAAAAAGGGGAAGACCCTCGATGAAATGGATTGACACAGTGGCTGCAACGATGGCAAAGATTGTGGGGCTGGCACAGGACTGGGCAGTGTTTTGTTCTGCTGTTCATGAGGTCACTAAGAGTCAGAGATGACTCAACGGGACCTAACAACAACAATCACCTCCCACAGTGATATCTTACATAGCTATAATACATTATCAAAATGAAATAGATTAGCACCATACAATTAATTTGATTATAGACTGTTAAGGATTGAGTCATGTCTTCCCAAAAGTATGTTGAAATTCAGAGCATGGTATCTGTAGACATGACCTTCTTTGGAAATAGGGTCTTTGAAAATGTTATCAGTGAAGTTCACTTCAGTTCATGCTAGAGAAACGTGGGTCCTACTCTGATATGAGAAGTGTCCTTCCTTATAAAAGAGACAAGAGAGGCAGACAGAAGGAAGACATTCATGTGAGGATAGATTCCTGCTGCAGCTGCAAGCCAAAGAACAACTAGGGCTACCAGAAGCCAGGATAAACTAGAAAGGATCTTCCCATAGAACCTTTGGAAAGATCATGGCCCTGGTAACACCTGGATTTGGACTCCTACTTACATAACCACCATTCGTCTCTAAGTTTGTCACACTGTGGTAGCTTGCATGTTGTTGTTATGATGCTGGAAGCTGTCACCAATGTTGTAAGTACCAGCAGGATCATCCATGGTGGACAGGTTTCAGTGGAACTTCCAGACTAATACAGACTAGGAAGG
>NW_006921984.1:1342344-1344261 GCF_000298275.1 Orycteropus afer afer | reverse complement strand
AAAAAAAAAAGGTCCACCATGCAGGGAATGACAAACTGAAGAGGAATGACATGACATTCATTGTCAAAAAGAATATGTCAAGATCTATCCTAAAGTACAATGCTGTCAGTGAGAAGGTAATATTCCTATGCCTGTAAGGAAAACCAGTTAATACAACTATTGTTCAAATATACACACTAACCAAGAATGACAAAAATGAAGAAATGGAAGATTTTTACCAACTAGTGCAGTCTGAAATTGATCAAATATGTAATCAAGATGCACTGATAATTACTAGTGATTGGAATTCAAAAGTTAGAAACAAAGAAGAATAATCTACAAAACAAACAAACAAACAAACTCACTGCCATCGAATCAGTTCTGACTCATAGTGACTCCCATTTGATTTCCAAGACTATAAATCTTTATGGAAGCAGATTGCCCCATCTTTCTTCTGCAGAGCAGCTAGTGGGTTTGAACCAAAAATCTTTTGGTTAGCAGACAAATACCTTAACCACTACCTCACCAGAGCTCCTAAAGAAGAAGGCTTGGTGACTGGAAAATATGGCCTTGGTGATAGAAATGATGCTGGAGATCACATGATAGAATTTTGCAAGACCAATAACTTATTCATTGCAGATACCTTTTTTTCAATGACATAAACAATGATTACATGTGGATCTCACTGGATACATACACATAAATCAAACTGACTGCATCTGTGGAAAGAGACAATGGAGAAGCTCAACACCGTCAGTCAGAACAAGACGAATGAAATTGTTATTGTAGAACAGACTATCAAGTGCTCATATAGTTCAAGTTGAAGATGAAGAAAATTAAAACAAGTCCACGAGAGACAAAATACTATCTGGAGCATACCCCACCTGAATTTAGATCATCTGAAGAATTGATTTGGCACACTGAACACCAATGAACAAAGAGCTGTAGACGACATCAAGGATATCATACATGAAGAAAGCAAAATGTCATTAAAAAGACAGGAAAGGAAGAAAAGACCAAAACGGATGTCAGAGGAGACTCTGAAACTTACTCGTGAATGTAGAGTAACTAAGTGAATGGAAAAAATGACAGAGAAAAAGAGGTAGACAGAAAATTTCAAAGTTGGCTCAAGAAGATAAAGTAAAGTATGATAATGAAACATACAAAGACTTGGAGTTAGAAAAATAAAAAGAGAAGAATATGCTTGGCATTTCTCAAGCTGAAAGAATTGAAGAAAACATTCAAACCTCAAGTCGCAATATTGAAGGATTCTATGGGCAACATATTGAATGACATGGAAAGCATCAAAAGAAGATGGAAGGAAACTTTCTTTGTTGGTTACTAGGAAGGGGAAGGGAAGAGAGGGAAAATTACTAGATAGCTAAGGAACAAGTATTGTTTTGTGTGAAGACAAAGGCAATATACCAAAAGCGAGTGACCAACACAGTAACACTATTGTGAAAGAAATTATTATTCATGAATAATAATAATCAAGGAAAAGGCAGACACAGAGAGGTACACAAGAGGTACAGACAACAAAGATAAACACTGTTGCATATGCAACACTGTGTTATAAGTAATAACAAACTAATGTATGAGTGGATACATAGGTAGACAAGCTGAACTATCAGATACCATTAGGCAAAAAGGAAATATACCCACGACCATGCTTGGCAGATGATATTTCTACAATGTATTTGTATGTACTATAAGAATGTATGAATCTAGGAAAATTAGAGGTTGTCAAAAATTAAGTAGAATGCATAAAGATTGATATCCTAGGCATTGTTGTTGTTGTGTGCCTGACTTATAGCGACCTGACTCATAGTGACCCCTCCTTGGGTTGCCAAGGCAGTATCACTTCGGAAGTAGATTGCCCAACCTCCCTTCTGAGGAGTGGCTAGTGGGTTTGAACCGCCAGCCTTCTGATTAGCAGTC
>NW_006921984.1:1307114-1336443 GCF_000298275.1 Orycteropus afer afer | reverse complement strand
GCTTGGTTGTGCTCATGAGGAATTTGTACACAGACCACAGTTGTGCCAGTTGTTTGAACAGAACAAGGGGACACTGCTTGATTTAAAATCAGAAAAGGTATGCATCAAAGTTGCGTCCTCTCCCACACGTATTCAATCTGTATGCTGAGCAAATAGCTGGACTATATGAAGAAGAGCATGGCATCAGGATTGGAGGAAGACTCAACAACTACCTGGAATATGCAGGTAACACAACCTTGCTTGCTGAAAATGAAGAAAACTTGAAGTACTTACTGATGAAGATCAAAGACTATAGCCAGACTATAGCCTGGACTATATATACCTCAACATAAAACAAAAATCCTCGCAACTGGACCAACAAACAACATCACGATAAATGGAGAAAAAATGGAAATTATCAAGGCTTTCATTTTACTTGGATCCACTGTCAAAGCCCATGAAAGGGCAATCAGGAAATCAAACAATATATTGCATTGGTCAAATCTGCTGCAAAAGATCTCTTTAAAACAGTGTTCAAAAGCAAAGATGTCACTCTGAGTGCTATGGTGCACCTGACCCAAGCCAGGGTATTTTCAATCACCTCATATGCGTATGAGAACAATGAGTAAGGAAGACTGAAGAAGAACTGATGCATTTGAATGATGGTGTTGGCAAAGAATATTGAATGTATCATGGACTGCCAGAAGAATAAACTAATCTCTCTTGCAGGAAGTACAGCCACAATGCTGTTTAGAAGTAAGGATGGCAAGACTTTGTCTCATGTACTTTGGACATGTTATCAGGAGGGACCAATGCCCGGAAAAGAACATCATATTTGCTAAAGTAGAGAGTCAACAAGAAAAAGGAAGACCCTCAATGAGATGGAGTAGCATAGTGGCTACAACAATGGGATCACACAGGAACAGTGGGGAGGATGACGCAGAACTAGGCAGTGTTTCTGTCGTACATGGGATTGCAGTGAATCGGAGCTGACCCATGGCACCTAACAGCAGCAGCAACACCCTCCATATCTGTTTCCTACAAGCCACTCATTTTGTGGGATTTTGCTATGGATGACATAGGAGACTAGTCAGAGACTTTGCTTAGATTTCACAAGGTTTTGCATGTACTCATTTTTTATCTGTGTATATAATTCTGTAACATTTTATGTCAAAAGATAGATTCATATCGCCTCTACCTCAATCTAGATAATGAAACTGGCGTAGTGCCTAAGGCATTTGACTGCTAACCAGAAGGGTGGCAGTTCAAACCCACCAGCCACTACTCAGATGGAAGACTGGACAATCTATTTCTGTAGTGATACCGCCTCGGAAACCCAAGGAGGGGTCACTATGAGTCGGGACCGACTAAGGCAGTGAGTTTGGTTTCTACTAAACTCACTGTCGTCAAGTTAGATCTGACTCATAGCGACCTCCTTTGGGTTTCAGAGGAGATAAGTCTTTACACAAGTAGATTGCCCAGTCTTCCTTCCACGGAGCAGCTGGGTTTGTACTGCCAGCCTTCTGGTTAGCAGTCAAGTGCCTTAGACACTACACCACCAGAGCTCCTAAACGCTTTGCTCAGTCGCTGCCATTGAGTTGATTCCAAGGCTGGTTCTCTACAGAAGTAGATTGCCCAGTCTTCCTTCTGAGAAGTGGCTGGTGGGTTTGAACCATCAGCTTTCTGATTAGCAGTCAAATGTCTTCGGCATCATACCACCAGAGCTCCCAAGTCTGGTTTGATATAACCAAAAAAGAACTCCTTTTATACACCCTCCCTCCCCTTCCTGAAAGCCCTAGCAACCATTGATCTGTTCTTCCTCTCTATAATGTTTAATATAACTTGTTTAATTGTAACTTTATATAATTTAATTTCCAATAAGACCACACTTAAATTAGCTTGCAAAATTCCTGAATTCGCTTGAGCTGGTGCAAGCCTACTTCAACAAGCCACTGCAAGTAAAACAGCACAGTAGTTCTGTAGTATGGAAAACAAACAGACAAACAAACAAACAAAACAAAACTGGAAACTGGAGCCAGTTTCCTCTTCCAGAATGAAAAACTACTGATGACAGGAACAGGAAGTCAACACAAAGGATCAAATCCCTTCTTCCTCCTCTAGATACCCTGCCTCCCTCTAACCACCAACCGTGCTGTTGAGTTGATTGCGACTCATGGCAACCCCACATGTGCAGAGTAGAACTGTGCTTGTGTGTAGTTTTCAAGGCTCTGAACTTCTGTAAGCAGATCCTCTGGGTGGCCTCGAACCTCCAACCCTTTGGCTATAAGTTGAGCACTTAACCATTTGTGCCACCCAGGGACCCCTTGCCTTCCTCTAGCCCTCCTAGTATCTAATAGCTATGGAAAAGTGGTTTATAGAGTCCCAGGTCTCCTACCACAAAGCAGAGAACAGAGGGGAGATCTGGAGATGAGAGACAATAGCTTAATTCCAAACACACTGACTTTTCTTAGAAGATTATTCTTGTGAACTGTTAGTCTCTTATTCACTTGAGCTATCACTGTGGGGTGTCCTTTGGACCATGAGCCTCTTTATCCAAGAAAGGCAGTTATTTCTGGCCACTTATTTTCATACTTTGTAATTTATTTTGAGAAACTTACTGCTTATGGTTTATTTGCAGAGTCTAGCCATGTTTTTTATGTATATAACTTTTTTTTTTAAGTGTGCTGCATTTTGCTTGTCACATGTTCCCAAGAGATGCTTGACTCTATTTTCTCCAGAATGCTTCTGAATTCGATAATAAAAAGCATAGTCAAGTCAGATTTGGTATATGAACATTTAATTGAGAGAAAACAACCTTTCAGGAATATTTATGTGCTTTACATACAGTAAAGCCTTCCTCGTGATGCTCAGAAACCCACCACTCTCCTTAAAGGGAAAAACAAGTTCTGGAAAGAGGCTGTGTGTGCCAGGGAGGAATTCATTCACTCAGTCGTAGGCTGGCTCCCAGTGCATGTGAATTCTCTCCTTACTAAGTAGCTTGAGATGAGTGCAACTGCTCTTCTCAGCTCCCTGAAACCAGCCTGATAGCTTACCTCCAACCTCTGAGCCTGGTGTAGTCCCAGGGTATAGCCGAGCTAATGATGTAAACTGCTACTGCAGCATGAGCAGCCACTGTTTAAGACTGTAGACTCACCGACCAGAAGAGTGCCAGGCTTTCTCCCTGCACACCAGCCATCTCCTAGACTACTTGCCTGTCTCGTGTCTTGTTTGTCCCTTAACACATTTAAAATTTATAGTTTAATGCCCTGCCCCCCACCATGAATGTAATACATTCTGATGATGGAAAATTTCAGAAATACAGATAATTGGGGGGAAATAAAATACAATTTGAGATCATTTATGGCTTAATCTTAATGGGAAAAGAAATCAAATTAAAAAAAAAAAGTCCAGAAGATGTGTGTGTTTACTTACAAGATGATATGATCTTGCTTTCATGGAACTGCTTTTTAGGGCTGAAGTGAGCAAAATTTGATTTCAAAAGCCCCCTTCCTCTTTGCCGTGGACCTCTAGGGGGCCTGGAACTGCCTTAGTGACACCCCATGGTGGCTCTCCACAGCCCTGCCTTCACAGCTTACCTCTCCTCTGCCCTGTTCTTGCAATGCCCTGCTATTTTTCTATTCAATTTGGAATTGGACCTATTGTGAGCAGAATGAGTCAGGGGGATGGGAGTCTGAGTGGTACAAATGGTTAATCAGTGCAAACAGTTTAATGTCTTAAACATCAAATCTTGAACATAATGGTCTTAGGCAGCAGACTCTTATCCAAAAGATGGGGGGCTCGAGTCCACCCAGAGGTGCCTGGGAAGAAAGTCCTGGCTATCTACTTCAGAACAATCAGCGATTGAAGACCCTGTGAAGCACAGTGCCGCTCTGACCCACACGGGGGTGTCATGAGTCAAAACTCCACAATAGCTGGTTCTTTGGACCCAGATGGACACTTTGCCATGACAAGACCAGTTAGAGGGAGTGGAATGCCTTCTCAGAATACTCATACCCAAGATACGGCAAGAATCGACCAAACGAAACTCATCACCGTTGAGTAGATTCTGACTCATAGCGACCCCTCCTTGGGTTTCTGAGGCAGTATCTCTATGGAAGTAGATTGCCTGGTCTTGCTTCTGAGGAGTGGCTGATGGGTTTGAACTGCCAGCCTTCTGGTTAGCAGTCAATACCTTAGACACTACCCCACTGGGCAGCAAATACTGTACCTATCTGCAGAGATGTAAAGTGATGGGCACTCATTGTAGAAAGAGACTGTGGGCGTGCCCTTTCCCTCCCAGCCACTCCCGTGCTGGTTTTCTCTCTCTCTTGCTCTGGTGGCATAGTGCCTAAGGCATTTATTTGACTGCTGACCAGAAGGTTGGCAGTTCAAACCCACCAGCTCTATGGAAGGAAGACTGGGCAGTCTACTTCCGTAAAGATTTACCACCTCAGAAACCCAAAGGGGGTCGCTATGAGTCAGAATCGACTCAATGAGTTTGGTGTGGTTTTACCACGGTCAGGGACACAGCCCAGGAGTGGGAGTCCAGTGGAGTGACCACCTCACTTTCCTCCTCCCTCTCTTCAGGTGCTCACCTCCAACAGCCATATTAGCATTTCAGTCCCTTATCTCCTGCCTGGACCTGCCATTCATATGCAGATCTTTCTCCTGTCAGCCTGGATGGGTCACCAGAGAGATGGGATTCAGCCATTTCAGTCAGGGACCAGCTGATAATTGATTCGTGATTTTTCAACTGCAAGATGCTACTGTTGTGCTCTTTAGCAAGACGTTGAGAGCCAGAATAGGAGCTGTTGGAGCATGGGCTTTGGATCCAGCTGTGAGTTTCAGTCTCAGCCTCATCAGTTATGTGCTGTGTGACCCCAGGTGAGTTTAGTCCCTACACTAGTGTCCTCAAGTGCAGGACAGAGATGAAAAGACTAGGTGTGCAGTGTCCTCACTACAGAAGACTAAGGGTGCTGGTAGGACTGCTGTTCCATGCAGTGCCCCCACTGCAGTGATCAGGCAGTAGATGGTATGTGGCATTCACAGTGTGATTCCAGGAAAGCAATGGCTGTCCGTACCACCCACAGCCTGCGATAAGAGTGGGGAATTGGGCCAAGGTGGCCCAGGGTGCGACAGAGATACTGCACAGCTTATAAAGAACATTGAGCCGTGCTGTGGGGTGTGGAGCTGCCGCACTGTCTTATGTACACTGGATATGAGTCCTGCCAGCTCTCCTTTGACCCTGTCCCAGAGATCTGGGAGTGAGAAACAGACTTTTTCTGGACCCATACTTGGGCCTGCCTGATAGCACTGAAGCGAGGCTGGAAAAGGGAGCAAAAGAGATTTTGCAGCTATGTAATAGAGAAGGATCAGACATTTAAAGGGTGTATTGGTTCTAAGAGGAGCTCTGGTGACATAGTGGATAAGGCATTTGGCTGCTAACCAGAGGGTCAGCAGTCTAAACCCACCAGTTGCTCCATAGGAGGAAGATGAGGCAATGTATTTCCATAAAGATTTATAGCCTTTGAAACCCAGTGGGGTTGGCTATGAGTCAGAATCAACTCAATGGCAGGGGGTTTGGTTTGGTTTGGCTATTGGTTCTAAGAATTGATGCATTTGAAGGTTAGTGTAGACATTTGAAGAATAGACCATGGACTGCCAGAAGAATGAACAACTCTGTCTTGGAAGAAGCACAACAGGAATGCTACTTAGAGCTGAGAATGGCCAGAAACCTTCTTTCTGAGCAGTGGCTGGTGGATTTGAACCTCCAGCCTTCTGGTTGGCAGTCAAATGCCTTAGGCACTACGCCACCAGAGCTCCTATGGTCATGTTGTCAGAAGGGACCAGTTCCTAGAGATGGATATCATGCGTGATAAAGTAGAAGGTCTACAAAAAAGGGGAAGACACTCAACAAGATGGATTGACACAATGGCTGTGACCATGGGCTCAAGCATAGCAAGGATTGTGAAGATGGCACAGGACTGGGCAGGGTTTAGTTTTGCTGTACACAGGGGCACTACGAATGGCACCTAACAATGACAACATTTGTTCTCATCCTCCCAGAGGCACCTCAGAAGAAAGGTCTGGTGATCTACTTCCAAAAAGTCAGCCATTGAAAGCCCTGTGGAGCCCAGTTCCACTCTGACGCACACAGGGTCGTCATGACTGGAGTCCACTTGGCAGTAAGTAGTTCCTGTCTTTTTTTAATTAGCTTATACACAATAGCAGAATCATGTGATCGTGAAAGATAAACAGGCAAGTGAGACCCTGTGTCATATGGGGTGAGAGTTAGGCACTTCTGTGTATTCCGTGAACTGGCTATGTGACCCAGGAGAAATGCTGCTTCGGGTCCTCATCTGTGAAATGAGAATGATAGCGTCCTGCATGTGACACTCAGGATTATTCTGAAGATGAGAGGAGATAATAGTGGTGAACATGCTTCGACAAATCAAAATCCTATAAAAGATGCTTTGCGTTGTTATAAATGCTGTGAGTGATCAGGCCGGACAGCCTCTTCCTTCACTTTGGTCTAATAGAGGTCTTGTGGCTTTTTCTCTGAGAACTTGCTATGTTATCATCCATAAATGCAGAAATTTTTAAAATGTGAAATTGAAATTTGAAGTAATTAACAGTCCATGGAGAAGATTGAGGATGGAGAGATGAGAGGGAGAGGGCAGAATGTAATGCACCCTACATTTTTTTTTTCAACTTTAAAAAATTTTTAAAAAAAAAAAAAAAATGTAGGGTGCACTACATTCTGCCTTCTCCCTCTCATCTCTCCATCCTCAATCTTATAGAATATTTAGGAGCTCTGGTAGCATAGTGGCTAAGACACTTGACTGCTAACCAGAAGGCTGGCGGTTCAAATCCACCAGCCACTCCTCGGAAGGAAGATGGGGCAATCTACTTCCGTAGTGATACTGCCTCGGAAACCCAAGGAGGGGTCGCTATGAGTCGGGTCTGACTCGAAGGCACATAACAACAACAACAACATAGAATATTTATATTTTATCCCATATTTATTGAGCACTTGCTTTGTGACCGTGCAGGCACTTGTTGTTAGCTGCTGTTGGCCCCCAATTCACAGCCACCTTGTGTGCAATGGAACAAAATGCTACCTGGTCCCGCTCCATCCCTGTGATTGTGGGTTGGACTGTTGTGTTCCTTGTGGTCTTCACTGGCTGATTTTCAGAAGTAGATCACCAGGGCTATCTCCCTCATCCATTTTGGTCTGGAAGCTCTGCCAAAACCTACCTGTTCAGCATCATAGCAACACAAGCTTCCACTGATGGGCAGGTGGTGGCTGCATGTGATATACATTGGCTGGGAACCAAAGCCAGGTCTCCCTCATGGAAGGGGAGAATTCTACCGCTACCTGGTAGTAACTGGGGACATGATCCCTGCCATAGAGATTAGCTGGCCAACAAAGCCATGATAGGACCTCTTGACTTCCTTTATTCCGTTTCAGCTACCTATTCCCCTAAGTATAGTTGATCTTGTCACCGCCTGAGTCTGCCTGACCTTCAAGATCACTAATTTTAAACTCCTGCTTTTTAAAGTCACTTTAACTGCTTGAGCACTAAACTTATATGGAGCCAGCCACATTGCAGCTCAGAAGTGGTCCATTTGTCACCCCCTCCCCCAGACAACTGTCTGGCTGTTTCCTGTCTCCTTCCTTTCCACCGATGACCTTTTTTTCCTGTTTTCCTGAGGAAATCAATGCCGTTGGCAGAGAAATCTCACAAGCTCCCACCCGGTCACCTGTCCACCTACCTGCATCCCCATCTTCTTACTATAGACAAGCAGCCCCTGCTCCAGCCTGAGAGCAACCTTCCACTCCATCCCATGCCCTCTCTCCGACTCAAGGGCATCACTGCAGCAAGGATCACCTCTCTCTCTTGCATTATTCATTGTTATTCTCTGCTGCCTCATTGGCGTCAGCGTTCATACAGAGGGCGATTCCTTGTAACTGAAAAAAAGACAAATTCACATTCGGTGTCTGTCTCCTCTCCAGCTACCACCCCATTTCTCTCCTTCTCTTTAAAGCAAAACTCCTAGATAGAGTTGTCTGCACTCACTCGTTCTGGGATTTCTCCTCCTATTTTCTCTTGAGGCCTCTTCTGAGCCTTTTCCTGCCTGTTGAAACCAATCTTCTCAAGGTCACCAGTGAGGTCCACATTGCCAATCCAGTGGACAGTCCTCAGTTCTTAGCTGACTTCACCTGACTGCTGTATTGAATTTGGTTGTTCACACCCTACACTCTTTCTTCCTTGAAACATTCTCTTCTTTTGGCTTCTTGGATGCCACTTTCTCCTGGGTATTCTCTTACCTCATTGTCCACTCCTTCTCAGTTTCCTTTGCTGGTTTCAGTCATGTTCCTGACTTCCAAACTGGGATGTCCCAGAGCTTTGTGCTCTGACCTCTTCCCTTGGTAACCTTTCTACACCCCCATGGGAATCTTATCCAATCCCATTGACATTAAATATAATCTGTCTGGTGGCTCCCCTGTTCAGTCCAGCCCTGACTCTCCTCCTTTTAGCTGTGATAGGTGCTTGTGACTTAGCAGGCTTGAACTGATCTAATGATTCTCCCCTGACATAGTTACTGCTTCCACAGACTTCTCCAATCCAGTTAAAGATAAGCTCCATACTTTCAGTTGCTCAGACTCAAAACTGTGATGTTAATCTTGATCTCTTTAAATTCATATCCAAAAACTTAGTCTGTCAAAAAAATCTTTTTGATTCTACTTTTAAAACATGTGTAGGTCTCAACTACTTCTTACTACTACCACTGTTCCATCCTGGGGCAAGGCACCACCTTATCTCACTTGTACTATTGCAAAACTTAGTAACTAGTCTCTCTGCCACCTTTGCCCACTTCTGGTATATTCTTAGGAGTCCTGGTGATGCAGTATTTAAAGTTCTTGGCTGATAACTCAAAGGTCAGTGGTTTGGACTCACCAGACACTGAACCTACCAGCCAATCCATGGGAGAAAGATGTGATAGTCTGCTTCTGTAAAGATTTATAGCATTGGCAACCATATGGGGGCAGTTCTACTCTGTCCTATAGGGTTACTATGAGTCAAAATCAACTCAACTGGAATGGGTTGGTTGGTTCTGTTCTTAATTCAACAGCAAGAGTGATCTTGTTAAAACATAAAATCAGCTTCTTCTCTGTTCAAAACCCTCCAAAGTTTCTCACCTCCAAGAAAAATCAAATTTACTCCAATGGCTTATGCCTTAGCTATCTAGTGCTGCTATAACAGAGATGCCACAAGTGGATGGCTTTAATCAACATAAAGTTATTCTCTTGCAGTTTAGGTGGCTATAAGTCAGAATTCAGGGTGCTAGCTCTCTCTCTAAGTTCTGGAGGAAGGTCCTCATCTCTTTTCATTATCTGTGAGCCCAGAGCTCCTTGGAGATCTCCATATGTCTTGGCATCGATCTTCCCCTGGGTCTAGGAGGGTCTCAGCACAGGAACCCCGAGTCCAAAGGGTATGTTCCACTCCTGACTGTTCTTTCTTCATGGTGCTGAAGTCCTCTTTCTCTACTTACTTCTCTCCCCTTTCATCTCTTCTAAGATAAAAGGTGATGCAAGCCACACCCCAGGGAATGTCCCCTTACATTGGGTCAGAGCTGTGATCTGAGTAAGGGTGTTGCATCCCACCCAAAACTCCTTACGTCTTATTGGCTGATCACATCAGATCACATTATGGGACATGATTACATCATTATACAACTGCAGAATTGCATAACTAGCATACCACTGAAAATCAGCCCAGCCAAGTTGAGATATATTTTGGAAGAACACAATTCAAGCTATGACAGCCTACAAGGCCTTAAAATATCTGATTCCCCTTTACTTTTTGGCTTCATCTGCTATTACTCTTTCCCTTGTTCACTCTACTCCATCCATACTGGCCTCCTTATTAATCCTCAAATAAGTTGGAATCCTACCATCTAATAGCTTTGCATTTCTATTCCCTCTGCTTGGAACTCTCTTTCCTCAAATAACCACACAGTCCACTACCTCTCATTTGCGTTAGTCAGAGTCCAATCAGAAGACAGACCACACAGTAATTTGAACAAAGACAATTTAATATAAATAATTATTAACAGGGGTTGAAGTATTGGAGGATAAGTAAAGTAAGATAGGCAAAGTAAGTAAATAAGTAACAGGTAGAGAGACCTCTGGAAAATACCAGGATAGTTGATAGAGCAGTCACCACCCCAAGAGCTGAGATCTAGACCTCGTTGGAGAGCATGTGGTTACGCCTCACTGGACAGTACTTTGCTGACAGGAATTGCTAGAAGTCCACCCTCTGGATTTCTGGGAGAAATTGTCTACAGGGAGACACTGTCCCTGAGAACTTGCTATAAAGCGGCCCATGGGGTGCTGGGAAACCATCCAAGAGAAAGTGTCAAGCATGCAGCACTCTGCTACAAAGCCAACTGAGGGTACTAGCTGGGAGAAGACATTCACAGAGAAGTGCCCGACAGTCAGGTTTCTGCTGCAAAGCTACCTGAGGGGTGTGGCAGGGGAAACTACCCATGGGGAAGTGCCACACACTGCTGCCCACTGGGTGCTACCTAAAAAGCACTCCCACTACAGGTTGACAAGATGAGTGTACCCAAACTAGAGCGAGAAACCCCCTCCTCTTGCAGTGTCATCCAGCACCCTCTACCGACAACCCTTAATGTCATGGTCATGGCAAAGGGGAAATACTGTAAGGGCTCCTCTCCATTGCTGCAGAGCAGGTAATGAAGGGTGGATTTGGAGCTAAGAGGCAGCCAGTGATAACTGGCACTCTTCCTTCAGATCTTTACTCAAATACCATCTCAGTGAAACTTCCCTGGCTTCTCTAGCACAAACTTGAACCACTGGGAGTTTCTAGCTCCCTTGACTTCTTTATTTTTCCTCTTTGGCACTAATCACTGATGAATACATATGACTTTGTCTAGGAGAAGAGTGAAGAGAGAAGAGCAGCGGGTCAAGGACTGAGCCTAGGGAAGTGCTAACATTGGGAGGTCAAGCAGGAGAGGAGAAACTTGAAAAACAGACTGAGATGTGAAGACTAAGTGGAAGAAGGAAACTCAGAGGAATGCAGGTTCATGTCAACAAAGAAGACGTTATCAACTGAGCCAATAAGCTTGAGAGAGCAAGAGCAGAAAAGCAGACACTGGACGTGGAACCCAGCCACACAAACTCGACAAGAGCAGACATGCTGGGAAGAGAGGGGCCCAACCAGACTGAACTGGTTGGAGGAGGGGCATGGAGAGTGAGAAGTGAATATTGTGAAAAGGGCATTTGTGGGAGAGGTGGACAGTCAAACTGTTGCAGATAAAGAGGAGGAACAAGTGGATATTGGTGAGAGAGGCATTTTGGGAATTCTGGTCTTGACAGAGGCCTAGAGGAAGACAGGTGAAGAGATTCTGAGTCATGTTATGAGAACAAAGAGAGATGTGACACCTAAGTCAGGTCTGTGGTGTGATGAGAAAAGGTTTCTTCTATGTCCTGTTATCAAAATCATCTTGTTTTTGAGAAACTGAGGGAGATTTGTGAAGCTGGGAAAAGGAAACAAAGCCAGATATGTTACTTGGAGCCCAGTTAAATGATCTCTGCTGTATTTCTGTAATTTGTTAAACCATTAGCAGTTTTTTGCACATAATTTTTCTTAAAAGAATAAAGAAGCAATGTGTGTGGCCCAGATGCTGGCTGAGGCTGTGTTGTGCTGATGGCTCAAATTAGAGAGGGCAAGGGAACCAGGAATGAAGGCCACCATCCTGAGGTGCACTCTGAAATGGAGGACTGAAGTCAAGTCCATGAGCAGCGTCAGGACAGGACAGGGTGCCAGGCATTTGGATTCTGGGCCCAGAGATATGACAAGCTTCTTTGTCACCACTCCAGTCTTTTCAAGACACTTGGAATCCAACTCCAGGGACAGCACATGTGGTTTGTGGCTGTGTTGCCTCAGGAGTCAGCCTTGCCAACTCTTCATGGTGGATGGATGCAGAGGCCACTCGGGAGAAACTGCGGGTCCATGTCGTGCTCTGTGTCTGATGGCTGTGATCATGTCCTATGAAGTCAGAGCACCAAACAAGCAGTAAATGTCCTCCCCACCGCCTGACAATGGCGCAGGTTGACTTTGAATAAACATGTATGCTGGTGGCCACAGATTGGAGGGTCTTTGACAACAGAGAAGGAAACAAGCTTCTGGGGCTCCCAGAGTTAAACATGGGCTGAAGGTCACCCAGAAAGGAATGGCCTACACCATGCATTACTCCCTCACCTATGAACGGAAAGGACGGTCACTGGTATCCAAGCAGGGTGGCACAAAGAGTTGAAACCTCACCATGATAAGGTCCGTCAGTGGCCTTAGTAGTGAACTCTCTGGTCAGATGGGTCCAGGATGATGCTATTTTAAAATCAGGCTCTTGATAACATTTCAATTTATAAGTTTATTCTCCATACAAGCCCTGGTGTTAAAATTTAAAAATAATTTTACTTACCTTTAAACTATTTAGCACTCTAGTTTTTAAAGAGAAAGTAAGAAAAATGGTCAAAAATAAGAATAAGATCAAGGACCTGTTTCTCTACCTTCCTCTCGTACCCTTTCAAATATGGCTTCCTTGGCTATTCTTCCTTTTCAGCCCACCTTCAGAAATGCAGACCACAAGCTAATTGAAGGTCAGTCACTTTTGTAGTATGCCAAATGTGTACAAAGCCCATTGCTGTCAAGTCAACTCTGACTCATAGCAACCCTATATGAGAGTATAACTGCCTCATAGGGTCTCCAAGTCTGTAATCTTTACAGAAGCAGACGGTCACATCTTTCTCCCACAGAGCAGCTGGTGGGTTTGAACCATTGATCTTTTGGTTGGCAGCCAAGTGCTTAACTATTGTGCCACCGGTGCACCTCCAAATGCATATATTGATGGAAAACTCATAAGGGTGGGAAATTAATCAGAGGTAGACAGAGTACTAATTAAAACAATTGGAAAGACTAATTTGTAATTAGAAGCTTTGTTTCCTGAAACCTGGAGGAAGGACTCTGACTCATGTGAGAAGCCCCCAGGCAACTCAGTTTCTTAGCACGAGCCTAAGTGGAGCGTTTTCTATAGTTCAGGGTAATCAGTCACAGGTCCCACTGAGTCTGCACAGGGTGTTCCTGGCAGCACTGCCTCTGATTAAACAAGTTCTCAAACTGAGGAGCCCTTTCACCTCTTTCTCCTTCAGAACCTCTTCTCATGCCTCTCCCACAACCCTCCAATGGTGCTTTGTGTCCTCATACTGTCTCCAGGGCCAGCTACTAGGTCGGGACACCTGGCTGTGTCTCAACTGGTGCCTCCATTTCTAAGTTAATCCCTTCCAGATCTCCATTTCAGCCCACTTCATGGAAAAATCCATTTGATAAGGGACAGTTGAATTCAGTGGGTTGATCAAGAAAAGTATCCAACAAAACTATATCATACGTAAATGTGAATAATTGCACAGAGGTATTCAATGTCATAGGAATGCTTTGTATTTGAAACATATAGCTTGGTAACTCACATGGATGAGTATTATGGAAGAATTTTGAGAAAGGATTTTCTCTGTCACTGGGGTTTTATTTATTCTTGTAACAAACACTTTTTAAAGTGTCTTTCCTGTGTCAGAAACTGCATTAAGGGCAAGGATTATAAATATTATGCGTTTAAAGAAGATCACTGTCAATGTAGGGGATAGATAAGTAGACAATGAATTTTGATTAAGGCTATAATAATGCTTAACGGTGACCATTTATCTGGACTTTCATTATCTGAGATATTAATGCCCTGGCTTTTTGAGCCAGTGTGAGTCAGGATTTTCTGTTAGAGTTGTAAGCATCTGCCACTGGAATGGAAGCTCTGAGAGAGCAGAAACCAACTAACTTGTCCTCTGCTGTGTGTCCTCAGTGCCCAGAACAGAGCCAGGTACAAGGAGCGCACTCAGGAGAAACCGGGTGAATGAATGAATCTATCAAGAGCCACTGCTCCTCTTGTGCACTGGGTTCCCCAGCCTCACTGCCTAGCAATAGTCTCCTCTTTCCTGCAGTGCCTCATTTTGCTTTTTCTGTGGTTTAAATTTTGTCCCAAAACATGGAATCCTAGCCCCTATACCTGTGGATGTAACTTTGTTTAGAAAAAGCATTTTCTTTGTTACATTAACTAGATCTTACCTAAATAGGGTGGGTTCTAAGTCTAATCACTTCTGAGTTATAAACAGACCAGAGTACGCACACACACTGCTAGGTGCACAAGTGGGCTATAATCTCTCTTCTCTCTCACTATTGCCCTAGCTAATAATGGACATAATATTTACTAATGGACAGAAAGTAAAATATGTGCCTCAGGGGAAAATGATTGCCCCTTGAAGAACCTTGTTGTCATTGTTATGTGCCATCGAGTCGGCCCTGACTCATAGCGACCCCTCCTTGGGTTTCCGAGGCGGTGTCACTACGGAAGTAGGATTGCCCAACATTCCTTCTGAGGAGTGGCTGGTGGGTTGGAACTGCCAGCCTTCTGGTTAGCAGTCAAGTGCCACTATGCTACCAGAGCTCCTCTGAAGAACCTTAGGGGGAAGGAATACTCTTGAGGTCAGTACATCTAGTGTAGCCATAAGGAGATGGTTGCCCACCCTAAAAGGGGCAATCAGTTGCCCACAGTAGGTTTTCCACTTCTATTACCATCTTTATTACTCCTTTTCCCCACTTGCTCTTTGTCCATGCTGTTTGACACTTAAACATGGTTGTCATACTTGTGTAGTAACCATGGGAGTGAGGAGCTCTGGAGTTCTTCTCCCATGGCATTCAGTGGGGCATTCAGGGATACTATGTAACCTCATACCCCAGGACAGGAGCCTAACTTCAGAAACTTTGTTTGATGAGGATGTTTGCTGTTCTACTCACCCCTGTCCTGTTCATTTATATCTGTGAGTAATAATGATGATTGGCCACATCGCTAAAACTGTGTCTGATCTTGCCTGGCTCAAAACAGTCTTTACTACGGTGAGGATTCTCTACAAGTCAAGGAGTGCCACACAACTGGACCAATAAGCAGCATCATGGTAAATGGAGAAGAGTTTGAAGTTGTCAAAGATTTCATATTACTTGGTTCCACAATCAACCCAATGGAAGCATCAGTCAAAAAATTAGATGATGTATTGCACTGGGCAAATCTGCTGCAAAAGACCTCTTTGAAGGGCTGAATAGCAAAGATGTGTCTTAGAAGACTAAGGTCCTCCTGACCCAAGCCATGGTATTTTCAATCACCTCATATGCATATGAAAGTTGAACAATGAATAAGGAAGACTGAAGCAGAGTTGATGCTTTTTAGTTGTATTGGTAGAGAACATTGAAAGTGCAATGGACGGCCACTAGAATGAACAGATCTGTCCTGGAAGAAGTGCAGCCAGAATGCTCCTTGGAAACGAGAATGGCCAGACTCCGTCTCACCTACTTTGGTCATGCTGTCAGATGGGACCATTCCCTGGATAAGGATGTCATGCTTGGTAAAGTGGAGGGCCAACAGAAAAGGGGAAGACCCTCAATGAGACAGATTGACACAATGGCTGCAACAATGGGCTCGGGTATAGCAAGGATTGTGAGGCTGGCACAGGACCAGGCAGTGTTTCGTTCTGTTGTACATAGGGTCCCTATGAGTGGGAGCTGACTCACAGCACCTTATGACAACAACAAAAAGAGTGCCAAAGATTGGCAGCAGACACCAGAATGAGGTGAGGGGCCTACAGAAGGAATCAACATGGCTGAGACCCTAATTTGGACTTTTAACTCCCAGAACTGTGAGAAAATTGATTTCTGTTCTCTAAAGCCACCAACTTGTGGTATCTCTTCTCTAGCAGACTACTGGGTTATTCTCATCAGCACACCCTTTCCCCTTAGCTCCTGCTCCATGTCTTTCTCCCCTTTGTAACAAATCTCCTAGGAAGAGTTGTCTATACCTGCTGTCTCCAAGTTTCTTTCTTTACTTTGTCTTATCTTCTCTCCTGGTAGCTCTTACCCTGCCTCCCCACCAAGCCTGTTCTTCTTCTCTTGAAGCTCTTCTACTCCTCCCTGCTGCTAAACACAGGGTTCAGTTCTCAGGCCTCACCTCATTCACACAGTGGCATTGGACCCAGATAACCACACCGTCCTCCTAGATGCAGATTCTTCATCTGGCCCCAGGACACAGCTCTTGCCTTGTTTCTGCCCTCCCTCATTGGGTGCTCCTTTGCTACTTCCTCCCTATTTTCCATTGATTTTTTCAAAGCTGGGCTTTCCAAGGCTCAGTCCTTTGCTCTCTTCTCTTTCTCTTTCTATACACACTTCCTTGTAGTTCTCATCTAGTCTTATTATTTAAAATACCTTTTATATGCTTCCAACTGCCAAATTTATATTTCCAGCCAAACCTTTCTTCTGAACTCCAGACTCACATATGCAACTGCATTACCTGCTTTTATAATACACACTTCAAACCTAACATGGCTGACACTGAATTTGTGATATTTCTCTACAAATTGGTTCTACCTTCTGGTTGCTCAGGTCAAAATCTTGGCATTATCCTTGACCTCTCTCTGCTCCATCAGGAAACCTGATTGGCTGTATGTACAAAACACATCCACATACTCACAACTGGCCCACTTCTTACCACCTACACTAACTACTATCACCCTGGTCTAAGCCTCTATCCTCTCTCACCTGAGTATTGGCAATAGTCCCCTAAGATGGCAGTCTACTCTCAACAGAGCAGCCAAAGTGAGCCTTTTAAAACATAAACCAGGTGGGACTTCTCCCGTCAGAATCCTGTAGTGGTTCTCATTGTCTGCGTCCAAGCCAAATGGCCTAAAAGGTCCTAGAGATCCGTGCTCCTCCCCCTCCCTATTGCCACCGAGTCCTCTCCCCTATTTACCACCCCTTGTTTGGCTCCAACCACATTTGTCTCCTTGCTGCTGCCATTCCTGCCCTAGGCTTTTGCTCTAACTCAGGAATTGGCAAATATTTTCTGCAGCGGGCCAGAAAGTAAGTACTATAGGTTTTGTGTCCCTGTCACAGCTCCTCAACTCTGCTGCCGCCACATGAAAGCAGCCATAGACAATACATAGATGAATGAGTGTGGCTGTGTTCCAGTACGACTTTATATATGGACACTAAAATTTGAATTTCATGTAATGTTCATGTGTCAGAAAACATTACTCTTCTTTTGACTTATTTCCACCATTTAAAAATGTCAAAAGAGTTCTTAGCTCATGGGCCATCTATGTGGGTTGGATTTGACCCAGAACCACAGTTTGCTGATGCCTGCATAGTTTCCCTCGCAGGGAATGCTCTTCCTACAGATACCTGCTGACCATTCCCTTATCTCTTTCCCATCTCTAATTGAATCTCACCTTCTCTGGGATGCCTGCCCTGACTTCCCTATTTAACCCTGCCCTCCTTCTTGGAGCTCTGGTGGCACAGTGCCTAAGGCATTTGACTGTTAACCAGAAGGTTGGTGGTTCAAACCCACCAGCCACTCTGCAGAAGGAAGACTGGGCAATCTACTTCTATAAAGATTTACTGCCTTGGAAACCCATAGGGGTTGCTATGAGTCGGAATCAACTCCATGGCAGTGGGTTTGATTTGGGTTTTTGGTTCTTATTCCCTTGCCTTTTCCAACATTCTTGATTCTCTTTACTCTGCTCTACTTTTGCCTCTTTGCACACACCTATCAGCATGTAACTGGCTACATAATTTACTTATAATTATGTTTATTGTGCATTGATGGTTTCTTCCCTTCCTGCTGGAAAGCAAGCTCCACAAGGGTGGAGATATTTGTCTTGTTCCTTTTTGTAGCCCAAACACCTAAAATCAGTGCCTGGGTGAGAAAGAGGAGATTGATTTTAAGGAGCTGGCTCATGTAATTGTGGGGGCTAGCAAGTCTAAACTCCATAGGCCAGTCAGACTGGAAACTCTAATAGGATTTCGGTGTCACAGTCTTGAGGCAGAAACCTTCTCCCTTGGGAAACTTCTTAAGTCCTTCAACTAATTAGATGAGGTCCATCTACATTATGGAGAGTAATCTACTTTCCTTAAGGTCAACTGATTGTAGGTGTTAATGACATGTAAATACCCTCATAGCAGCATCTAGACAAGTGTTTGACCAAATAACTAGACACCACAGCCCAGCCAACTTGACACATAAAATTAACCATCACAGATGGGGAAGGAAACTCCAGAATGGAAGCGTGTGGCCAAATGCATGCAGATAGCCTCTAAATTAGCACCAGTGCAAGCCACCTACTAATTGCATAAATAATGATTTGTTTCTCAGACAGCCAAAATATCCAGCCTTAGCAGATGTTGTCAAATGTATCCATTTTGTCCTGTAATCTTTAAATCATCTCCTCATAAAGTCCCATCTGAAGGAAAGACATAATCCATCCTCCCCAGCAGGAGGTGAATTATCTTTCTGACGGTATGAAATAATCCTTTTTAGGTGACATGAAACCAGCTCTCAGCCTAAATCGTTTCTTTCTCCTCCCCCACAGGTGCCATCATTACTGTGAAGAACTGCATTTAAGAAATAAGCACGGAGACTGGGGGCCTATTTTGAGCCCCAAATAGCATTAAATTGGAACCTAATCCTCCAAAAATGACAGTGTGGGCTTCTGGCCAGCTGTGCTGAGGGTCTCACTGCCCTGAGAGAGAGGGCACCTCCGTTTCCAAGGCGCGGGCTCTGGTCCATGCTCACTGAGACTCCACCTGAATTGTAGCTCAGGGATTGTGGAATTAGGTGGGAAGAGTCATTAAAGAATCTTAGGGTGAGAGAGAATGGGGATTAGCGCTTTATCGAGGGGGGGGACCACAGACATAATCTACTTACCACGCTCTCATCCAAGGAGGCGACAACTCGACTGGGGAGGGGGCAGAGGATTTACAATCAGATTCTGGGTTCAGATTCTAACTTTGCCACTTACTAATTGTGTGTGTTTTTTGGCACCTCCCTTTATTTCTCTGTTACAGTCTGTAAAATGGGAGCAATATTAATAAAATCCTTTCTAGTAAGATATGAGGAAAAACTCTGTTAAGAGTTGCAGGGTAAAGCATTTTAACTGCACCCAAAGAATTTGGTCTTTGTCCTCGATTCCTAAGAGACAACCGATAAGAAACAACAGTTGCTAGCGAGTCAACTCTGACTCAAGGTGACCCCACGTGCATCACAGTAGAACTGCACCCCAAAGGGCTTCCAGCAGCTGTGATATTCTGCAGGTAGATTCCCCAGGACTTTATTGTGAGTCCATTTTGTAGGGTAGCTTTATGAGGGTCGATTTGTCCCTGAGAACAGGAGTTGATTCCATTAAGTCCAGTTACAGTCTTTTTCCTGGTCATATGCAGCTCTGTGCTCTAACTTGTGACCTCACTAGTTTATCTATTATTTCTCATTCTTTCCCCTTATGCTTAATACTAATATGTTTCCTATCCATCTATTTACTCCAACAAGATTAATTGAGCACATACATATCCATCCAAATGCTATGCAAAATGCTAGGGACTCAACAAAAAAGGTCTTGTGAGCTCTTAAGGAGCACAGAGATTTGTGGAGGAGAGAAAACAAAACCCCAAACCAAACACTTTGCTGTTGAGTTGATGTGACTCAGAGTGACCCCATGTGTTTCAGGGTAGAACTGCTTCATAGGATTTTCTTGGCTGTGGTCTTTACAGAACAAGTCTGCAGGCTTTCTTCTGTGATGCCGGGGGGGGGGGGTGGTTTCCCACTACCAACCTTTAGGACAGTCAAGTGCAGATCATTTGCACCATCCAGGGATAAGCTTGGAGGAGACAACTGTACACAAAAATCAGACGTAAGACCATGTGAAAAGTTTCAGAAGTTCACCTAAAGCGTTAATGGAGGGAAGAAGGATAGAGATCATATTAGAGCTATTTTCATTTTGTAGGCGAAGGCTGCACAGAAGGGGTGACACCTGAAGGTCTGCAGCAGAGAACTTTTACAGGTGATGTGATGGTAGTGTGGGTGTTTGTTGGGGTAGGGGGTCTGTGAGGTGCAAGACCATCCCAGGGAGAGGGAACAATGAGTACAAATCCATGGGAAGCAGCTTCCCCAAGTCAGTGTGGCCAAAAGGGATTGAAGGGCCAGGCAGGGATAGGGAGAGACTGGAGGTTGGCAGGAGCCAGAATACTGAGGTATTGCATGGCCTTGAAGGAGTTAAGTGATAGCCTGTCACTCCTTTGAAATACTTCTAAACAGGGGAATGACATTATCAGATTTTCAAAAGATAATTCTGGTGGCAACGTGCAGCACAGATGGGAGAGGAGAAGAGTGGAAACAGGGAGTCATGATCTGCAAAGATTGTGATAATCCATGCACCAGCTGATGAGGGCTTGAGTGAGGGCAGGTGCATGGGGAGGAAGATGGAGTGGATTAGACTCAAAGCAGAGATTCAATCTAGTGACTGATTGGGATGGGGAAGAGAGGGAGGGGGCAGTGTGGAAAATCCCCTCCAGGTTTCTGGTTTGGGTGCCAGGGTGAGTGGTGGTACCATTAATCAGTGGATACAGTGAGGAGGAGGTTGGGGTGAAGGAGGAATGGACAGAATTGTAATTCTGCTTTGGATCTGTTGAGTTTCAGGTGTTTGAATGATTTCCAAAAGGAGGTGCCCAAACTGGCAGTTGAGAATGAGTGTGAACAAACCCACTGCCATCGAATAGATTCTGACTCAGAGCAACAGAGAAGAACTGTTTCATAGGGTTTCCAAGAATATAAATCTTTACAGAAGCATACTGCCACATTTCTCTCCCATGGAGTAGCTGGTAGGTTTAAATCATCAAAGTTTTGGTTAGCAGCCAAGAGCTTTAACCAGTGTGCCACCAGGGTGCCTTAAATTTAGGGGAATGATTCATTAATTCATTGCACAAACACTTACCAAATGTATCTATAAGTCAATGATCTTTCTAGTGTCTGGAGTTACAGCAGGGAAATGGTAGGCAAGGTCTTTTCTCTTATGGAACTTTTATTCCATTGTGAGAAACAAATAACAAAGTAGTGAACACAAGCAAAAGAAAACAGAATAATGTAAGAGAAGAATGAATGGGAGGCTACCTAAAGTAGGAGTTCAAGGGATGCATTACTGATGAAGGTAATATTTGAACTAAGACCTGAGCAATGAATGTAGAAGCCAGCCATGTGAAGATCTCAGGGCAAAGCACTGTAGACAGAATAGCACATGCAAAGGCTTTGAAGGGAATATGCAAATTTCGCAAATTAATGGAAGAGAAAGAAGGGCAGAGTGTCTGGAGAGTAGTGGGCGAGGGGATGGAAAGTAGGACATGAAGTTGGAGAAGGAGTCAGAAGTCAGATCACATTGTAGGATGAATCAGTCAGATTAGGTAAAACTATGCATAGTAACAAACAGCCTCCAAACTGCTGTAACATGCAATAAAGAGGTTTGTTTACTTATCACTGAGGCTAAAAGTCTATTGAGAATTCACTGCTGATCTCCACTCCAGCACCCAGGTAGATGGAACAGCCCTAATTTGGGACATTCCTGGTTTCCTGGAAGAGGAAAAAGAGAAAGTAGTGGATATGGGATGGCCTTAAAACTTCTATTGTGGAAGTGGATGTGTCACTCCACTGGTGAGAGCCAATTACATGGCCAAGTCTCATGTCAATGAGTTCCATAATGTCATTGGATATATAAGCCACCCATAGAGAGGAGAACCAAGTATTGAGCTCAAAAATACCATCTACCACACAGGAAGCCATGGGGGTCTTTTAAACAGAGGGACATTAATGTCGGTGGCCAAGTAGGTTCAAAATATATCAAGAATGAAAATAAGAGAGAAGAGAAGATGGGTGATCCAGAAAAGTATATCTCAGAGAGCTTTGGTAAGTAGGACTGAGAAAGTGGAATAACTGGATTCAAACAACAGCAGCTTTTGTTTATCCCCCCCTCCCCATACCAACCATCTCTCTCTCTCTCTCTCTCTCTCACACACACACACACACACACACACACACACACACAAATCATCTCTAGGCATGAATCTTCTTTCTTTTCTACATGGAATGAAGAGAGAGAAGAGGACAAAATGGCTCTGGCCCAAGGATAGCGGGTCCTGGGCAGGGTGCCACATACACTGAAGAGAGTGTGAAATGGGGACTTCACTTCCTTATGTTCCTTCGGTTGTTTCTGTTGTTAGTTGTCTGAGGGTTGACTCTGATTCGTGTACAACAGAATGACATGTTGTCAGGTTCTGTACCATCTTCATGATGTATCAGGATGCTTGTCTCCATGGTTGTGGTCACTGGGCATTTGAGTTCCAACCTAGAGGACTTGTCTTCCAACACTATATTCTGGTGTGGTCCATAGGGTTTGCATTGTCTCTTTTCAGAATTGATCATCAGGCCTTTCCTCTCAGTCTGTCTTAGTCTGGAAGCTCAATTGAGACTTGTCTACATTAGTGACCCTGATGGAATTTGAAATACCAGTGGCATATCTTCCAGCATGACGGCAATACATAAGCCATCACCACAAACTGACAGACGGGGTGGATATGCTTTCTATTGCCACCTTATGCCTCCCTCTCGGGGAGAATGCCTGAGGGAAGAAGAGAACTTTGACCTGTAATCTTCTGCTGAAACTCCATCTGATGGTGGTGTCATTGTACTTCCTCGGTACCCATTGGCCCTCAGAAGTGAGGAGGGCGAACGTGGCCAGAATATTCAGGAAAGCTGCCTTCCTCACCGGGAGATTTGATTTGGAGCCCATATCTTAGCTTCTGTTTTTGAGGAGAATATCTCATTTTGTCAACTAAAATTGCACATGTCTTATGAGCAGGGCTCAGACACTATACTTTGGACCCTCCCACATAAGTGTAGAACAGGTCAGTAAAAAATAAGTAAAATCCCTGTATGAGTGGAGTGAGTAAGCAAACAATTGTCCAGGAGGCTTCTCCAAAAACAAGTCCTGTGATCTCTCTCTCCCTCTGGCCACAGATTCAACAAGGAGCCCCCATGCCTAGGAGGATGAAGAATGAAGAGAAGTTATTTTGTCATCAGAGAGGGGGAGCAACAACCTGGATGTTCTGATTCTCTTCCTGCTGGCTGGGCCCATGGTCAATGGTTAGAGAATTACAGTGTTTCTCAGTGTATCTCCTCAAGGGACCCAAACACGCTCAGGCCATTACCCATGGAGTGGCCAGGGAGAGCCTAGCTGTCAAATTGGCTGGAACAGAGAGAGATAAACTCCTAGTGAGTCCTTCTGTGGCACTCTGGGGCTTTGGTGACAGAGTTAATTAATCAAGACACCAGTGTCAAAATTAAAGTGAGGAGGAAAAGTCAATTAGTGATTGCATAACTAGTGAGAGACATATTTTAATGAGGTCCCTCTGAGTTGAGCCATTCCTTGTGTCTCCTGTTTGGGTGTGGCCACTTTTCCTTGTTCTAAGGAGTTAGGAGGAGGGATGTATGAGGAACACACATCTCCTAATTTATACTCCAGGTGGATGGGGAGAGAGTCCTCTACTGTCTGCAATACACGAGGGCCCCATAAAGCTATTCATCACTGCTCAGCATTCTTTTCAGCAGGATGTTCCTTTCAATTTGCAGTCACCTCTTTAGCTCCTCTTCAGCAGGCTTGGCCAGACTCCTGAGAGAAGATCTAAGCCAAGTGAGAGGGAGAGACACAGGCGAGGAAGGATGGAGCCCTGCTCTCCGGGGATGTATCTGCCACCACTCCGCTCTCCACCACCTCCTTTAACTCTATTTGCTTCTGCAGAGAGATGGGTGATTATGATGTTTTACAAGCTTTCCAAACCCTTGTCATGGTTAATAAATGTCTGGCAGGAACAAGAGCCTTGATGGCTCAGCAGGCTCTTGGTGCTAGGGATTCAGAAGGGAAGGCAGGTGTAGCTATTGCTCCAGCTGCCTATATGAAACCAAGGAGCCTGGGGTGAGAGGGAAAAGCCATCTGAAGGTCGCTGCTTCCAATTACTCAACAGATTTCCTTATTCAACATGGGTGTGTGAATAGTAGGACTGGTAGCAACAAAGCTCTGGGCCAGAAAAGGAAGCCCCAGAAAACCATGTTATTAATGGGTCTAGTGATCAAAAGGGTAGCATTACATCAGAGGAACATCAACAGGAAGATGAAATACATGACATGGAAGGTTCTGGCCTAAAGACTCTATATTTCTATGACCCTAACTAGGATCAGGTTGGGCCTCAGGTTTTTGGATGGCTTGAGCCTGAAGTTAAGGAGCTCTGGTGGTATAGTGCCTAAGGCATTTGACTGGTAACAAGAAGGTTGGTAGTTCAAACCCACCTACCACTCCTCAGAAGGAAGATGGAACAATCTACTTCTGTAAAGATTTAGCACCTTGGAAACCCAATGGAGGTCACTGTGAGTTGGAATCAACTTGATGGCAGTGGATTTGGTTTTGATTTGAGCTTGAAGTTGGGATTTAATTTTACTCTGTGTGTGTGTGTGTGTGTGTGTGTATTTATAGTTGTTGTTTGCCGTAGACTCAGACCTGACTCATAGCGACCCCTCCTTGGGTTTCCGAGGCAGTATCACTATGGAAGTAGATTGCCCAACCTTCCTTCCGAGGAGTGGCTGGTGGGTTTGAACCGCCAGCCTTCTGGTTAGCAGTCAAGTGCCTTAGCCACTATGCTACCAGAGCTCCCATATATATGTAGATAGATAGATAGATAGATAGATGTACTAAAAAGAAGTGCAGCCGGAATGCTCTTTGGAAGCTAAAATGGCCAGATGTCGTCTCACCTACTTTGGTCATGTTGTTAGAAGGGACCATTCCCTGGAGAAAGATATCATGCTTGGTAAAGTGGAGGGTCAGTGAAAAAGGGGTAGGCCCTCAGCGAGATGGATTGACACAGTGGCTGCAATGATGGCTCAGGTATAGCAAGGATTATGAGGCTGGCAAAGGATGGGGCAGTATTTCATTCTGTTGTACACAGGGTTGCTGTGAGTCGGAGCTGACTCGATAGCACCTAACAACAATAGCAACATATATACTAAACCAAATCCTTTGCTGTCAAGTTGACTCTGACTCATAGTGACCCTATAGAACAGAGTATAACTGCCTCATAGGGTTTTTAAGGCTGCCATCTTTAAAGGACAGTGTTCCTGGTGTCACAGTATTTAATCCTAGACTGTTAGTCGAAAGGTCAAAGGTTCAAACCCACTGGCCACTCTGGAGAGAGAGATGTGTCGGTCTGTTTCTATAAAGTTTATAGCCTTGGAAACCCTGTGGGACAATTCCATTTTGTCCTATATGGTCGTTATGAATTAGAATATACTCTTTGGCAACACATTTGTTTTTTGGTTTTGGAATCTTTCTTTAAATAGAATGCTACATCTTTATCTCACCTGTAGAACTTTGGTTAATAGTCTAGTGCTTAACCACTACGCCACCAAGGGTGCTTTTTTTTGTTGTTTGTTTTAAACATATAGATATTTGTTATATATATTTACTATATGCACGTATATGTTTTTATTATTGCAAAGTAATTCAGTTTTAGTATAGGAAAATTGAGAAGGAAAACAAGTTAACTTTTATTTTACTTCTCTGAGATTAACAACTGCTTAAATTTTTAGACTTTTTTAAAATAAATATATTTAATACTTTACATTAGTAAGATAATATTTGTCAGTATAGCATGACTCTATCTGGTAGGCAGTAGTAGCATTTGGGTCAGTGGAAAGACCTATTCCATTTGCTATATTTAAAAATTAAAACCTAGTTTAAAAATTTATTTTCTAGAAATTGAGAACCCTGAGTAAAATTGATACACACACATACACACACACACCCTTACTCCTCACTACTCCTTACTTAATACTATCTCATTATCTGATATTTTCCATTTATGACAATAATACAATATCTACTATCCAATTATTTTGCACATTAATGGTGGACATCTGGCAGTGAGGAGCATGAACACCGAGGTGTAGGGCCAGAGTAACGCTGGCTATGGTGGTTACGGTTATGCAGCAGCTTGACTAGGCTGTCTTTCTTAGTGGTTAGGCAGTTATGTGATGACGCAATTTGCCAGTTGTGTAATGATATAATCTGGAAGTGATGTGATGATGTGGTCATCCTCCATTTTGTGATGAGATGTGGCCATCCTCCATTTTTGTGATGCTAATTTTCAGGTAATGACTGGTCTTTGGAACCTAACTATGTTAATACGTGAGGAGTGGGTGTATATATGAAAAATAATGAAAATCTAACCAGTGACTTCTTGTGCAATATAAAAAAACAATTTGAACAAATAAGAAAATGACGAAAGGGCATAAATGATATATGAATAACTAAAAAGAAATATCTTGTTCTTTGAAAAATGTAATATTGTGACAATATCAGTAAAACCAAATCAAAACCAAATTCACTGCCATTGAGTTGATTCCTATTCATAGCAACCTCCCTTGGGTTTTCCAGGCGGTAAATCTTTACAGAAGTAGATTGCCCAGTGCAGTGTAGTAAATTACCTGGTATGGCTTTTCTAGCCATAAGTCTTTGTAAACTCTGTGGTGGAATTTGCCATGAGAAACTGAGTAGCTCCTGATTGTTAAAGTTATCTACCTGGGGTATTTCTGTTGAGAGTGGGACAAAGCAATCTTCTGGGAAGTTCTCTCTCTCAGGTATAGAATTCTGATGTTGGGATTGGTTAGTTTGGCCACTCTGCCAGGCTCAAAAGGAGCCCTCATAGAGGAAGGAGGAGTCTCTCTGACTGCTGGCTGAGAAAGACGTGCTGCTGAGAGAAACTCCTGAGAGACACACACTGCAGAGAGAGAGACACTAGAGATGCAGTGCTGAGAGAGACACTGTTGGCTGCTGAGTGAGGCGGCCGGCTGCAAGAGACTGAGTGCATTTCTGAACTTGAATTGTAGCCTGTTGCTTCCATAATAAACCCCATAATTTGTGAGTTCTGTGTGGCCACTGCAGTGAATTATCAAATCCAGCAGAGAGGTGGTGGGTACTATGGGAGAAACGGTTGGTGTCAGGGTTGGTGGAAAGGGTAGAGGGAGGTAGCATGTCTGGCCTCGCAGGAATAGGCCTTAGGCTACTGATGCTGATTCTGTCTTCCTCTTGTGGGGTTGGAGGAGGTCAGAAGATGCAGCCTCCCTGCCCCTTTAGCATCCAGTCTTCCTTCCATGGAGTGGCTGGTGGGTTTGAACCAACAACCTTCTGGTTAGCAGTCAAATGCCTTAGGCACTACACCACCAGGGCACCATCAGAAAAATAGAAAAAAAATTAACATTTTTTAAAGGAAAATATTAAAATTTAAGATAACGAAGTTAAAAAAAATTCTCAAGCCCAACATAAGAACAATTCATCATTATGGTTTATTTCTTTCTAATTTTTTCATATGCATATTTTTACAAGGATGTAAAGGATTATAGCATAATATGTCTTCATCTTGTTATGCAGTCTTCATATGCAAAAATTTTAATAGTAAAGATATAGTCTATAAAGTAGATTTATTCTACTTTGCTTAATTATTATTCAATGTTGTAATTTGATGTGCTTTAGATTACCCTATTATAAAAATACTATAATTAAAATTTTTATGCATATCAGTTTTTGTTATTTTGAATTATTTCTTAAGAGCTGATTTATTTAAGTGAAATGATTGGTCTAAAATGTTTGAACTTTTTATAATTCTTGATTAGTATTGCCAAAATTCTTTCCCAAATTATTTCACCACCCTTCCCTGGCCAAAGATGCTATTATTAAACATTTTTTGTTGAAGTATATTTGTAGAAAATGGAATGCACATCTTTTAAGATTTCAGATTGATGAGTCTTGATGACCATACACACCTGTATAACCATCACCCAAAATGAAATACAGAATTCTCTCATCATCCAAAAACGTTCCTGTATGTCACCCCCATGTGCCACCTGAGGCAATAACTATCTATCACTACAGATTTATTTTCCCTGTTCTTGGTCTTCAGAAATCAACAGAATGTGTTCCTTTTTTTCCCCTAGTTTTTGTGTTGTTGTTCAACACAATATTTTTTATATTCACCCACATTTTAGTATGTGTCAGTGATTTATTTTTCTTTATGGCTGAGCAGTTTTCTGTTGTATGAATAGACCATAGTTTGTCTGTTCTGTTGATGAACACTTGGCTTGTTTCAAATGTGGGGCTAGTATAAAGTTATGAACACACATGTACAAATCTTATATGGACACATTTTCATTTCTCTTGGGTAAGTGCCTAGGAATGAAATTGCTGGACAGAGAGTAGATATATGATAATTTTATATGAAACACTTCTCCAAAGTGGTTGTGTATTTTACATATTAACCAGAAGTATATGAGAGTTGCAGTAGCACTCCATTCTCACAAAATCTGAAGTTGTCAATCTCTTTTATTTTTGCCATTCTAGTGGGAGTGAAATGGCATCTCGTATATATTTTCCTGTTGATGTCTGACGTTGAGCGTACTTTCAAAGTACTTTCTTTGTATTTACTAGCCATGCCATTTTTTCTTCCTTTCTACTGTCATGTGTATCTTTTTAAATTGAGTTGTATACATTTTATTATTAATTTAAAGGAGTTTATATACTCTGGATACAATTCCTTTGTCAGATACATTTTTGTTGTTGTAGGTGCCATCAAGTTGTTTCCAACTCATATCGATCCTATACACAGAACGAAACACTGCCCAATCTTGTGGCAGCCTCACGATCCTTGCTATACATGAGCCCATCATTGCAGCCATTGTGTCTATCCATCTTGTTGAAGGCCTTCCCCTTTTTCGTTGACCCTCTACTTTACCAAGTATGATATCCTTCTCCAGAGAGTGGTTCCTTCTGACAACATGACCAAAGTAGTGGAAATGAAGTCTGGCCACTCTTGCTTCCAAGGAGCATTCTGGCTACACCTCTTCCAGGACAGATTTGTTAGTCCTTTTAGCAGATCATGGTACTCTTAGCATTCTTCTTCAACACCACAACTCAAAAGCATCCACTCTACTTTGAGTTTCCTTATTCATTATCCAACTCTCACATGCATATGAGGCAATTGAAAATACCATGGCTTGGGTTAGGCTTATCATAGTCTTCAAGGAGACATCTTTGCTCTTCAGCACTTGAAAGAGGTCTATTGCAGCAGTTTTGCCCAATCAATAAATTGTCTAATGTCTTGACTGCTGCTTCCATTGGTGTTGATTGTAGAACCAAGTAATATGAAATCCTTGACAACTTCAATCTTTTCTCCATCCACCATGAAGCTGTTTATTAGACCAGTTGTGAGGACTTTTGTTTTCTTTATATTGAAGTGTAATCCATACTGCAGAC